>NC_088873.1:10659173-11006141 GCF_032884065.1 Artemia franciscana | reverse complement strand
TAAACATTAAATAAAAAAAAAACAAGTTTTTTTTTAACTGAATGTAGGGAGCGACATTAAAACTTAAAACGAACAGAAATTACTTCGTATATGAAAGGGGCTGGCTGAGGGCTGCTTCCTCATCAACGCCCCGCTCTTTACGCTAAAGTTTAACTCTTTCTCTCAACTCTTCTTTTTATAAGAGTAAAAAGTTTAGTGTAAAGAGCGGGACGTTGATGAGGAAGCTGTCCCTTTCATGTACGAAGTAATTTCTGCTCGTTTTAAGTTTTAATGTCGCTCCTTACTTTCAGTTAAAAAAAACTTTTTTTTGTGCAATTTCTGAACGTTTTTGAATCAAATGCATGTTTTGATTTTGGCTCTCCGCAGAGGAATAATTAAAACGAAATTTGCATATTTTTTTTTTGGCTAAATGGCTTTCTCATAGTTTAGATCGAATGATTTTGAGCGGGGGAGGAAGCCTAGTTGCCCTCCGATTTTTTGGTTACTTAAAAAGGCAACTAGAATTTTCATTTTTTAAGACTGTTTTTATTAGTAAAAGATAGGTGGGGGGACAGACAGACAGATCTCAAAAACCTATATGGATGGATATTTTCCACTATCCAAATAGGTGATGATGCCTGGATGATGATATGCTATTGTGTTCCTTTTTTTGGACCCAATGAGCCAACGTGGCTACCTAAGATGTTGCAAAATCCGTCCCTCTGTCTGTCTGTGTGTCCGTCCGTCTGTTTAATCACGTATAGGGGTAGAACCGCAGGTTAGATTTGGATGAAAATTTTGATGGCCAGATTTGGTGCCAAGGATCATGAGACACATCAAGTTGAAAGATGAAGACCCTAGCTAAAATAAAACAGGGAGAAGAGGGCTTTACCTGCTAAAAACAGTTGTTCGTTTAATTCAGAGTAACTTGCAACTGGGGTGATTGATCTGAAATAAAATTGAGCCAAAGAGCCCTAAGACCATGACACATATCAAGTTTTGAGATAAAGACCCTAGCTCAAATTTAACAAGGGGGAGTGGGTTTTAATTCCTGAAAAATTTAGGTTTTCTGTTTAATTTAGTATAACTTGCAAATGGAGTAACGGATCCGAATGAAAACTAGACCAAAGATGCCTAAGATCAGGGCTCATATCAAGTTCTGGTATCACAAACCCTATATCAAATAGGGTGAGGGGGAGAGGGTGTCAAGTGTTAAGAAAGTTGAGTTTTTCTTTAATTTAGTACGGCCTGTAACTTATGAATGGAGTGACAAATCTGAAGTCAGATTCGTCTGAATACCTGAATCTGCTGGAACGAGTTTGACAAAATACCACTGCATTGGATCCAGCTAGAATTGCCTAGACTTGTTTACAGTAGTTTTACCAATAATATGGTCCTGAAGATGATGAAATGGTAGAAATCTGGTTCAGTTGACGAGATGTTTGTGCTAGGTTAGAATAGATCAGAAATGATTATTAGCCTAGTAAATTTCTTATGTTCTTGATTAAATGAATAGTAGAATTTTAATCTTGGTAAAATTATAGCTTCAAGACTCCTCTTGTGGAAATATCTTAGGAAAATAAAGGTTATTGCCCAACATTAGATGTGGGTCATTCCATGTCAAGTCAACCAGGTCATGTAACCCACCTCTTTAGATCTTGATGAAACTTGGCACAATTGTTGCATTTGCTATTCTATTGATAAATACCAAATTTTATTTCTCTATCTATTTTAGTATTTTTTTCTACAAATTTTTTAATTTTCTTAATTTAACGTGATTTTAAGCCTTGGATTTTGTGTCTTACAATGTAACTTGTAGCTTAAAAAATTAATATCTTGAAAACTATTTGAGATATGACTATGAAACTTTGCATAATATTTAATTAATATATTTAAAATAAAGAAAAAATACATTCACTAAGCTATCTCAACTCCAAAAAATAATAAAAATATTATAATGAGAATTTTTTTTTTATTTTTAAACTGTTTTCATGATTTACTAAAATTGCAATATCTCAGGTCTCAGACCTGGTAGAGTGTTCATATTTTTTTACATACTCCTAGATACCTAAGCTAACAGAAAAACAAAAAAAGATATATGGCTTTTTCACATGTTTAGTTAATATTCCAAAAAGTAGAATATTATTAAGAAATTATAAATTTGTGGTTTACTTACATTTAATAAATGTGAAATAAAATAAAAACTGAAGTCTAAGATTCAATATCTTTTACAGCAATTATTAGTTCTGCTTGTTATATTTTTTCCACTTCATCCAGCACTCTTCTGTTTTTCTGATACACTCTTCAGTACATTCTGCCAGTGCTACTTGATTGTGGTGCATCAACTGTACTGATAATGTGCTCCAACAGTATTGTGCACAAGTGTCCTCTTTGAGGCCAGTAAAAGCTGGCAGCAGGTCCTGGAGGGCAAAGAAAAAGAATTTCAGCATCTTGTTCTTCATGAAACACAGTTTTAACAAGTCCAAAGTACCACTTTACGTTGTAGTTTGCAGCCACATAATTGTTTAAAGATGGTTGAATGCAGACCCAATCCATAGCAGAATCAAAAGAGAATATTAGAGTAGGATTAGGACTATCAGTAGTCCTCCTTAGTTCAATTTCATTTGTATTTAATGGTTTGAAATAATGGAAACTTCTAGTACTGGGAATAGTCTTGGTGGTTAAAAATTGTGACGCTAACTCCAATCTGAAAGCTTCAGCATTTTTTTGTCAATAAAGTGAAAGTTTATTTTTTCAATGTTGACTTTACAGAAGTCATAAACCGCAGTTGCTGTCTTGATTTGATTTTCATCTGAAAGTTGAAGGCTGGCTTTTCTCAAAATTCTCTTTACAGTTCCTTCCAAGCCATCACATATTGATTTCCTGTGGCTTGTTGCAAAGAATGAATGTTCAGCTTTCCTTCCAAAGTCTTCATGATGGTTTGTTAGGTTTTTGAAACTATTTCTATTTTTGTATTGACCAGCACAGCCGTCATTGAAATAATGAACTTGGTTTATTTTGGGATGATTTTCTTTCAGCCATTTCGAAATTTCTTTTTGTACGTAATTCACAAAACAAGTGTCATTTTGTAAATCATCACTTATGAAACAATGGTTGGAAATTAACACTTTATCATCCTTTTTCAAGTAGAGTCCAACTGGATGAATTTTGCATCCACCTCTGTTCCAGTGATAACTTTGAATTTCATTTTGAATGGTGTAAGAATAATTTTCAATAAAATCCATTACTACAATTGCTGTATTCAAAGGTGGATCTTCTTTAGTTTTTTGAAAGTTTTAGACTGATTTTGTAATATATGAATTTGGAATTAAGTTTTCTACAGATTTGCTCAGTAAAGAAATAAAGCTTTCAATGCTGATTGATTGCTTAACCATTTCTGTCCTGTCAGTGTTAACCCATTGGCTTATAATTATTTTTTTCTTCTAAATCGTAATCTTTGCTCAATTTTGCAGTTAAGTATTCAATCAGGGCATCATCAGACGGACAGTTGTCACAATGGCATAGCATACACTCACTGTTTTCAACATTACAAACCAACATCTTGATCAAATCTATGCAACTTTCTTCAGTTTTTACAGCATCTAGTAACAATTTCACATTCTGGTGTATGCTGCATACACATACTGTACAGGTACCTGCTGACCCAGCAAGGACACACCACTTTGGTCTTATACTGCAAAATTTCAAGAATCCTATTTTCAAGTCAGGGCATTCCCATTTAAAACAAGAGTAAAGCTCTCTCAAATCACTGAGAATATGCCTTTTTTGAATATAAATATTTTTTTTTAATGCTCACTTTATCTTTTGCTCCAGGTAAAACTCTTGAATTCTCATCATTTTGGTAAAAGTCTGTGACAAGTTTAACTGTGTTTTCAGAGAGTGTGTTACTTTTTTAGGGTCAGGGATGGCTAAGATACCTTACTCTCGTTTAAGTTTTCTTGCTTGTTTTACCATATATTTGGTCACCTGAAATTATGTAGCAACTTTTTTCTGGCTCCAAGATTCTGGCACCAAAGTCAGAATCTGGACTTTTTGGGATCTCCTGACAGATGTAAGTTTTTCTTTTAAAAGCCCCACAAGCCTATCAAAATCTTCTGCTTTTTCGATAAAATTTCTTTCGTCTTCTTTTTCATCTTCTGATATTTCAATGTCATAATCTAGAGCTTTGGAGATTTTTTTTTCTTTACTTCTTTTGTTACTTTTTCAACTTTTCTTTTGTAATACAATCCCTTACTATGTGATGGCAAATTATGAAGTTTAATTGGAAAACCCAAATCATTTAAGGCTGCATTTGTTTGTGAAAGGGAGACATTTCTAGATTCAAACGAATCCAATTCAATCATTAGTTTGTCATCAGATTCTTTTTCAGTGATTATAGTTTTTTCTTCACAGAAGTTTCGACATGAAGGGCATATCTTTTGTCCAGGTTTAATAAAAATATTTTTTTCACACAATTATTTTGAAAAACTTAAAGATACATTTCTTAGTGACTTTTTTATTGGCTTTTTGTTTGTTTTTTTTAATGGTTCTATGCATTTTGTTTGATATTTTTCAAATACACAAAGAAAGTAGTAGCTGTGATGGGAACAAACATTTTTCAATTCAATTAAATCGATTCCAAATCTAAGTTGAATTAATTCTTTTTCTTCCTCGGTTAATTCTGATACAGATTGTAATTTTTTGGAAGGTGTAAGGTTTTTTGGAAGGGGTGTTAAGGGCTGACATGGTGGAAAGGAGTTCCACAAATGGGATATATGCCGACAGGTCAGAAAATAATTCTGTACCTGAGAAAATAGTAGATAATAAAAGAATCAAATAATTTTTGAAAAAGATCAAATAATAATGTGAAAAAGCCATACATCTTTTTTGTTTATCTGTTAGCCTATGTATCTAGGAGTATTTAAAAAAAAAAATATGAACACTCTACCAGGTCTGAGACCTGAGATATTGCAATTTTAGTAAATCCCAACAATGGTATACAAATAAAAAAAAATTTCTGATTATAATATTTTTATTATTTTTTGGAGTTGAGATAGGTTAGTGAATGTAATTTTTCTTTATTTTAAATATATTAATTTAAATATTATGCAAAGTTTCATGGTGATATCTCAAATAGTTTTCAAGATATTAATTTTTTAAGCTACAAGATACATTGCAAGATGCAAAATCTAAGGCCTAAAATCACGTTAAATTCAGAAAATTAAAGAATTTGTAGAAAAAAAACTATAAGAGATAGAGAAATATAATTTGGTGTTTATCAATAGGATAGCAAATGCAATAATTGTGCCAAGTTTCATCAAAATCTAAAGAGGTGGGTTTCAAATTAATTATTTACTGGGTGATTTGACATGGAATGACCCATGTGGCTAGATCTAGGGGTAGCATGCAAGTGAAAAAATTTATTACAAAGAAAAATTTATGAAAGAAGAGCTAATTAAGTATTTAAAATGATCTAAATTACAATAACCATGTGTTTTCACCAAGCATGTTTTTAGTAGCCTCTGACCTTTCTCTACTATTGTGCTTTTATGGTTCATTGAGATGATAGAACAAGGTAATGGGTATAGTTGAGGCTTTGATGGTTGTCTGTTGGCTTTTTTGTTCATAGTTTTAAGGATTTGCAGTTGCACCAGTTGACACAAATGAAGAGAAATAATGATGTTTCAGTAAAATTCTAGTTAATTGACTTCTTGCTATCTCAGAAAGGGTTTAGGTTAGAAAAATGAAACTTTCAGTGATGAGTCTACAGACTAAAGTATGTCCTGGGAAGGTATTCTGAAGCAACTACATCCACTCCTTCTCCCTCTAGAGGGCCCTGACTTTTGATGACCATTAAAAATATGTGTGTTATAAAAGTGAAACTTTGCAAAATAGATCTTCTGCTTAATTGAAGTACAACACAAATTTTTTTTAGCTTCATAACTTCGCTCAATTCCATTTTATAAGGTTTTGAAGATATGCAAATACATTTCCTAAATTAAAATAAAAACATTGATATGGCTCAAAATTCTACTCAAATAACAGGAATGCATTTTCAGAACTAAAGGGAGAGAAAAAGCAACTAGTAACTGAAAATTAAGGGAAAATGTTGTTTTGTCAAAATTTCATTTGGTATAGACCTGTCATGTACCCAAATTTCAGGGCCCTCTAGAGGGAGAAGGAGTAGAGGTGGGTACTTTACAATACCTTCCCAGGACATACTTTAGCCTGTAGACCCATCCCTTAAAGTTTCATTTTCCTAACCTAAACCCTTTCCAAGTTAGCAAGAAGTCAATTAACTAGAATTTTACCAATGTTACTTCTTTTTTTGCAATAAAGAACAAACAATTATTGAGAAATATATAGAAAGTATATTCCAGCAATGTGTCTAATGACACAGGGACACTTTCTTTTAGTTTAATCAGTTGTAATGAAGAGGCAAATAAAAGTTTTCTATCAGCTAAAAGTTAGCTATAACTGGTATTGTAGATAGTCTTAATTGGCAGATGATAGTATTAAGGATCCTTTATTTCTGGACATTAAGATTAATAAGGCAAATATCAAACAGTTCAAGGGAACTAAACTTTTTTCACAATGGGGGGGGGATTTTTGTCATGATTTGAAAAAACAATAAGAAATTAAATAAAAAACAAATATATATTTTTCTTTAGAGTGGGAGGCAAATTTCTTGTCATTATTTGAAAACTGATCACAAATTAAATAAGAAGAACAAGTTTTTCCAACTAAAAATAAGGAGCAGCAACATTAAAGCTTAAAATTTTTTGTAGAAATTAAATAAAAAACAAGCAGAATTGAAACTTACATTGAGCAGAAATTATTCCATATATGAGGGGGCCTGCCCTCTCCTAAATATCTCATTCTTTAGGTTGAACTTGACTTTCTGTCCCAATTCTTTGAGAGTAACTCCTTAAATACAAGAAATGTTTAATTAGAAAAAGAAGTTTATTCTTAAGCACTGAAAAATCTTTAGCATGAAGAGGGGGCAGCCCTCCTCATATATAGAATAATTCCAGTTTGTTTGAAGTTTTAATCTTGCTCCTGACAGTAAAAAAACTATATTTTTTTCCTCTCAGCTATAACAGTCCAGCAAAGATTTCTTTGTTATTCACAGTGAAATTGTTGTTAACGTTTGGCCATCTCAAAGTTAATCAGCCCTTTTAATAAACTATAAAATGTTTAGTTTTGACTATCCTTTGTCTAGAAAATCCAGAATCCTTCAAATATGCATGACCTGCTTAAGACTACTAGAAATTGGTGACACTGAGGAATTTAACATGTTTCACTTGTATTTTGGGTGGGATAGAGTCTAAGAAAATAGGAGTGGACCAAGAATTTTAAGAAGTTTTTTCTCATTATATTTGACTTAGTGGAATTTTCTTTCACATGTAAATTCTTAGCTTCATTCAAAACATGGGTAGGATTTTGAAGGGGTCACTTTGGATTTTTCTCTGACATACTTCAAGGATCAGCAGGTCATCTACATACTAACACCTTTGAGGGAATCTAAGTAGAGGGAGTTCAGAGAGAATATTATTGTATTTTACAACATGGGATCTATTTGAAAGAAAACATGTACAAAATTTACTAAGAGAGGTAAAGCATTACTATAAATTTTCTAGCATTACTATAAAAAAACAATGAAAATATAAACACAAAAAAGTTTTGCAACTGAAAGTAAAGAGTAGCATTTAAAACTTAAAACTAACAGAGATTATTACGCATATGAGGGGTTCTAAAAATACTTTAGCATAAAGAGCAAGGTATTTAGGAGGAGATAAATACCTTGGTCTTTATGCTAAGTGTTTTTAATAATTTCAACTACTTATTCCACGGCCTTTCTGATTCAGGGGTCATTCTTAAAGAATTGGGACAAAACTTAAGATTTAGTGTAAAAGGCGAGATATTAACGAGGGGACAAACCCCCTCATATACATAATAAAAAATATAAGAGCATAAAAGTTTGTTATGCAAGTTAGTTCTTAAGTTACGTATATTTTTTACTAATAAAAACTTTCGTTAAAAATTAAAAGTTCTAGTTGCCTTTTTAAGTAACCGAAAAATTTGAGGGCAACTAGGCCTCCTTCCCCACCCCTTATTTCTCAAAATCGTCTGATCAAAACTAAGAGAAAGCCGTTTAGCCAAAAAAAATTAATATGCAAATTTCATTTTACTAATTAATGTGCAGAGAGCCAAAATCAAAGATGAATTAATTCAAAAACGTTCAGAAATTAAATAAAAAAAAAACTAGTTTTTTAAACTGAATGTAAAGAGCGACATTAATATTAATTTTCCAAGTGAAAGCAATAATATGTCATGGGATTTTTGGACTGATTTATGTGGACTGTTTTTGGACTGTATTTTTCCTCTCTAATTTTCTGATATCTAGTGAAATCTCCACCCTCCCCTTCTTTCATTGGGGAATCCCGAATCGAATTATTTTACTTTGATATTTGCTTTAAGAACAAAAGTTTAAAAGGTATATTTAAAACGAGCATGGATCACTTTATATTCTTTTTTTATTATTATTTTGTGTAAATTGGTTGATTCAATAGCTCGAAAAATATATATTTATATGATTCATTATATTGAGAGTTAATTAGTAATATAAAGCGTGTCTGTTTTTGTAGCAGAAGAACTCCATATTCGTAACCAACGCCAAATTTTCATAAAGATGCCTGATGTATAGTTTGAGTTATAGCTTACTCCACGCTTAATTAAATGAATTCAAATACTAGAAATTGACCTAGGTGACATGGACCCCCTATCAAGTTAGGTGATAAAAATTCGGTGATGAAAGTCAGCTATTAAACATTTGCAAAAGCAATTTGTTACATAAGTGCATTAGATTTCTGGTAAAAGCTGAAAATAAAAAGAAACTTAGTGTCGTTCTGAAAGGAAGACACATCATTTAGACCCTTTGGTAAATTTTTAAATGTGGCAGCCAATGCGTAAATTAAAAGATTTATGAAGGCACAAAAAAAAAATATAGACTTTCAGCAATGTTTGGGTATTGATATAATAAATGTTGAAGTTTTATATGTGTCTTTATGTGTCTTATTAGTTATTATGTGTCTTATGGTTTTGGCATCTTTGGCTTGATTTTCATTGAGATCCATTACTTCATTCGCAAGTTAAACTGAGTCAAACAAAAAACTTAACTTTTTAAGCACTTAAAGCCCCCTCCCCCTTGCCCTAATTAGGCTTGAGTCTCCATCCCAGAACTTAATGCATATCATACTCTTAGGCATCTTTATTCAATTTTCATCGAAATTCATCTCTCCATTTGCACGTTACAGTGAATTAAATGAAAAACTCGACTTTTTTTTTTTAACACTTAAAGCCCCATCGCCCTAATTAAGCTCAGTTTTAATCCAAATAGTTCAACTTTAATACAAATCTGACTGGCGGTTCTCCCGCTATACTCGATTGATCTCAATCGACAGATCTCAAAAAGACAGACAGATCTCAAAAACAGACAGACAGATCTCAAAAACCTATATGGATGGATATTTTCCACTATCCAAATAGGTGATGATGCCTGGATGATGATATGCTATTGTGTTCTTTTTTTGGAACCAATGAGCCAACGTGGCTACCTAAGATGTTGCAAAATCCGTCCCTCTGTCTGTCTGTGTGTCCGTCCGTCTGTTTAATCACGTATAGGGGGAGAACCGCTGGTTGGATTTGGGTGAAAATTTTGATGGCCAGATTTGGTGCCAAGGATCATGAGACACATCAAGTTGAAAGATGAAGACCCTAGCTAAAATAAAACAGGGGGGAGAGGGCTTTACCTGCTAAAAACAGTTGTTCGTTTAATTCAGAGTAACTTGCAACTGGGGTGATTGATCTGAAATAAAATTGAGCCAAAGAGCCCTAAGACCATGACACATATCAAGTTTTGAGATAAAGACCCTAGCTCAAATTTAACAAGGGGGAGTGGGTTTTAATTCCTGAAAAATTTAAGTTTTCTGTTTAATTTAGTATAACTTGCAAATGGAGTAACGGATCCGAATGAAAACTAGACCAAAGATGCCTAAGATCAGGGCTCATATCAAGTTCTGGTATCACAAACCCTATATCAAATAGGGTGAGGGGGAGAGGGTGTCAAGTCTTAAGAAAGTTGAGTTTTCCTTTAATTTAGTAGGGCCTGTAACTTATGAATGGAGTGACGAATCTCCTGGAACGAGTTTGACAAAATACCACTGCATTGGATCCAGCTAGAATTGCATAGACTTGTTTATTGCAAACAACATTTAGATGGACAAAGATTCATAGCTTCAGTAGTTTTACCAATAATATGGTCCTGAAGATGATGAAATGGTGGAAATCTGGTTCAGTTGACGAGATGACAAAACTTGAACATTAATGTCAAAAATAGCTCACTGTCGACCAGTGAACTGTGAAATAATTTCTGTTTTCTTTGTTATATAACTTTTAAACAAAAATTAAACCAAGTGCTAATCCTACTATAATTTCTTTTTCGTAAAAAACAAATACCTTATTTCATATCTAAAAATAGGGCATGGAGCTGAGTTTACTCTAAATCCAAAGGATGATGTTTTCTTGTACATTGCCAAAGCACACACACACACAAAAGCTGTATCTGAGTTTGCTCTAAATCTAAAGGTGAGGTTTCTTGTTCATTGCCAAAGCGTACACACACAAAATTTTTGTGTCAAAGGTAAAGTATTTGAAAAACAAGTACATTAAAAGTATCTTAAGTAATAAGTATTTTGTAATCTTACTTAAGTATCAAGTAATAAGTACACCCTAGAGTTTTTACTTAAGTACAAGTACAAGTAATGGAAAATTTTACTTAAGTAGTACTTCAAGTAAGTGACAGCACTGATTACTACATATGTAATGTGTAATAATATTTCAATGTGTAATATTATATATTTTTTCTGTTTCATTTATCGTCTTAAACTTTTGCATCACTGTGGATTGATATTGTGCTTGCCCATACAAAGCACCAGTGTTCGATCCCCTCCGCAGCAAAGTTGGGTGGCAAGCTTGCTACTTGTCCCTGTAAAAAAAAAAAAAAAAAAAAAACATCCAGCAACTGAAACGTCGACTGAGCGGCCTATGAGCCAGCAATGGCTCAGGAGGATCTTTAGATATATCCTGTTATTAATTGTCATAATTATTAAAAAAAAAAATTAAGAGGTCTTAAAACGAGTTAAACTTAACATGAATATTAATAAAACTTTACTGCCCACTGCATCATTTGCATTTTCTTGAAAACTATTTGTGTTTTGGACAGTCCTTGGAAAGAATTAATAGTATTAAACATAATATTGGACATGCAATGGTATTGAGCTTGAAAGCTCAGCAGTCCAAGACTTTATTTCGTTGTAATTTCAATTTTTATTTTTATTTTTAATTTTGTAGTTACAAAAGAACATATTTGTAATATAATTAGTTTTCAGTAAGGCGCAAATAATGCAGAAGGCTTTAGATTTTTACAGTTAGGGAAGGGGGGATTAGTCGTGCCCTTATCTGTGTTTTTTTTATTGTTTCAAGTTTGATCTGAATCTTCAATTTAAGTTGTATTTGTATAAAGATTTATTTATTCATTTATAAACGTATCCACGTCAAGCTTATTATGAGCACGTGACAAAAAAAAAATCAATGAAGTCAAAAACAGATGTAAATCTCATTCGTTGATTGCATTTTTGTCCAAATTGCAAAGCAAAACGACTTAAAATTTACTCCTGGGTGAAATCAATGGCATTTGAATTTTTGTTTCTGAATTAATTTTGTTCGTTCTTCATTATTTTCCCGTAAGCAAGGCCATATCCTAGGAGGGGAGGTTTGGGACCCCCTTCACGTCCCCTTCCCCTAAATTTTGTCTTGCCCATAAAAATTAAAAAATGTATAGAAAAAAGTTTTGGACTTCTTCCATGAAAACTAACTTAAAAGGGTACCTCACTCTTTACTGGGGAAGCGCTATTGCACCGTTTGTGACTAGTACATGACGTCATTGGAATTTTACAGTATAATTTTTAATATTGTGTGATTAAGTTTGTAACCTACATGCACTTTTTTATTTATGTAAGTGACGTCATCGTATAATTATCATATCAATATGAGGAATGTGACGTCATGTTTAGTATATATCTATGATCCCTTTGGCTGTGGTAATCATTAATTGAGTACATCTTTTACTGTGATAATCTATATAGCGTGCAATGATATCTATCTATCTTCCATATATATAAAAATAAGTTGTCTGTCTGTCTGTGGATCAGGTGACGTCATGTTTCTGTGTCGGCTGACGTCATGAAATTAGTTGTCGTCATTTTTGCTTTGACGTTGACGTCATTAATGGTATTTAAGACATGCGTTCACGGAAAAATGTTTAATTGTAAAATGACTGAAGAACTTACAATGGCAACAGCCGAAGAAGCTGCTCAAAGAGTCTATGCCAAAAAACTTGCTGCTGATAGAGAAAGTAAGAAAAGAAAGCGTGCCGAGAAATCACAAGAACAGCAAGAAAACAGGCTTGCGGCTAAAGAACGCAAAACCGCGCAGTTAGATGAAAATCCACCAGGAAAGCGAGAGTCAAAACATATCAAAACTGAAAATGATAGTGATGATGATTGGGTTTGGGATTTTGACTTGGATAAGGTCATCAATGCCTACCAGATTTAAGTTAAAAAACAAAGGTTCGGCGATATGTACTTCATAGTGACGCTGAAAAATAAAGAAGAAAAAAAACTGAAAAAATGTAAAAAACTAAAAAAAACTAAAAAGAAAAAACACTCAAAGAGAAATTACAGACCGGGACACAAATGACAACCGACACAGAGGGAATATAAATGACGACCAGGAAACTCAAAGAAAAATTACAGACTGGGACACCCGGACACAAATCACGACCGGGAATATAAATGACGACCGGGACGCAGGGACACAACTACAACGGGGACGCCGGGGGCACAGGCGGGATATATAATTGACGACCGGGACACTGGGACACAGGGAATATAAATGACGACCGAGACACTCAAAGAGAAAATACAAACTGGGACACCAGGACACAAATGACGACCGGGTCACAGGGAATATAAATGCTATTTATATGCACAGACAATGGGACAGCGAAGAATGTTGTATATTCGCATGTTTTACGTAGTTAAAAATATATATTTATATCTATCTCTATTCACAGGTGGGACACAGGGACAAAGCTACAATGGCGCGTAACTAATATAGTGCGTAACGACTTACGCGCGCGGGGGGGCTTGGGGGGGGGCGCGAAGCGCCACCCCAACAGCTAGTAGTATATAAATGTTTTGCCATTGGAATTCCAGCCTCTATCGCTGCAATATCAGTTTGCTGGGCTATGAAAAAGCATAAAGAAGCTAAAACGAAGGAAATTAATGCTTCTACTGCATTAATAGAGTCTAAGAAGAAGCCACTTGATATTGAAAGATGTAAACAAGCTAACCCAGACGAATTTAATACTTGCAAAGAAGTAACAGAGTTTAAGAAAAAAATGCTTGACCTATTGGATTCTGAACTATCTTGCAGCATGTGCTATGAGGTATTTGTTGAGCCAGTTAGACTGCCGTGTCTACACGCTTTCTGCTATGCTTGCGTCCTTCAGATTGAAGAAAACCAAACAAAATGTCCTCTGTGTGGGGCCACTTACAAAGTTGGTCGCAAAGATACCCTTTTAGCGGGAATTGTTCAAAATATTATCGAATCTGTTTACAATCAAAATGAAATGACCAAAAGGGATGAACTTGTAGCCGTACATAAAGACTTGAAAAGTCTGAGAAGTATTTGGCAGTGTAATTTTCCAAGTGAAAGCAATAATATGTCATGGAACTTTTGAACTGATTTATGGGATTTATGTGGACTGTTTTTGGACTGTATTTTATAAAATTGTTGACTCAAAATTTCTATTAGATACATTTAGGGATAGTACGACGTGTGTCTGTGTGCGGGGGGGGGGGGGTAGCTGCCATTCGATCACTTTGATTCTTATAAAGAGCCCTATAATTTCTGATTACCAATCGAATGAGCCCATTCCGAAGTTTCTATGACAGCGCTTTCTATAAAAGCCTTCATACATCAGTGCATAACATACAACCCTTGCCCTGAGGGCTAGGGACATTTGTTATCCTTAAAGACAAAATTTCTGGACCTTTCAAATCCTTTGAAAAAATAGCTATTTAAAATTTTTTATTAGAAGTGCTTGGTAAAATGTTGGACGTGGGAGAAGGGTTAGTTGCTTTCCATTTACTTTCGACTATTGAAAAGGGTATTAGCGCTTTCATTTTCCAATCGAATTAGCCCTTTTTGATGTTTCCACAACAACTTTTTGTATAAAAACCTGATGTGTCCCAAAGTCATAATTTAAAACTTTTGTCTTGGGGGAGGGGATTTCATTCTCAAAGCCGTAATTTCCAGACCTTTCAACTACGTTAAACAAAATGGCTATATCAAAAGTCAATGCTAAATCAATGAGCTTGACTAATTCAATGCTTAAATGTTATTTTTGCAGTTAGGGGATTACCGTGTGCATGTAAAAGAAGTATTAGATACATTTATGCATCTATAATTATTAGATACATTTAAGTATTGGATACATTATGTATCTACTAGAAGTATTAGATACATATTAGTTACTCTGACAGAACAAATTGGATTTTCATTATAAACTGTATACCGTTTTTATTGCAAAACGAAGATAAATAAATTTAAAAGAGACACTTTAGTGATGTCATATACAATTGTAATGGATAGAGCGGTGTCAATAAACATGTATGGGACATAGCACAGGGCCATGGTACAGAGTCACAATTATCACCCTGAAGGAGGAAGATTTGCTAGATATTTTCCGGAGAAATTGTAATATACTTGTCAAGTATCTTAAAGAAGTCGAGTTAAAGTTAAACTAACGGAAATCGAGCAAGTCAGAAAGTTGGACCAAATAATGATGGTTTTAACGAGTTTGATTAGTAAAATACATGCCCATAAGGTCTATTTCACTAAAGCCATGACAAACCCCCGTTTCCAAGATTTATTCCCCCCGCTTTTTCAACCTTTAAGATCCCGACCTCAATGAACCGACTTCCAGAAAGTCTTTACCCTTCAAGCTCTCCCACCAATCCACCAGAGAAACAGGAAGAGTTTCATTCTTGCATTTGTTGTACTGACTCAGTTTTTTAGTTGATGATCGGTTTTTATGGCACCAAGTGATATACAGCAATCGCCAATTCTGTCGATCTGTAAGTCTGTCGGTCCCGGTTTTGCTACTTTAGGCACTTCCAGGTAAGCTAGGACGATGAAATTTGGCAAGCATATCAGGGACCGGACCAGATTAAATTAGAAATAGTCGTTTTCCCGATTTGACCATCTGGGGGGGGGGAGTGGGGGGCCGGTTAATTCGGAAGAATAGAAAAAATGAAGTATTTTTAACTTATGAGCGGGTGATGAGATCTTAATGAAATTTGATGTTTGGAATGATATTGTATCTCAGAGCTCTTATTTTAAATCCCGACTGGATCTGATGACACTGGGGGGAGTTGGAGAGGGGAAACCTAAAATCTTAGAAAACACTTAGAGTGGAGGGATCGGGATGAAACTTGATGGGAAAAATAAGCACAAGTCCCAGATACATGATTGACATAAACGGAATGGATCCGCTTTCTTTGGGGTAGTTGGGGGGTGGTAATTCTGAAAAATTAGAAAAAATGAGATATTCTTAACTTACGAACGGGTGATCGGATCTCAATGAAATTTGATGTTTAGAAGGATATCGTGTCTTAGAGCTCTTATTTTAAATCCCGACCGGATCTGATGACATTGGGGGGAGTTGGAGGGGGGAAACCTAGAATCTTGGAAAACACCTAGAGTGGAGGGATCGGGATGAAACTTAATGGGAAAAATAAACACAAGTCCTAGATACATGATTGACATAAACGGAACGGATCCGCTCTCTTTGGGGTAGTTGGGGGAGGGGTTAATTCTGAAAAATTTGAAAAAATGAGGTATTTTTAACTTACGAACGGGTGATCGGATGTCAATGAAATTTGATATTTAGAAGGATATCGTGTCTCAAACCTCAAATTTTAAATCCTGACCGGATCTGGTGACATTGGGGGAAGTTTGGGGTGGGGGAACCTAAAATCATGGAAAACGCTTAGACTGGAGGGATCCGTGATTTACATAATTGGAACGGATCCGCTCTATTGGGGGGGGGGGGGCTAATTCTGAAAAATAAGAAAAAATTACGTATTTTTAACTTACGAAGGAGTAATCGGATCTTCATGAAACTTCATATTGAGAAAGACCTCGTAACTGAGATCTCTTATTTTAAATCTCAACCGGATCAAGAGTAATTGGGGGGGGGGGCAGTTGGGGGACCGGAAATCTTAGAAAATACTTAAAGCGGTGAGATCAGGATGCAACTGGATGGGAAGAATAGAAACCTGTCTAAGATACGTGACTGACATAACCGAACCGGATCTGCTCTCTTTTGGTGGAATTGGGGGGGGGGTAATTTTGGAAATTGAGGTATTTGTAACTTACGAAAGGGTGACCAGATCTTAATGAAATTTGATATTTAGAAGGATCTTGTGCTTTAAAGTTTTAATTGTAGATTCTGACCAAATCCTGTGACATTGGGGGGAGTTGGAGGGGGAAACCGGAATTCTTAGAAAACGTGAAAATTGGGGTATTTTTATGTTACGAATAGATGATCGGATCTTAATGAAATT
This sequence comes from Artemia franciscana, assembly GCF_032884065.1. NCBI lineage: Eukaryota > Metazoa > Arthropoda > Branchiopoda > Anostraca > Artemiidae > Artemia > Artemia franciscana. Next base: position 10,989,408 of record NC_088873.1, on the reverse strand, counting down.
TGATTTTTAGAAGGAATTCATGTCTCAGAGCTGTTATTTCAAATCCCAACCAGATCTTTTGAAATTGGGGGGGAGTTGGAGGGGGAAATCTTGGAAAAACACTTGGAGTGGAGGAATTGGGATGAAGCTTGGTGGATAGAATAAACAAATGTCCTTGATATGTGATTGACAGAATCGTACTGGATTCGCTCTCTTTGAAGGAGTTGGGGGAGGGGTTCAGTGATTTGGCGAGTTTGGTGCTTCTGGACGTGCTAGGACGATGAAAATTGGTAGGCGTGTCAGGGAGCTGCACAATTTGACTTGATAAAATCGTTTTCCCAGATTCGACCATCTGGAGGGCTAAAGGGAGAGGAAAAATTAGATATTTATAACTTACGAGTGGGTGATCGGATCTTAATGAATTTTGATATTTAGAAGGATATCGTGTCTCAGAGCTCTTATTTTAAATCCTGACCAGCATTAAGCCTCCTATTTTCCTTTTTAAATCAATCTATTAATTCATAGAATTTTGTTAGAGCTCATACCATATGATCTCTTGGCTTTTAGCTCTTCTCGCCTCGTCACAAGTGCCATATGAGCTCTTAGCTCTTGTTTAATCTGACAAGTGTCTGTGTTTTTCCCTTTTTTTTTTACTAATCCTGTAAGGGGGAACTTTTTTTTTTCATTTTTTTTCAGTGAAGATTCTTTAAAAATAATATTTTTCAATAAAAGAACTCCTAAAATAGTATTTAAAAAATTGAGGGGGCAAGTATCTAGGGGAAACTCCCCCTCTACAAATTGACGACCGTGACTGGGAACACTGATTTTTAATTTCAATTGAACAAAAACAGGAAGATTTTGACAAAAATTATTCTCCAATAAATTATTTTTCCTTCATTAAATTCATGAAAACTTGAATCCTTTTTAAAGTAATCTTTTAACAAATATTATACGTCACCATATCTCCTTGCTATTTTATTATTTTTTTTTTTAACTTGACTAAGAACATTTGAATCTTACTACAACCTTAGGTACCTGTCTGTTACAGCCCCTATGTTAAGTTCTTCATCCATTGACGCACTGTAGAACCGGTTTCTTTGTTAGTTTCTTTCAGCTAGGCGCGAGAAAAGACAAAGACAAGTGGCACAATAGATGGAAAATAAATAATTTGGGCTATATATTTGCACATTATGGGGGAGGTGGGTGTATGACAAGTATTTGGTCAGTGAGAACTTAGGATACAGTTCTTACTTCATAATATTGTGCCTAACACATTTTGCAGACCGGATATACAGGTTTAATCAGTAACCCTTGTATGCTTAAGCGCACTGCTATGTAAATTTACAATTATTTATATGAGCCTTAGATGGTGCAAGGAATGTCTGTTCAAATTAAACTGCCAAAGTAGCTTTCTTCTTAGGCCTAATGCTCTGTTGTGTTTAGAATGAAAGACGTCTTTTCAGAATCCCAAATTTTGGCCATCAGCAATTTTAACAGGTCAGAGACAATTGATACCTGTAAAGATAATTGATATCTTGTTTTCTTTCTTTTTCCTTATTATTAAGTTCAGTTGAGTTTTTTGCTGTAATCATGATATTATAAGTTTTCCGACTTTTGCTATCGTTTCCCTTTCTTTGCTCTGTGCAGAATGTCGGTCCGATACCTGGATGTATTGTCGGATACCTGGCTTCGAAAACCCGATACTATTTGCATTTTTTAAACCCTTTTTGAATATTTTTAAATGTGTGATTATGTGTTTATGTGAACTTCCTTATTGTTAAAAATTTACAAACTTGTTGGGCAGTGCCTGTGTTCAGTTAATGGTATATTAATAGAAAAAGTAATTTATTTTGTTTTTTCCTTCTGGTGCTATACAGGCAATTCTTAAGCTTTTCTGAACTCGCTTACCTGGTATTACTGCTTAAAAACGCCTTACAAAAAATGACTTCCCGAGTTTCAATAATCATTAGTTGTTGGATGCTTTTGTCACTCTTACACCGTTGCTTTCAGAGGTCATTTAAATCAAGAGTTTTGTTTAATTGTTTCCTTAGAGCTTTTTTCTATCTAGTTTTACTCTTTACTTTGTGTATTGGTTACAGTTGAGTTGAGGTTTCAATCAAAATATCTGGATATTTATCTTTTCTTTTCGCACTAACTGAAAATGTCCTCCATTTTACTTCTTCGTACTTTTTCCCCATCGGGCGTAGCCAGTGTGGTCTTAGAAATTATTTTCTATTGCACATAACATAGTTATATATGTACCTTTTTTTTTTAGGTGATACGCTTCAAAACTGTATCCTAGAATTAGCAACAATCGGCGATTTGAAACTTGTAGGAAAGCCCTCTTCTTTCGTTTTGTCTCCTCATGATTATATCACCATAAAAGATTTCAAGGTATTTAGATATAGCTTTCTTACAAACAAAGTATTGTTGGAGTTTATTTATTCTTCTTTTTATGGCCTTAGTACCAAGTGACATATAGCGATCGCAAATTCTGTCTGTCGGTCTATCCCGGTGTTACTACTTTAGGCACTTCCAGGTAAGCTAGGACGATGAAATTTGGCAGGCATATTAGGGACCGGACCAGATTAAATTAAAAATAGTCGTTTTCCCGATTTAAAAATGAAGTATTTTTAACTTACGAACAGGTGATGGGATCTTAATGAAATTTGATGTTTGGAAGGATATTGTGTCTCAGAGCTATCATAAACCCTGACCAGATCCGGTGACATTTTTGGGAGTTGGGGGGGGGGGACCTAAAATCTTGGAAAACGCTTAGAGTGGAGGGATCGGGATGAAACGTAGTGGGAAAAATAAGCACAACTCTTAGATACGTGATTGAAATAACTGGAACGAATCCGCTCTCTTTGGGGTAGTTTCGGGGAGGAGGGTTAATTCTGAAAATTAGAAAAAATGAGGTATTTTTAACTTATGAACGGGTGATCAGATCTCAGTGAAATTTGATATTTAGAAGGATATTTTGTCTCAAAGTTCTTTAAATCACAAAGATTTTAAATCCCGACTAGATATGGTGACATTGGGGAAAGTTTGGGGGGGTTCTAAAATCTTTGAAAACACTTAGAGCTGAGGGATCGGGATGAAACTCGGTGGGAAAAATAAGCAGAACTCCCAGATACATGATTGACATAATCGGAATGGATCTGCTCTATTTGGGGGAGTTGGGGGGGGGGGGGTTAGTTCTGAAAAATTAGAAAAAATTACGTATTTTTAACTTACGAAGGAGTGATTGGATCTTCATGAAACTTCATATTCAGAAGGACCTCGTAACTCAGGTCTCTATTTTAAATCCCAATCGGATCCAGTGTCATTGTGGGGGGGCAGTTGGGGAGGGGGATACCGGAAATCTTAGAAAATACTTCCTAAAGCGGAGAGACCAGGATGAAACTGGGCGGGAAGAATAAAATCAAGTCCAAGATACGAAACTGACATAACCGGACTGGATCTGCTTTTTTTGGTGGAGTTTGGAGGGAGGGGGAATAATTCGAAAAGATAGAAAAAAAGAGGTATTTGTAACTTACGAACGGGTGATCAGATCTTAATGAAAATTCATATTTAGAAGGATCTTGTGCTTTAGAGCTCTTATTATAAATGCCGGCCAGATCCCCTGACATTGGGGGGGGGAGTTAGAGGGGGAAACCATAATTCTTGGAAAACGTGAAAATTGGCGTATCTTTATCTCAGGAATAGGTGATCGGATCTTAATGAAACTTGATATATTGAAGGGTCTCATGTCTCAGATGCTCCATATTTGACTCAAATTGGATCCGGGGACATAGGGGGTTGGAGGGGGGAAACAGAAATCTTGGAATACGCTTAAAACGGAGAGATCGGGATGGAACTTGATGGGAAGAATAAGCACAAGTTCTAGATACGTGATTGACATAATTGGAACGGATCTGTTTTCTTTTGAGGAGCTGGGAGATGTTAATTTTGAAAAATTAGAAAAATTGAGGTATTTTTAAATTAAGGACGGATGACCAGATCTTAATGAAATTTGATATTTAGAAGTAACTCATGTCTCAGCTCTTATTTCAAATCCCGACTAGATCTTTTTACATTGGGGGGGGGGGGGGTGGAAGGGGAAATCGGAAATCTTGGAAAACGCTTAGAGTGGAGGAATCGGGATGAAGCTTGGTGGGTAGGATAAGAAAATGTCGTAGATAAGTGACTGATGTAACCTTACTTGATTTGCTGTCTTTGGGGGAGTAAGGATGGGGTTCAGTGCTTTGGCGAGTTTGGTGCTTCTGGACGTGCTAGGACGATGAAATTTGATAGGCGTGTCAGGGAGCTGCACAAATTGACTTGATAATGTCGTTCTCCCTGATTCTACCATCTGGGGGGGGGGCTGAAGGGAGAGGAAAAATTACAAAAAATGAGGCATTTATAACTTACGAGTGGGTGATCAGATTTTAATGAATTTTGATATTTAGAAGGAGCTCGTAACTCAGAGCTCTTATTTTAAATCACGACCGGCATAAAGCCTTTGATTTTCCTTTTAAATCAATCTATTGATTCATAGAATTTTGCTAGAGCTCTTACCATATGAGCTCTGGGCTCTTGGCTCTTCCGGCCTCGTCACAAGTGTCATATGAGCTCTTAGCTCTTGTTGTTGTTTTTTTTTTTGGGGGGGGGGCTATTTAGCTATTTATCTTTTTTCCTCTCTAATTTTCTGATATCTAGTGAAATCTCCACCCTCCCCTTCTTTCATTGGGGAATCCCGAATCGAATTATTTTACTTTGATATTTACTTTAAGAACAAAAGTTTAAAAGGTATATTTAAAACGAGCATGGATCACTTTATATTCTTTTTTTATTATTATTTTGTGTAAATTGGTTGATTCAATAGCTCGAAAAATATATATTTATATGATTCATTATATTGAGAGTTAAGTAGTAATATAAAGCGTGTCTGTTTTTGTAGCAGAAGAACTCCATGTTCGTAATCAACGCCAAATTTTCATAAAGATGCCTGCTGTATAGTTTGAGTTTAGCTTCACGCTTACTTACTGCTTACTACTACTACTACTTACTACTTACTACTTACTTACTTACTCCACGCTTACTTAAATGAATTCAAATACTAGAAATTGACCTAGGTGATAAAAATTCGGTGATGAAAGTGAGCTATTAAACATTTGCAAAAGCAATTTGTTACATAAGTGCATTAGATTTCTGGTAAAAGCTGAAAATAAAAAGAAACTTAGTGTCGTTCTGAAAGGAAGACACATCATTTAGAGCCTTTGGTAAATTTTTAAATGTGGCAGCCAATGCGTAAATTAAAAGATTTATGAAGGCACAAAAAAAATATAGACTTTCAGCAATGTTTGGGTATTGATATAAAAAATGTTGAAGTTTTAGAGTTTTAAAAATTATGACTGAATAAGTGGTTTAACTGCAGCTATATATCTTTTGGGGCTTATTTTTTTCTGGTTATTTTTAACCAGATTAATACTATTATCTGGTATTGAATATTGTTTTTTAATTTTAAGAAATTAATCCTACATATTCTGTGTTCACTTAGATATTTAGAATATTTTGAATGAGTTTATGTATGTATACCCTATACTGTACCTCAAAAGTCTTTACTAATCCGGTTGAATTTTACCTGTTTTATATCTCTTACAGTTTATGATGTGGGTGGCTCTCAATCAGGTCGAAATGTTATCATTATTAATGATATTCATGTTCATATCATGGATTACATTGTTCCAGCTGCGTGTAATCTTGAGGACTTCAGGCAAATGTGGGCCGATTTCGAATGGGAAAATAAGTTCACTGTGAATACTATTCTTACTGACCTGCACAAATATCTAGAGCATTTGCTTGGATCTACCAATATGAAGTGCTTGACACCAGCAAAGGTTTTCCCTTTATCTTTTCTTCTTTTTCTTTCTTTGGACTTCTAACACATCATATCTAATTAAACCTATAGGCATGGTTTATTTTGCGTATTTGTCTATGTAATAATGTTGTTGTTGAATTTTAACTAAGAAAATAGCATTCAATTGATAGGGTCATAGACAAGAAATTTCCAAGCATTCTTGGAAGGTTTTCGAAAGTGAGAGATGGCTAGGACGTGTTTTGTAGATAAAGGATTTCAGATTGCAAAGATTGTCCTTTTCGGCCATCCATCTAGGACCAAAGGAAAAGCAGGTCATCCTCGAGTTGGAGATCGTAAGGAAGGATTTAAAGGAAATTAGTACTGCTTAGGAGGAGGTAGAGGGGGAAGCTTTGGATAGAGCGGGTTAGAAGAAGAGTGTGTGAAGCTGTGTTGGTCTAAGGTGGCTAGGTGCCGATGTGAGCCCCTAGTAGTGGTAGTAGTAGTTCCATGTTGTTGTTTTTTTTTTGTATATAACGCGTTACCATTTTTGGGTAGCTATAAGTCTTATTTATCGTAGAATTAATGAAAGGGAACATGAACTTGAATGAATAATATCTATTATTACTAAATTGAACAAAAAGAAGCGAGCTTAAGTAAACTACGTTGCTTCTAGTGACAAAATTGTAATCCAACCTGACTATTCATAGATGGGGGTTAATGGGGGATCCTGGAGGACTGGCTTATTTTATTAGTCTTATAAGTTTACAAGCTCTCCAGGCTTGATTAGGGGCTAAAATTGAGAAACAGGGGCACAAATTCAAGAATATCATCCTATCAGGTAATGCCCTTTTAGTTCCAGTTCCTGGGTTGAACATTCACTATTTTGTTTTAATCTTTTCTTTTTGTGGCGCACAACAAAGGCCTTCAATTTTATTTTATTTTATGAACGTGGTAATATTTATTAACTGGAAGCCAACTGAGCCTAAAAATTGCATCTTCTTAACTTTTAATATAAATAAAGACGGCAGTTTCATTTCCCTTACTCTCTTGTCTTTTAGTTAAGTATTAAAGCGAAGCAAATGCTGAGATATGGGCTTCTTAAGTTGAATAAGCGCCACAGACTGTAATTCATAATTTTAACAAAACTTTTAAAATAGACTTTGTTCTCATGGTAATCCTACTGTCATTACAGTTAAGTTATTTTTAGCTATTGGGCTGCTATGGATTTTGAAAGTCTTAATGACAAAACAAAGATTCAGTTCAGTAATACTTAACCTTCGTATTGTCAATAAGAACTGATTGTTTATCATTTTATTGATTCATCTCTTTTGCTATCTTCATGGCAATATACTTGAATTACTATTTAGTATTATTTTAAGTAGATGTAACGAAAAATCTATCTCCATAGTATGTCAGTAGTATAGTAAAATCATTACTTTATTAGCAGATCATTATCTAATTCCGTGGTTAGTACCAAGGATTTGCCGTAAATAGTTTCTACTGCAAGGAAAATATAAAATACAGTCCTTTTCAAGCTGTCAATTTTAAACATCTGTGTATTTTATGGCCCATTAATTCCTGTATTTGGTGAATTCACACAGCTCTAATATACTCCTCATATATAAGATATAGGTTTAAACAACTTCTTATTTTGGTGATCATTATGATATTTTTGAGAAATGTATTTCTAGACTAACCTATTCAGGCCATATCTTGTAATAGCAGAGTGGACTGATACTCTACTTGGCAATACGGTGTCCAGGGATCGATGTCAGCTGTCGTATGGCTGAATGACAGGCTCGCTACCAGTTCCTGTGAAAAAGATCGAGCAACCAAAACGTCTATTTTACGCCCTATGTGTCATCAGTGACTCAGGAGGGTTCTTTCCTATTCAGTACTTTTTTGCCATGACTAGGGCTATTTCAACTGTTCCTAAATAGCTCCTTAAAAAAAGAAAATGTCTGTTTTTCCCTTTTTATAGACTCCAAGATGTATAAGTGATTTTTTAGAAAAAATTAATATATTTAAAAAAAATGGATTTTTAACTGAGAACTTTTATTGTGTGTTTTATTGTTTTTTATTTTGTTTGCTGAAGACGGCCCTTAGATATAGGGCTGAAATATTCGAATAGGTTTTGTTGGTTCACTGTCTTGGGAAAAAAGTCCTCATTATTCTCTCTTTTGTTGTTGTTTTATAGACTTTAGCAGGAAATTGCAATATGGTGGCAGCCAATTTGTATACCAAGTCAATTTTTGGAGAAGATACTCTTGCAAACATTAACATGAGAAGCCGTTAGGTGAGAACAATGGTTCTATTGTAGGACACATTCGAATTTGTGCAAAAACTCAGGTATTGTTCTTCTTGGCCTTTCTTTTTATTCTCTTTTTTTCCTGTCGTCTATCAGTTTATTTATAAGTCCTGCCATAAATATTGGTACTAGTCTAGATATTAAATGTAGTTGATAAAAGTACAAGCTGAGCGCAGCAGTTATGTTGGCATTACTGACTTATCGACATGTATACTAAAACGCGCCAAAACATTCCAGTCTGGTTTGAGTTGTTACTATGAAGTGAGCAGACAAAGTGAACCGTGTTGCTCTGGTTGCTCTTAATCAATTTGGAATAGAAAGGGTTCGTATGGTTGTGATACTAAAACTGTTAAACATTACGCGTTTTTTGTGTATAAGATAAAGATAAGATATATTTTCAAAAGGCTATCACGAGCTTTATAGAGCCGAATTCGCTTTATATGTCAGTTAAAGTTAAGAAAGAAAATTCCAATCAGTACATTAAGTTAAACACTTAAGATTAAAAAAATCAAAAGGGCAAAATCATCAAAGATAAAGGGCGAATCAGTAAACTTGACAATTAAATTACAAAATCACTACAATAAATCCAAAATAAAAATGGCAATAGAGGAAAAGGGGATTCTCTAGAATAAAGGGGATAAAACTTTTACGAAACCTGTCTGTAATAGCATGGATCGGAGAGTAAGTTGGGATTGCTAAGGAGGCTGACCGGGAGAGTCGAGGTCTAATGGGATTGTGAAATTTAGGAGTAAGTCCTCAGTATAGGGACTGGAAATGATTGATTTAGCGAAAAGCAAGCAAATTTTTTCCCTCCTTTCCTTTAAGGTGGTAATGCGTGCAGCTTTAAGGAGGAAAGAGTATGGGATGCTGCCTTCTTTGTAAATGATCCTGAGTGAACGCTTTTAGACTGACTCAATTTTGTCATTAAGTTCACTTGAAAGTTGTGAATGCCAGACCGGACATGCGTATTTCAATAGCGGCCTGATAAAGGACAAGTAAACACGGAGGGAATTTATTTTAGGACAATTAAATTTGTTTAGCAGCTTAAACATGTATAGTGAAACATTTGCTTGCTTAACATTGTTGGAGACGTGTGTGTCCCACAACAGGAGTAGATTTTAAGAAGTTGATCGTCATTATATGTGATTTAGTGGAATTTACTGTCATATTTAGATTCTTAGATTCATCCAAACATTGGGTTAGGATTTCAACGGGGTCACTTTTAATATTCCTATGACGTACTTCAAGGATCGACAACTCATCCACAGATTTCTATCTTTGGGGGAATTCCCTGCCGATTTCGTTAATCATGACAAGGAATAAGAGATGTCTCAATAAGGTTCCTTGAGGTATTCCACAGTACCTAGGGGGGGGGGGTTGGAGTAAATATTTTTGTATTTTACAACTTGTGATCTGTTTGAAAGGAACGATATAGCAATATTTACTAATATCGGGTCAATTTCAAAGTTATCCTGTAGTAAACGAATTAGGATTTTGTGGTCAACTAAGTCAAAGGCTTTTTGGAAATCGACTAAAACCAGGTTTAGCCAAACATTTGCTTTCTCTAGTTCACTTAGGATGGTGTGAACCAAGTGTACAAGGCGTTATACCAAGTGTTATACCAATGCGTGGTATAATTTTAATTCTAAGCCAGTCACAAAGGAACCCTTCGCAAAGCTTAGAAAAAAAAGTGGAGTAAGTGTGATAGGACGTATGTTGGTTATAGTCAGATTGGACGATTTCTTTGGGATGGGTGTTGTAAAACCTAGCTTCCAGCAACTTGGGAATTTAACCAGTTTTGCGATTTGGGTAAAAATATCAGATACAGGTCTAGCAATTGTGTCTGAAAAGGCTTTAATCAAGTTAATTGGGATGTCTAATGGGCAAGTACTTGATTTTTTGAGCTTTGGATTTTATTTATAACATCAGAGGGAGAAATATAGGGGAAAGAGGTGGAGGGAGGAATAGTTTCACCTAGGCCAGTGTAAGAGGGAGACTTTCACTTAGCAGTATCGCACTGTTAAATTTTTTTTTACATAAGGAGTAAGTAACCGTAAAAGATACGGACGGCCTTGCGTGGCTCGGAACACACAGGCTATTAACGCCGTTAGATCAAGAATTAATTGAAATCCTGTCTCAAGACAAAAAATTATGGCTCGGAAAATGGGTGTTGCGCCAAGAACCATGAGTCATTATCAAACAAGACTTGGGCCTTTCATATGACAAACAGGACAGCGCCTTACCCTTGCATTAAAAAAATGGGAAAAAAAAAAATCAAGACGTCCGTTATCGTTGTACGGTAAAGAGTGTTACAAAGAAATCATCTTTACAGATGAAACGATTTTTACTATGGATGAAATTTTCAATAAACAAAATGACAGAGCTTATCCACAGTCATGCAATGAAGTTCTCAAACTGGTGCCAAGGATCGCACGAGGTCATTATCCTGCCTCAGTGTTGGTTTGGTGGGGAGTGTCCTATGACGGCGTCAATGTTTTACATTTTTGTGAAAAGGGCATTAAAATGGCGGCGAGAAATCATTTGTAGAAAATTTTAACAAAAGTAGTAGAGCCTCTAAAGTAAACCATGTTTCAAAATAGACCATGGATGTTCCAACAGGACGTTGCATTCTGCACATATGGCCAGAACTACTCAACAGTAGCCTAACAATCATGTACCCAAATTTATTAGTTGTAACCATTGACCGTCAGCCAGTCCAGATATTAATTCACTTGACTACAAATTGTGGTCATTTTTAGAGGGTCTGTTCTGTACCAGACGACACAACAATCTGGGCTTATTGAAGCAGGTAGGCTACTGGTAGAAACTGTGGGCAATTTTTCTCAAGAAGTCGTCCGTACAGCGATCGATGAATAGCCTAACAAACCGTTGTTCAGGCAAATGGCGAATATTTTGGTTAAATTTCTTTATAGTTTATTATATCAGTAATAAATGTGCAAAATATTTTAAAATCAAACCAGTAGTTTAATTATTTTTGGTTAAATACCTTTTATCAGTATTTATGGCACGGCCTTCTTGTTCCTCCTTTCTATCTTCATATCTCTTTAATTGTGGTGCAGAAGTAATACTTTAGTTTTGTGTTTTGTTGTTGTTGTTTTTTTTTTATGTTGCCAATTTTGGTTTCAGGGAAGGGGGCATAAGTGCAAAACAAAACAAATGGGTTAATATGTGGGAAACGCCGGAAACATTTCCTCATTCTCGAGGACATTGGTACAATACAAGGGACCTGCACAGAGGAGGGGAGACTAGGGGCCCAGCCCCTCCTGAGATCCTAGATTCTCCTGACTTTTGGAGCACTTCTGATTCGAATAATTAAATACATTTTCTAGCTATTGGGATGTCCCCCAAAAAAAATCTTATCACGTGTCTGGTGTTTTATGTATAAATAAAACATAAATTAATATAACTACAGCTTAATTACTACAATTACTGACTTAAACTACATGACTTGAAAACACCTTGAGAGCTTCTTCTTGCTACCGAAAATTGAACAAAAATTTAAGCTCGGGCCGGATTAATTAATATGGCTATTGTAAGGCATTGGCATATGATAATCGGATCATAATCTTCAATGATGACTGATTTACAACTTGTGCTTGTTGGTCTACCTATTGTTGGTTTCTCAGACATATTTGAGACCAGAAACAACATTTGTTTCTATCTTTATTATGGAGAGTGGTTTATAAGCAAGAATTGTACAACGCACCCAAAAATAAAGAAAGGGGTTAGATACTTGTACTAAGTACATATTATTGACTACTTATGTATATTTGATGGTAAGAATTTTTTTTTCCGGAACCAAATTGTTTTTACTATCAACTAAACTGGAAATACAGGAACAGTCCTTATGTTTTAGGCCAAAGTAATACAGAAGCATAACAGTTGTAGAAGCATAACAATTATGCTTCAATACATGATGTATTTTTAGCATTACCAGTATTACCAGTGTGTCAGGAAAATAGAGAATGATGATGGTTTCAAGCAGAAACGGCGTTTTTTCTCTGCCATTTTCTTATAAAGTCGTTAAATCTCTCGAAGAAATTTTATGTCGGAACGCACTTTTAAAACTTTTTAGGAATAAACAATTATAGCGTTTAATTATAGCGAAGAAATAAAACCAAAATGTCGCTTATGCAATACTCCATGTTGTTCAGACCATGAAAATCGGGCTGTAATAGTGATAACCCCCCCCCCAAGAAAAAACTGCGTAGCCGAGCCTAGCCTTACGTATTCAACGCCAATTATACTTTGTCATATTGATTTTATGTAATGAGAAAGTCAATGTCAGAGGAAGCACTATAGCATTCCTTATAGTAAAGAGTCATAAGGTTTCAATGTTTTATTATCTATTTATTATTATTCTTTTTTCTAGAGGCACTTCACATGAAAGGAATGTTAAAATAAACTTTGGTGGGGCTCATTCGATTGGAAATCAGAAGTTCTTGTGCCCTTTTAAATTTCAAAAGTGATTGGAGAGAAGCTAGCCCCTCCCTGACGCCCTCTTTTCACCAAATACATCCAACCAATATTTTTACATAGTAACACTTTATGTTACTATGTGTAAAAATATTTCTATGAGTAAAAATATTTTTGCACAGACAAGGGTAATACTGTAGTGGTAATGGACACCAAGGACTACGATTCAAAATTAAACGCTTTACTGAAAGATGAAAAAACGTACAAAAAACTTTCTTTTGACCCGACGGACTCGTACATAAAGAAGTTTAAGAACGAGTTAAAGAGCTTGAAGGAAGAAGGGAAGATTACACCTCAACTTTTCTACAAATTCTTACCAAGAAGTTCTTTGTGCCCTAAATTATATGGACTTCCAAAAATACATAGGCCAAATCTGCCATTACGACCAATTGTTGCGAGTACAAAGTCACCAACAAGTGCGCTGAGTAAGTGGCTAGCGTCATTATGTAAACCACTCATGTCTACACTAATTTCTTACCTTAAGAATTCGTCAGAACTTGTAAAAAAACTAAAAGAAATGAAAATTTCTTCAAATTCTATAATTTCAAGTTTCGATATAGTGTCAATGTATACGAGTATTGATGTAAAAGCCGCAGAAATTCTTCTTGAAAGAAAGATACTAAGAAATTTGGACTTAATTAGTGGTGAAACAGTTTTGGAAGTCGGTGTAATTATGAATTTAGTTAGGGTGTGCAACATTTTCTCTTATTTTTTTCAATTCAAAGGGTTTTTTTCGAACAATTAAATGGTTTACCCATGGGGGCCCCTTTAAGTTCTTTATTAGCAAATTGTTTTGTAGAAAATATTGAAACAATAGCGTTAGATTCATACTTTTTAAAACATAAATTTTGAGGGAGATATATGGATGACATAATTTCAGTATGGAATTATGGGGTGGAGGAATTAAAAAGTTTTTTAGAACATCTTAATTTTTGGGGAGGTGATTTAAAATTTACAATAGAATTAGAAGAGGATAATAAACTTCCTTTTCTGGATGTTCTTCTTTTAAAAAAATGAAAATAGTCTGGATTTTAAGATTTACAGAAAATCTACTAACAATAACAGATTTTTGTCGTTTCTCTCCGGTCATGCTCGCCAAGTAAAAATTGGTTTTTCCTTAACTGACCGCATTTTAGAATTTGCTCTCCAAAATTCATTGAGGAGGAATTATTGTTGTTAAAAGAGATTTTATTAAGTAAGCATTATTCAGGTTGATTAATTGACCAGACTTTTTCGAAAAGAAGGAAAAAAATTCTAGAATTTTCTGACGATATTCTGGAAACAACAGAAAAGGAAGACATTTTTTGTTCTCTATCATATGTTCCAGGTTTGAGTGAAAAACTTAAAAGAATTTTACAAAATAATGGTTTAAAGGTAGCTTTAAGAGGTAGTAATACTTGGGCTAGTTTTTTAAATTCTGGAAATGATCGGACTTCCGTAGAGCAACAAAGTAGGGTTTATAAAATCCCATGTACTTGTGGAAGCTCTTGTGGGACGTACTTACCAGAATTTAAAAATGAGATTGCTACAACATCATAATTCTATTTCATCGTCTTTAAAGCAAAATACCAAACCTGAAGATTTCACGTCGGCCCTCTCGGAACATATCTTTAATTATCCAAATCATTTTATTTTGTTTGAAAATGTTTCTTTGATTTCTAGGGACCAAGGTTTAAAGAAAATTTTCAGGGAAACAGTCGAAATTAAAAAATTTCTATTCAAGAATAATTCCATAAACAGAGATACAGGTGAATTTGAGTTGAACTCAATTTATGATAATTTACTGAGGTCAAATAAAGTAAATATCACCACACCTATGACCTCTGTCCATGTAATATGTCAGATAAATCTAATGAACCGGAACCGAAAAGGTCAAAGAGATTGGCTTCCGCTGTTGCATTGAAAAAAATAAGAGCAATAAACTATATGTAATTAGTTTATTAGGTATAAATTTTGTTTATTTTTATTCATGTCTTTTAGTTTTACTGCTGATGATGAACACTGTATATGTGTTCGAAATATCCAGTTAAATAATTTTTATCTATTCACTGTCAATAAAAAGGTTTCATCCCTATTTTGAACTGTTTTACTCTTACATAGTCATTTCGTTATAACAGTCCAAAGGTCAAATAACTATGCCTCCAAGGTTGACAAAACCCCCACAGCCTGGGGGACAAGGGTTGCAAATTATGCGAGTTGCCAATTGTTTATAATGTAAGGTTTTCATGGAAGGGGTGATCGTATTCACTTTGGAAGAGGTTCATTAGATGGGAAATCGAAGGTTCTAGCTCCCTTTTTAAGTGTCAAAAGTTATCGGAGGGCAACCAGCCCCCCTCTTCCCCAACAACGTTTCCCCCCTGGTGCATCCGATCAAAACTTTAAAATGGCCACTTTGTTCAAAATAGTTCAAAGGCCAAATAAGTATACACCCAGAATCGACCCCCCAGCTCTCGGGGCAAGGACTATAAATTATGCTAGTTGCCGATTGATAAGATACAAGTTTTTTGGGATGCGTCGCTGAAGGGGGGGTACTCATTCATTTTATGAATGAGGAGGGGACTCATTCGATTGGAAATCGATAACACCGCTGCCCTTTTTAAATATCAAAAGTGATCGGAGGACAACCAGCCCCCACAACCCCTCCCTCCCCATCGCCAAGCCCTTTTTCCCCCAAATGTATCCGAACAAAACTTTCCAATAGCCATTTTGTTCAAAATAGCCCAGCAGTTAAATGATCATAACTCAGGAGTTGGCAAAGCTCACTCAGCCCCGGGGCAACGGCTGTAAACTATGCAAGTTATCCACTGTTAACATAAAGGTTTTTATGCAAGGGGTGATCATATAAACTTCGAAGGAGGCTCGTTCAACTGAAACTTATAATAACCTTTGTAAGAGTCAAAAGTGATCGGAGAGTAACTAGTCCTTCCCTCTCCCACGCCATCTCTTCCCCAATTGCATCCGGTCAAAGTTTTGATATAGCCATTTTTGTAAAAAATAGTCCAAAGGTCAAATAACTATGCCTCTAGTGTTGACAAACCCCCCACAGCCTGGAGGCAAGGGCTTGGATTTATACAAGTGTCCCATTGTCAACATATAAGGTTTTTATGGAAGAGATGGTCGTATAAACTTTGGAGGAAGCACATTTGATTGTAAATTGAAAGTTTTTGCTCCCTTTTTAAGAGTCAAAAGTGATTGGAGAGCAACCAGCCATGCATCTGGTGTTGACAACCTCCTCCTCCCCAGCCTCCGGGACAAAGGCTGTAAGTTACGCTAGTTGCCTTTTTCTAACATATAAGGTTTTTTAAGATGGTCACACAGAATTTTTAGGGGGTCTTTCGATTGGGAATTGAAAATTCCAGTGCTTATGTTAATAGTCGAGTGATGGAAGGACAACCACAACCTACAAGAACTCTTTTCCCAAATGTACCCGATAAAAGTTTTGAAATAGCCAATTTGTTTAAAATAGTCCAAGAGGTCAAATAACTATCCCTCTAGGGTTGATCCCCCTTCCTTGCTCTTTTAATGTGACCCCTCTCATCGACAAAGGTCGAAATTTCGTAATTTCTTTTTTTTTCTAACTAGTCAAAAGGTCTAATAGTTATGCCTCTAGGGATGCCATGCCCTCTTCAGCCTCGGATCAAGGAGTGTAAGTTATGCAGTTTACCCTTTGCTTACAGGAATGATTTATCATTAGGAAAGAAATCTGTCTTATCAAAAAGGCAGATCTTAAGTACCGCAGAGGGTATTAAGTTCAAACTATAAGGACATGATTAGGTAGAAGTTTTAGTATGGTTGGAGGGCTGTCAGAACCCCTCTCATGCCCTTTCTATCTGCCCTGTCTCTAAAAACATTCGATCAAAATTTTAAAATAGCTAGCTTAACCAGAATGTTCTAAATGTTAACTATGCCTATGGGGATGTCATAACCCTCCAGAGTTTTGGAGAGGAATTTCAGAAACAATCATATTATGTCATGTGCATGCTAACTGTCAAAAGGGCTTATCAGTAAAATTTCAGGAACGACTGAGGGCATTTTAAGGCTCATTTATCCTAGTAAAGGTGGTCTGGATGGCTTCTTGTGACTTTTTCTCTTCCCAAATAAAACCTTAAAAAAAAAAAAAACAATAAGGAGAACTTTAAAGGACTGAAGTTTTGCAGCCATAGAAGAGTCTTCAATACTGATAGATCTAACTGCTTTACCAAAGATTGTGTCCCTTGAAGGCTATGTTTGATTATTTGGAAAGAATTAGATTGATGTAGTTGACTCCCCACATCAGGGGAGTCAGGGGACATAGGATATTCTTCAGAGGAAAGGAGCTTTGGAACATTTGTGAAAATTCAAGTTTAAACGCGCTTAAAAACGTCTGAAAACTCATTTTTGGAAATTGTTTTATAATGGACATTGGACCCCTGATAGAAATAAATTTTAAAGGTGGCATGTGCCTGCCCTACGTCTTAAATAGCACGTTCTTCTTCAGGTGGTAGTGAAGAATAGTTACTATTTAGCAAAGACGCTACTCGTTTAATTTCAAAATATTACACAATAAACAATACACCCGCATCAAACAAACAAACATTAAGTATTGGTGCTTGGCTTTTACTAAAATTGTCAGCAAAGAATTACCTTAGACGACAGTTGGGTAGTGTAACCCAGCTTTCAGGTGGGTGATGGTGAGCTTCATATGAGCTTGGCTTTTTGCCACCTTCATCGCTAATATTAAAGTGCCTTCCACTTCACTCAACCCCTGTGCCCAGCACAGGAGACAAAATCTAGCAGTTGTACCACGCGCTATTCCAACTGTCCCATACATCTCGTCTTTTACTTGTATGTGATTTGAAAATAGTATCGTGGCAAACCAAAAAGTACACCCTTTGAATCGCCATTGTCAAAACCTTATCCAGGAAAATTACAGCCGCATTCGTTATTAAGATGGAAAATCAGTGTTTTGCAATAGTAGCAGTGATACGTCCCCTTTTTTCTCCTGCTTTATGTTCTTGGTCAATATTGGGGTACTGGGACATCATAGAATGTTGTTCAAGGGCTCATTTACAAGCTAATTCGTATTTCTTGTCGTTTTTTGTAAATTTGACTCGATAAAGCTGTGATAAAGTGCCATATGGTACCTTAAAATAGAAATTTGGATGAAGTTTCCAGAATTTAAAAACTAGGCAGGACATGGCTATCATAGAGAGCTAATTATGAGGCCATTTATAAATTACGCTCTATGTTCACTTTTTATAAGTTTGACTTTTATTCGATTTTACTATTTTCCAGCGGGAAATTATTAGCTCTGCCAGTGTTCAAGACTTCTATGGCTACAAAACGACAGCTCTTTAAGGTTTTCTTTATTGTTTAGATTTTTGTTAAGGTTTTTTTTGGGAACAGAATAGGATAAAAGGAGCCATTTAGACCGCCTCTACTTGGACGAATGAGCCTTAAAATTCAAATATATGTAAACACATGTTTTCTCACCTATTATGAAAAGTTCCAGAAGTTTTTTTTTTTTTTAATTTAATAATGGTGGAAATTTTTTGCTGTCGTATTTTTATGCTCATCAAACAAAAATGTAATGATGTGAGGCATTTGATATGCCACCATTTCGATGACTTGCCGATCGCTCGTAACAATCAAAGTTTGTGGGGCGTTTCGATCTGAATTCAGCCTAAAGCTTCGACTCATGTTTTGTAGCTAGAAATATAAATTCAGTCGTAACAAAAGGTTTGAATGCTGAACTAAAACCTAGTGTTGGGATTTTTTCTATAATAAATTGTATTATTATCTCCCTAAATATTGTGCTTGTCCTAGCGAAATATTTTGAAGCGATTGATTGTAAAATCAAAGTGTACGAAGTTCTGATCAGTGTGGCATCAACAAATGAAGTTTCACCGCTGTATCAAATTATGTCTTGATGAAATGAAGTCAAGAGGAAGCCAGGCTGATTGAATTCTGTTTTTCAAGTTTTTTTTTTATATATTTTGTGCTAGTTACTTGATTGAATCTCAATTTGCTTCATTATAAGTAAATTTTCTATAAAAATGAAAAATTTTAAAAACTTCTACCACAGAATCATAAGAAACATCAGAATGATTTGGGCGTGTGCATAATTTTTTCAGATGTAAATTTGCGTAATTTCAGAGTGTAATACATTTAAAGACAGATCCTTCTTGTGGAAATACAGTAGCAAATACAATAACAAGGAAAAAATTCTGTGGAGGATTTTCACAAAATGACTGGTAATATTGTAACACAAAATTAGAAATTTGTCTTCTTTGCTAGTTTTGCTCATTTTTTGTAAAGTTATTCGATTTGGTAACTGGACCATTCTAATGTCTATAGAACATTACCTCTAAGGAGGCATGGGCATTTTTAAGCTGATTATTGACTTATTTCTGTCTTTTTCTTAGGAATGGCTTTAATTCTTGGTGATAAATTGAATGCTATCCAAAGAGTTATGCCAAAGCCCACTGATGTGTAAAGTGAATTTTTTTCTTTTCAATTGGTTTGAATTATTTTTTGTTTTGCTTGGTGATGAATATTAAATGGCTTATTGGTGTTTTGGAAATGTATTCTAAAATAAAATATATTCATAGTTAATCCCAAACTAGGTTGTGTCTACTTTCATGCATCATATCTTCATCGCATGGAAGTATTGCCATTTTATATTCTCTGGGCTCTATTTTAACAATAGCCATAATTCAGGGTTTTTCTGTGTGGAAATCCGCTGATGCCGAACGACCGGGACACAACAACAACGGGGAGAAACGGTAGAATTGTATCGCGTTGGCAACGCTGGTGATTCTTTACCATGTGCAATCATAAAATAGTCTAATATCTTCATTTTTTCCACAGACGTAGCTATTACCCCCGAAAACTAAAACTTTTGAAATAGGAAAAGAGCCTTTAATCACATTCTTTACCATGTGCTATCGTAAAATAGTCTCATAAAGTAAAAAAATGTCGAAAATATTGCGTTCAGATTCTGTCGTTAATTTGGAGTGTCGGTAAATTTTGAATAGAGCCTGAAATAGAATAAATGAAAAATAGACAAAAACTTATCTTTGTCTCTGTTTTATCAACGGCATCGTTAGTTCTGACAATTTATAATTTATCATAGCATTTACAATTAGAAATGGTTAGTATAATTATATCGTTGCGAGAATGCCTCTAACGGCAAACTTGTAGGTATAATTGATGGAAGGAAGACCAAGAACATAATGGGCAGGAAGAAAGGTTCAAGAAGGTCATAAGAATATCAATAGGAAAATGTCTTCGGCGTGATTGTTAAGCAGTGTCACTATAAAATGGTGGTACTACAAGATGTAAAGCTTAAGTTTTGGACTTGCCATATATGCCAATAGGTTAAGTTACAGTAAACTTTAGAACATAAAAACTTTTGACCAAGTTTTTGGTGCTCTGGAAAAACAGGAAAAGGAGTTTATTCTATCTTGCCGTTTTTTGAGAAAAGTGAATACGGTGGTGTTAATTTTCACTTTCGTTTTTATAATTCCATTAACTTTCCTTTTTTATGTGTAATTTTTCAAAGAATTAGTATGGGTTGTGTCCTTGTAGTGGAGAAAAGCCTTTCTAGTTTCGGGTTACTTACAGAGAGAGTTGAAAAAAGGATCGTTCACAATAAAAAGCTATATCTTCGATTTAAAAACTTTAAAGTACACTTGACAATTTATTGCACTGGATTCATCTAGTCAATTTTAAGGAGTATCTGGTAATTACGATATATATATATATATATATATATATATATATATATATATATATATATATATATATATATATATATATATATATATATATATATATAATATTGCATTTTTATGTCACTTGCTCCTATGTTATTTGTATAACATTTGTATAACTATGTCCTTTTTATGTTATTGCACATTACTTGCTCCTATTCACCATTTTCACGAGAAACCGGCAATAATTCTCCAGTCGACTACACACACTCCTCTTGACCTCCTCAAGAATAAAGATATTTATGTTTAATCTCTATCTTCGATGGCATATCAATACTTCCAGGGAAATCCCCATGTTGTTTTTCGAGACTGCTCAAACTAGTAGGGGAAGTAAATTTGTGTATGATTCGTAACCGGGAGGATATGATGATTCCAGCTAGTCCCTTGGTTCGTTCAGACTTCGGCCTGGCTGTGACTGTGGGGCGTGCTTGGAACTTGGTTCCCGCTGAGATCCGGCAGTCACGAAAACTTGGCTCCTTTAAGAGACAGATGAAAAGTTTCTTATTAAAGGCTTCTTATTAAATGTTTCTTATGTTTTTTTTTTTTTTTTTTTTTGGTTGTTGTTGTGTCCTCGATGACGCAGAGAATTTTAATTTGTATTTTATTGTCGGGTGATGTGAGGGTCGCTGTTTCGTGGGGACTGCCGGTGAGTTTGATTTCTTTTCCTTATATATTTATATTTAGATGTTGGTTAGTATGTTTATGACAAGTTTTATGATTCTTTATTTATTGTATGCCGTTTCCCAAATAACGGGCTATTGAACCCTTTGAGATATTGTTTTTGTTATTTTATGAAAATAAATAGAACTTGAATGTAACCTTTAGCATAGCTGTTTGTGTCTCACAATGTTTCTTCCTAGGGATATGTTGGGTTACGATTGACCTAATAATTTAAAAGATTCCAAAGGTGTTCTTTAACATATCCATTGGGGTCTAAAAAGTACATTTGGCTATATATATATATATATAGTTCAAAATCACCTTGAGGGGTCTGCGATGAGTGTACCGCTAAATTGATTTCGTGATAGATTTGTCTAGCTATTTTGAAGCTGAAAACATTGACTATTTTTGGTTTGATCATCGCTTACAATTATTCTGCATATTATGAAGTAAGAATTGCTTTCCAACTTCACGTTGTCCGAATACTTTATCCCCACCCCACTCTCTAATGTGCAAATATATAGCCCAAACTATATAAGTCCGATGTCTTCTGTCACCCGCCCTTGTTTTCCAATGAGCGTAAGCTAATTATCTCTTAATATAGACAGATAAAACCGGTTTGTTCTCGAGTGTGTACCATTATCAACACAAATACCCTTTTTTCTTCTGCACTTTCACTTTTGACTCGCTCTGATTCTCGCTGCTCTTTAACAGGACAGTTCTTTGTTCTTCACTCTCAATTTTAACTCTCTTAACACTTGTTTTATCGTGTCTGCTAACCCTACAATTCTTTGTTCTTCATTTTCATCTTTGGCAAATTTTGATTCCTGCTATTGCTTGCTCGCGGTCGTATATCTTCTAATCACACATTTCTCTATTCTTCATTTTCTTTCGTTCTGATCCTCATTGTCACGTGTCTTGTAACCGCATATTTTTTGTTCTTCACTTTCGTTTTTGAGTCGTTGTGATTCTCGCTCCTACTTAAGTTCTAACTGCATATTTCTGTATTCTTCAATTTCGTTTTTGACTTGTTATAATTGTCGGTTTCGCTAATGTTTTAACTACAAATCTCTTTTATCTTTAATTTCGTTCATGATTGCTCCAGACATTTTTTTCAGCGCCTTTTGCCTTGGTTGCTTGGATTGGTCTTGTCACTTTTCATGGCTTGAGTTTGTTCATTATCACCCATCGTACATTTACGTTTCTCAGGTCGTTCTCTTGATCTTGTCTCAATCGTTGATCCAGTTTGTTCATTTTGAGCTTACGGGTTTGTCCTCTTTTGTACTCATTTTCCACTAACGTTAATTTACATTTGTGTCCCCTAAATATTATGAAATTGCTGAAAATGCCTTTTGAATTTTACATTATCGAATATGGGCATATGAATTTACATATTTCAAAATTTTTGTTCCGCAAATGCTTCTAATACGGTTTTAAAATCAAATTTTCTTTGTGCTTCACTTTCAGTCAACATGATTGCTAAACTATTTAGTCCATCCCGATTTACTGTTGATATTACGTAGTTTTTTTTTTATTGGCTTTAGCCTGGAAATTGATCTCTTTCCAGAAGCAATGCTTACTGGAACTGTTCAGAGCACTTCACAATTTCGAAAAGGGGCCTTTCAAACATGGGGTTTGATTGGGTCAAATCGTTCCAATCGCCCATATTCAGGCCTTAGGTATAGGGAAGACTAGCATGACAATGAATGTGCAATCACACTTTGACCCTCCTTTTCTACATTGCCTCGCTGTTCTTCCCTTTGAAAATAGCTTTAGTTTTATTAGCCTCATCGAAAATAGAATCAGTGCCATTAGTCAGAATCTATGGCCGTTTCAAAACTAGAAAATTCCCTCTATCCCGGTGGCCAGACAGGTCTACAAGGACTAGTGGACGGATAACAACATAGCCTGATCCAACTCCAAATTTTCATCAGAATTCAGTCCCCCCCCCCCTCTTCAAACAAAAAACACGGAAAAATACAAAAATCCTTTGAATTCTAGCTTCTTCATTAAAAAAGAGAATAAACTTGGTTTTGCCCTACTACAAGAAATCCGGCCCTTTTACACACTCTAGAAGAAGCCATATTCCGGAAAATTCTTTACCCATTTCCTCAAGTCTCACGTTTCCACAGTTCTTTCCCCGTTTCCTCATGTCTTGTTGTTTGACATAAAGCGTAAAATTGTGCTCTGAATATCTTGCAATTATTGAAGATAATGACGAAGTGAGGTTACATATCCAAAAACTAGTGGCTCTGATGATGTTTAAAATCAAATTGGTATAACTGAAATATAAGCTAAGACCTGGATTCTTATGCAAAAAGAATTCTTCTTCGCTTTTAATTATGGAATTTTCCATCAACACTATTTAGTCCTTTTTGTTTTTTTCTAGTGGGTGGTTAGAATTCATACCAGTTCTTAGTTAGAAGGAAATATCTTTTGTCTCTAGATGCTTAAATATGAAGCCGAATATTTAAATTTTCAGGAAATTTGGAAAGGTTCTGCTCCACTGAGCTCTTGGATAAGAGCTTCGCTTTCTGGATTTCAATTAATTCCAAATGTCAAATTGAGCTTTTCTGCTCTTATATGGAATGTACGGTGCATTCATTATAGTCCCAGTAGGTAATAATAACTTTCTGTTGGGTTTTGGACTAAAAACAATTGTCGCTGACAATGGGCGTGCATCATATGTCAGAAAAATACTATTATACTATAGGTTTTTTCAATTACTGGAGGAGGAAGAATAGTGGGAAAATTTTGTCAATAAATGGTGAAAAGGGTAGTAGTTGCACCATGAAAACTTTAAAGAGATGAAAAAAATTAACAAATATAATATGCACATCTCTATCAAAGGACAAAAAGAGGCCTAAACTGCCGGAATTTAAAAGAAACTTGGGCATTTGTCAACCAATTTTGACTCCTGATGACCCAAAGATCGATCCAAAACTATCTTCTATTGATCCAAAAGGCGACTAATATTATTATGTTCCAACAGATATGTCGTAAATATATAAAATGTGGTTTTTATAAATAAAGAAAAAGCCAAAAAAACTGAATGTTTATTTTCATCAGAAGTATAAAAATACAGTTCATCACTTCCTTCGCTTGAACATTTTGCCTGAAAAAAAAAATCTAAATTATACATATAAACAGTGAGAAAACATCAAAATGCAACAAAAAAAAGTTTCGTCTCTCTCATGCTGGGTTACTATTACAAACCAAAGAGTAAGGGTAAGTTATAAAATTGGAAACTGGAACTAGTCTAAAAAACTATCAACACCATCGAGCGGTTGACAACACTTGGCATTTTTTAAGCATAGAAATAATCAATTTAATTGACCCAATTAGTAAAATTAGGGTAGTAATAAGTATCTGATCTCAGTTCTGAAAGAAAAATGTTTAAAGAGCTTGAAAAACTGCCAAGTATCGCTAAATGAAAGTTATTTGTTGTCGTCATTAGCCCCAGTCCTCACTCTTATAAATTACACCTCTTATAATTACCCTTTAACCTTATAATTAGTCTTATAGATTACCCTAACTCTTCGGTAGGAACATTAAGTCAAGTTGGTCAATGAAAAAGATATGGATTCATTCTTCCACTACGCCACCTTGATAAGCTAATCAATGCCAAAAGAAGCCTGTTATTTATGGTATTATATAGAAAAAAACAAAGGGAGAAAAAAAATCAAAGAAAACAACAAACGAGACTGCAGCCAGTAGAGAGAAAAGATGACAAACTAAAACAACGGGGATGTTTTGTCTGTATGTAAACGAGGCGTCTTCAGCACAGAATAAACAAAGATAAAAACGCAAAATAAACTAGAGACAAATAAAACCACCACCAATATTAATAAAACACAATTGTCGCAACTGATCCACGTAGGTCACAGAAGCTAATAGGGAGAACACAAAAGCAAAAATGTCAGATGAAGGTTATTCCTTAAAAGGTTTTCAAAATGATTTAAATCTTTGGACAACTCAAAACTTCTTGGTTTTTGCTCAGGAGTCACGTCATTTAAAGCCACGAGGCTTAATTTATTTTTTAATTTAGATTCATTTTCAATGTCAAAATGAGTATTGATACTAAAAGATTTCGGAATCATTGATTCTATCTTGTAGTTTTTACAGAAAATTTGCTGATTTAACAAAGTGAAAGAGCTGGTCTTTCACTTATCATACAGATAATAGATTTCTATTCCAACTTTGAAATTGATATATTCAATATATTAATCGAAACCCATTTATTACGAAAGGAGTTTTCAAGGATAAAAGCCTCAGCCAGACAAGAAACACTAATATGAGGCTCCTTACCCCGCTCTGTCTCCCCAGTAGTAAAGGAATTATTAGTATGGAGTAGTTGTAGCAAGTAGGTTAAGAAACATACAAATTTATAATTAGGCCTAATAAGCTGATTCTAATAAATTTTAGAAGAAATACTATTGAGTTTTCTGTAGCATTGATATCACAAAAATAGCAGATACAAATAATGAAAGAAGTACTGTTTTATGCAAAAAAGTGTTTAACCTTTAATTTAATAGATGACTATCTCTATCCCATAACTCTAAATCCTATGCTTCGATAAAGTTTGAGCTTTATTTCCAACCACTCGAAGCTATTTTCTTTTTTCAAAAAAGTGACACCCTTAATTTAGTAAATGATTATCCCATATCTCTGACTATCAATATATCTCTGACTATTAATGACTATCTCTATCCCATAACTTTAAACCCTATGCTTCTGTAAAGTTTGAGTGTTATTTCCAGCCATTTGAAGCTATTTTCTATTTTCGAAAAAGTGATATCCTTAATTTAATAAATGACTAGCCCATGTCCCTGACTCTGTCTGACTATATGACTATCAATATATCAATATATCTCTGACTGTCAATGACTATCTCTATCCCATAACTCTAAATCCTATGCTTCAATAAAGTTTGAGTTTTATTTCCATCCACTTTAAGCTATTTTCTAATGTTTGAATTTGATCCTAGCATAAATATAAAGCAAATAATGGAAGTAGAGCCGTTCCTAGGGCTGGTGGTGCCCGGGGAAAAATTAATTACAGCTCCCCTCCCCTCCTTCTGAGTCAAATATAAGCAAAGAACGCAGAATCAAAGCAAAACATCTGATCAAAGTGGACAACCCCCAGAAGAGTTAAGTATTGAGAAGGGGACGAACCCTTCATATACGGAATAATTTCTGTCCGTTTTGAATTTTAATGGTACTCTTTACTAAAAAAAACTTTAATATCACCTTCAAAAAAGTAAACAGGACATATATCTTTTCGACTCCAGCCGGGATACACCCAGCCTCATTCTAGGTTGCGGCGTTTATAGTATCCCTTGCTATTGTTTTGTCTCTGTATTGCAATTGTTTCTATATTGGGAAGACCTATCAAGAATTCGAAGTGAAGCTATAAAAGCAAAAATTTTCAACCGAAAAACCAGAGAATTTTGACTCCACCTTAGTCTATCACGTATATGACAACCCAGACCACTCGGTTTTGCGTGAGAACATCTCCGTTATTGTCCCTGTTTAAGGTTTCATACACTTTATTAGGGAAGCAGGTGAAATCATCAAGTCTATCCATCAAAGAGTCAGGTGATACTGGGGAGACTTATCCCAGCCACATTTACAATGCTCTTATTAATTCTGATCTTTCGTAATTTTCTAAAAATAATGTTTCACAACCTATGAAAATTCTGATAATACCATACTTGGCAAAAGGTTAGCATCCAGAAAAGCCTAACACAGATAAATTCATAACGGAGTTTAATCTGCCATTCAATATCGGATTTTTTATTCAGTTACCCTTTCAACGTTGCTTGAGAAAGGGATTCTATTCATTTAGCGGTTTTAAGGTTCATATTATACTGTGGACTTATTTTGTTCATCTTTTTGCACTGAGGACAGCAGAGCGGAGATCTCAGCCGAAATATTGCATTTTCTTTTTTTAACTAGCTATGAATGAGCTCGTTTTAAGTCATTGCCCTAGTGTCGTTTTGTTTTTCTTACCTAGTGTCGTCTCAGAAAGTACTTAGGAGTTTCAATGCTTTTCTTAAAAAAAAGAACTGAAGAAAAGAAAAAAACACACTGAATCAAAAAAGAAATTAATACTTATTATTGTATATACTGTTCTAAACCTCATAACAGTGATTTATCAAGGTATTTTTGCTTTTCAAAACTCGTTGGTTTGATTTTTTAGTTTCAAAGTTTGCCACCATCAGAGCTACAGTCAATAACGACAAGCCTATATTCCTCTTGTAAATGGACTTAATATTCCTCTTGTCAAGAACTTAATAAATAATGTTTTTAATATACTTCTTAATATATTAAGACACGATTCCTAGATGTGTACATCTTTATGACCCCCCCCCCCCTCGAATCATTCCTATCAATAAGTCCACTGCATATAAATAACATAGCACATAGTGCAGAATACAATGGTAATAAAATACTAGTAACCCCATAATTAAGATTCCATCGGGAATTTCTAGCGGATCCTTGAGAAAAACATCAATTATGTGTTGGAAATCCGTACGTATAAGGACTAACTATAAAGGATCCCTAAATGCCTCTGTTGAAACTTTAATATGCAAACTTTTTCAAAGAAATGGGTAACATACCCAAAGAAATGGGAATCTGAAATGCCTTTACAATTTTATGTAAAAAAAAGTATGTAGAATTCCATTTTTGTATTCACATGAATCTTTTGATTATTTGTCCATGACCATTACCGATTTTGTATCCTTAAATATTCAACCATATTAAATGCATCTATAAATGCCCAAAAAGTCATGAATGAGTGTGCATCTTTACACCTTGTCCTTTCGTTTCAACTCGTCCCAACTTTCAAGATGGGGAATTTCCAGTGGTAATTCTAAATTTGGGAGGAAGAGGAGAATTGTCCATGGTGAACTTTCAGCAAGAAGGTATCGTCCAGAGTGAGCTCTCTATGGAGAGGGGGAGTAGATTTCTGTGGGAGGAAATTCTCGTGGGGGGATTTTCCGCGAAAATTTTCACGGGACGGGGGGATTTTCCTGCTACCCAGTATATCAGAACAATCCCGCTTAAAAGTTCTTTCGAATCAATCTCAGAGGGGAAACCCTCTGATTTAGTTTAGGGGAAAACCACATTTACTAGTGCCAGGAAGACAGTCAAAGGACCTCGTTAGGAGTCTTGCTCTAAAGAATTTCACTCTCCCTCTCTCTCTCACTTTCTCTTTCTCTCTCCTTCGCACTCTTTTTTTATTTACAACTATTTTTGGTTTAATCTTTATGAGCTAGTGTTTTGATTAGCTTTGATTAGCATACCCTTCTTTCCCTTTCCTCCTTTTCCTTTTTTCAGAGCATTTTTAGCTTTTTTCCTAGATGGTAGCTCAAAATCTTCGTTTTCTTCATCCATAAGACTTGCAAAGTTGCCAAACGAGGTTAGTTCCGTGCCAAGATTAGTTCGTTTTACGCCTTTCCTGTCAGCCTTTGCTAGGGGCATGCGGGTCATGTACGTCTCTTCGTATCTAAAGGAAAATAAGAAAGTCAATTTAAGAAGAACAAAACAATCGGAAAAGGAGAAAATATAAATTTAGAAATATATTACAGAGAATCCCAATGCAGAAATATTGAAACAATGTTTCTTGCTGCTCAAGATTGCAGTCTGCTCTACGAATATTGAAATACTACATCTTGCTGCTCAAAGATTACAGTCTGCTCTGAGACTGCACACCTTAGCTGCCACATTGAAGTGGTCTAAATTAAAATAATTGGGAGAGTGATAAACAAGAGATGAACAAATACAGAAGAGTATATAGAAGAGGGGGGTGGTTACAGGGTTTGAACCCTCCAAATATACATATAAACAAATTTTTGCTTCGTTTATTTTTCATTTCTTTTTAACCCTACTCCAAAAAAATCCCCCCCCCGAAAAAATCCTGTATACGTCCTTGAGCATGGTAAACGTATTTTTTAAAGGTCTGTATGTAATGAAAGGTATCTGAAAGCTTAGCAATAATCCATATTTTTCAACTCCAACAAACAAAAATCTATTTTTATCTATTTCATTTTATATTAATAAGTATAAAAGAATAAGAGCAATTTTCGAGAATAACAGAAATATATTGACTCTCTTGATACCATAACGGGATAGGGTTATTGAGCATAGGCTCAGAAATGTAGCTAGCCTTTAAAACACTTAAAATAAACTTGACGTTTGTGAATCACGTAGAGCCATATTTTGAAACACTTGTTTTTGTTTCAAAAAGTTCAAAAACATATATGCAGCTTACCTATTGACCAAAGTGTCAAACGAAAAACTAACTTTAATGTTAACTTACATGAGCTTTTCTGAATGATGATTTACTATAAAAATATATACACACAAAAAATAAAGTTTCCTAACTCAGGGACTATTGGAGACGCCAACCAATAAAAATAATGACCCTATAAACCTGAACGTGAAGCATCCAGATACTCAAATCATTGCAGAAAGATTAAATCAGCTAGTATGATGACTCATACCCAAAACTGAAACGTAAATTAAAAGTATGCACGAGTAAGAGCAAGTCAAGAAAATGTAATTTCTTGACTTGCTCTATTTAAGTGTAATTTCATTTAAATAAACTAAAATAAATAAACTAAAAATTTAAATAAATTACTTAAATTTAATTAAAATAAATAAACTAAAATTTAAATAAACTAAAATATTTTAAATAAAATTGCACTGTTTAAAGTGTAATTTCATTAAAATAAACTCTGCGTTTCAGAATCGTCCTAAGAAAATTACCCAAAATTTATTGAGCTATACAGCTGTATTTGTTTAAAAAAAAGACAAAAAAATTTGCGTAACTAAAAATGCAAGAGCGAGTATGAGTAAGACCCTAAAATAATTAAAGATAGATTGAATCTATGATGTCATAGTTATACTTAACCTTTAACAGATTGAAAAAAAAAGTTTAAATTTCAGAAACCCTGAAAAGAAATCACATAAAGCGACAAGCATTATTGCTTACCGTTCGATGTATTAATAAATAAATAAATGAAATTCAAGTCTTATTTTGTATTACTTATACAGGCCTCACAAATTACTTAACAAAATTACAGGAAAATATTTGATATATGATTGAATTAACGAGTGGTAAAAAACTCTACTACAGAAACAACTGTTCAATAGGACAGGAAGAGCGGAAGCAAAGAACGTGTGGCCCTATGGACCACATTCATGAGAATGTACCATGCTGTGCTAGGCATGTCCACAATCAAACTCCAAGATAAATGAAAATTTATTTTTTCTGGTGAATCTTTTTTTAGTTAGTATTCAAGCCGTAAACTATGCATTAATGTATTAAATAATTATAAAATTATTATTCTAAATTATTTAATTAATTAAAGAAATATGATTTGATTTAATTGTAATTATGGTTCAGATTTAAATTATATTAAATTTAAACTGAAATGAAATTACATTTGATAAATTTAAATTACGAGTTAATCAAATTTAATTAATTTAATATAATTATTATAAGATAATTATTAAATAATGTATTAGTTAGATATTAAAATCACTGCGTTTCTTATTTCAGGCGACACTAGACAATACAAAGGACTTAGTTTTTAGACAGATAAGACAGACTATAATCTAACGAGTTATTAACGTCCTAAAATTACACAGTTTGTTGATAAATAGTATATATTTGACTTGGTAATAAAAATTACCATTTTATTATTTATCCATAAACTATAATATGGTAAATTTCACTTACATAGCTGTAAATTTTAAATAAACCATTATGCATATAATCCTAAACAGATGGGGAGGAGGGGCAATTAGAACTTGAAGCTATAATTTGTGTGCATGGATGACCCAAACCATAACAAAGATTCGCATTAAATATGTGATCCGTTGAGCTGAGGCTTCGAATTCTTTTTCTTGTGCTTTAGAACTTATCCAAAACGGATTCATTGCCTAACGATCCGCAATCCAATATTGCAAAATTAAGATATCCGCCTCAAAGAGATGGTGTTGGTGTAGAATGTGTAGAACATCTTCATCAACTTTCTCATGGCTACCTCCTATCCTACGTTGTCTTGTTGTCTGCTTTCAGGCTTGCTTTTAATGCTCACATTCTCTATCCATTATTCACTAGATAGCATCACAAGCATTACCCTCTGCCAGCAGATTTTGGGACATTTTGACACATATTCTGATCCTGGTTGCTGTTATTACCTTAGTTCGTCAATCTGATCACTTTTTTTTGAACGTTTTTATACAATCGGACATCATCAACTTTCTCATTTCTACCTCCTGTCCTACGTTATCTTGTCGTCTGCTTTCAGGCTTGCTTTTACTGCTCACATTCTTCATCCATTATTCACTAGATGGCATCCCGAGCACTACCCTCTGCCAGCACGTTTCGACACATTTTGATACATATTCTGATCCTGGATGCTGCTATTACCGTAGTTAGTCAATCTGATCATTTATTTTTTGAACGTTTTGATACACCCGGACCTCATCAACTTTCTCACGGCTACCTCCCGTCCTGCGTTGTCTTGTCGTCTGCTTTCAGGCTTGCTTTTACTGCTCATACTCTTCATCCATAATTCACTAGATGGAATCACAAGCTCTACCCTCTGCCAGCACGTTTTGATACATATTCTGATCCTGGATGCAGCCATTGCGAGTTTGTTTATCTGATCACTTTATTTCTTGAACGTTGTTATACACCCGGACCTCATCAGCTTCCTCCCGGTCACCTATCCCATACTGTCTTCTCTTTGCTTGTGAACTGCTTGTAGTCTATCGTAAGGTATACCTCACAGGTTTTTTTTCACGATTTGAATACATACATACGCTTTGTCCAGTATCTTACAAATATAAAAAAACCTTGACGCGGACCTATGTCTCCTTAATAAATAAATCGACCATTAAAGATAATAACATGGAATTTACTTCCTTTTAGCTAGAAAAAGAATAATGGACCCCCT
Organism: Artemia franciscana; assembly: GCF_032884065.1. NCBI lineage: Eukaryota > Metazoa > Arthropoda > Branchiopoda > Anostraca > Artemiidae > Artemia > Artemia franciscana. The sequence goes on along the minus strand of NC_088873.1, from coordinate 10,957,393 downwards.
TACCAAACAAAAGCCGGGAATCGTCTCATAAAATGAATTTTGGGAAATCAGAATAAAATTAAGTAAATTAATATCGCTTTTTAAGACCTATTAAAACTTACACTTTCTGTATAAAATTGATAGATTCATAAATGCCACCCAGGAAAGAGGCGGAGAGAAGAAAATACAAGTGAATTACTATTACTCTTTCTAGATCTATTAATGTCTATAAACTCCCATTTACCCTTGATAGGTACTTAAGAACCTTCAAGAAGGGGAGGGAAAGTTATCACTCAGTTTGGGAGTACAATTAGGATAATATAAAACGAAAAAAAGTTCTAATGACTCTCGTTTATCTTAGCTTTCTTGTGGTGCTTGGCATTGATAAGTGTCAAGACATGTCATGACACTGTTATACTATAAAAGAAAAGTCCTACTGACTCTTGTTTTTCTTTAGCTCTCTTGTGCTGTTTGGCTTTGATAATGTCATCAGTGTCCACAAGCTCAATGGGGGCATCTGTATATTCTTCTTTAAGTTCTTGCAGAAGTGTAGATGTCATTAGGTGCCGCTTAATACGGGCCTCCTTCTGAGCTTTTTTCTCAGCCAATGATAAATCCCCTTCTGTAATAGAAACACGAATAGAGAGAAAAAAAGCAAATCTGAAAAAGGAAAGAAAAGCAAAACCGGAAGTAAATCAAAACATGAAATGTACAGAATCAACCAATAATTAATCAGCTAGTATAAGTCAAAGGTAGCTCTGGAAACTGCAATTGATTTATAAGAAAAAAGGTGTATTAGAAAATGATTTGAAATAGGTATTGATATATTTGTATTACAGATGAACTATACCAACCCCCCCACAGAAAAATGACAACAAAAACTTTAAGGATAAAAAGAAGAAGAACACAAATTTATACTTAAAGAAGCTATTTCCAGATTTAAGATTTACCTTAAAAGTGGGATGGAGTGGGTGGTACACTTTCGGGGCGTAATTTTGTCAAAATTCCGGGGAGGGGGGCCAAGTTGGACCCAATATTTCCAAAAGACAGTGAAAACTGAGAAATGAGCCATATCAAACAGTTCGTGGTAACAACCTGTAAGCAAGGAGTGTCAGGGCTCTAAAGTAACCGAAACTCTAAAAAACGGAATTTTGATACCAATGTATATATATTAAAAGAATTGGCTTAGTATCCTAAAGCCCAGATATGTAAATTTCCTTAGGTTTAGTCTTACCCATCAAAGGCTACAAGCCTGAAAAAATTTGCCTGACTTAAAAAAAAGGGGAAAGACCCCTTAAAGGTCGTAGAATCTTAATGAAAATCACAAGCATATGGGAAAACTCAACTAAAGAGGTTTCAAGTTCCTAATTGTAAAAATGTGGATTATTGTATTTTTTTTGCCAGAAGATATATCACAGATGCATGTTTTTTCTTCTTCCAGGGGTGTTGATTCAAATGGAAATTAAAGGTTCTAGTGCCCTTTTTAAGCGACTAAAAAGATTGGAGGGCAACTAGGCCCCCCTCCTACGGCATTTCTCAAAATAGTCTGATCAAAATTTTGAGATAGCCATTTTGTTCAGTATAGTTTCAGTATAGTAAACCCCCCATAGCCCCTGGGGAAGGTGAGTTATAGGATTTGCCATATGGCGTTTGTTACCGGGAAGTATGAATATATTTTTCGGGTAGTGGGGGGGGGACGAATTCTCTGCTGAGAAGATTTTCCACGCGCAGAAGTTTCCATCGGGAGGCTAGTTTTCAGGGAGTGAATTTTTCAGGAGAGATTTGACACTGGAAACATTTGCCAGAATTCCTTTAAAAATTCTTCTATGTCTTGCTTTCTCTTTGCCGACTTAATCTTACGCGTGGAGATGTTAAGAGTAAATTTCGACTAAAAGTAAGAACCAACAACTTAAAACAAACAGAAGTATACGAGGAGGTTACCCTCTCCTCAACACCTCGCTCTTTGAGGAAGAGTATTTTTTCCCTTATTACTTATGCCAAATTATAATCAAATATACTGTGCAATTTACCGGATTACCTTTAATGAGTAATAGTTGATCCTAATAAATTCTGTTTTCCTTTACATTAGCTTTTCCCTTGATGAGTTTTCCACGAAGAGAAATTTTTGAAATGATTTTAAAAACAATTAGAAATTAAAGTCTTTTTCAAAAAAAAAGTGGGATAAGAATTTTTTTTAGCCAGAATCATCCACAAGAAATTTTCCGTGGATAAATTTCAGCTAGAATGGAATTGCCTGGGGGGGGAATTTTCCTCGTGGGGGGAGTTTATGTTGGAAGAACTTTACATGGAGGGATTTACTGTGAGGGAAAACCCGGCTTTATTTAAAAAAGATCAGAAATCTATATATATGTATGTATAAATAAGTTGTATGTATGTATTTTTGTTTGAGGGTTTGCATATGACATCTGAAAAATAAAGAAGAAAAAGAAAACTAAAAAACTAAAAAAAAAATAAAAAAGGTAAAAATATAAAAAAACTAAAAAGAAAAAAACTTAAAAATAAAAAAAAATAAATAAAAAACAGAAAAAACTAAAAAAAAAGAAAAACTAGAAAAAAAGACAAAACCAAAAAAAGAAGAAAAACTAAAAAGAAAAAAAGAAAAAAGTAAAAAGTAAAAAAAGAAAAAATTAAAAGAAAAAAAGATAAAACTAAAAACAATAAAAACTAAAAAAAGAAGAAAAAACTGAAAAAGAAAACAAATTAATAAAAAGAAGAAACTAAAAAAAAAGAAAAACTGAAAAAGAAAAAAAACTAAGATAAAGAAAAAACTAAAAAAGAAAAAAACTAAAAAAGAGACTATATATATATATATATAAAAATAAGTTGTATTCATGTTTGTTTTTTTGTATGTTTGAGGGTTTGCATATGATGTCTGAAAAATAAAGAAGAAAAATAAAACAAAACAAAAATAAATAAAAGGTAAAAAACTAAACAGAAACAAAACTAAAAAACTAAGAAAGCTAAAACAAAAAAAAACTAGAAAAGAAAAAAAATTAAAAAAGAAAAAACTAAAAAAAGAAAAACTAAGAAAGAGAAAAAAATAAAAAAGAAAAAACTAAAAAAGAAAAAAACTAAATAAGAAAAAACCAAAAGAAAGGAAAAACTATGAAAAAAATAAACAAAGGTAAAAAACAAAAAAAACGAAAAAAACGGAAAAATTGAAAAAAATAAATAAAAAACTAAAAAACAAAATAGAAAAAAAGTAAAAAAGAAAAAAGAAGAAACTAAAAAAAGAAAAAACTAAAAAAGAAAAAACTAAAAAAGAAAATAAAAACTAAAAAAAGAAAAAAAGTAAAAACTAAAAAACTAAAGAAAGAATAACTAAAAAATAACTAAAACAGAAAACGGTAAAAAGAAAAAAACTAAAAAAGAAAAACTAAAAAAAAGCTAAAAAAAGAAAAAAGAAAAAACTGAAAAAAAGAAAAAAGCGAAAAAATAAAAAAATAAAAGAGAAACAAAGAGAAAAAAGAAAAAACACAGCTCAATAGCAATCATAAAAAAAACATGTTAATACAGATTGTATTATTGAATACTTGATTAATATGAAGCGGTAGAAAAAATGAAAAAGAACTATCTATATTCACAGGTGGGACACAGGGACACAACTACAATGGCGCGTAATGACTTACGCTTGCGGGGGGGGCTTGGGGGGTTGGGCGAAGTGCCCCCTCCAACTAGGTGTTGGCACCAACAGCCAGTTAAATATAAAAAAGAAGGTTTTTTTTAAACTGAAAATTAGGAGCAATATCGAAACTTGAAACGAACAGAAGTCACAACGTATATGAGGAAGAAATGTAATAATGATGAAGAAAAAAGAATTGGCCACAGTGATTATCAAGGTGAGTGATTATCAAGGTGAGAGTGAAAAAAAGAAGAACAGAAGATCCTGACAAAGTTGATAATAAGAAATCTTCTGACAGACCAAATTATAATCAAAGAAACTTTCCAGATTTGAAACCCAATGACTCGTATACAAAAAAAAACGTTAGAAAGAGACATAAAACATAGACAATAGGTAAATGTGAAAGAAGATGTAATGAAAATAAAAAGTAAAAAATGGATTAAGAGACAAAGACGAAGTAGAGAGAGGGTGAAGTTTTAATTGAATTTGACCTAAGAAAATGCCAGAAGAGGCAAGAATAAGAAGCGCAAGAGAGAGACATAGAACAGAGGGAAGTAAATGAGAAAGGACAAGTAACGAAAATAAAAGGCAAAAGAGAAGAAACAAAAACATTCAACAAGAAGAAGAAACAGGATGAAGGTTTAACTAAATCTGATCTCATATTCAAGCAAATGCTAGAAGAGACAAGAATCAAATGAACTAGGTATAGGAACAAGGAATAGGCCATATGTTGAATTCTTAGCCCGTCGGTGGGGTTTATAGCTGGTATTTGTATATTCGTATAAATTTATGCACTGGAGGTTGAAGTTGGCGTTGGAGGTTGAAGTTGAAGTCTGAAAGGTTTTTTGGCTTTCATTTTTTCTAAATTTGTCTGTAAATAAAACGAAATTTTGTAAATAAAATGATATTTTCAAAATAGACAATCTTATATTTTGGTCAATAAAAATAGTTTCAGAAGGTTACAATTAACCATAACTGTAAAGTTCAGTAGAACTTAATTTGTTTTGGTTTTCGGTTTGTCTAAATTTATTTCTCGAGAACTTTTACAATTAAGGTTGAATGAAAAAGCAGTTGCTAATCCTGAATCAGTTTCAAATGACAATTCTTAATCACTTAAGACTATTTTCAAAATCCACCTATAAGTTGTCAACGTTACTATGGGCTGGAGTTTGCTCTTTACAAGGCTAATCGTACTGCTGCTGCAACAATGATCAAAATTGATAGTAAAATAAAATTCAATTTTTTGACTAAAATTGTATCTTTGTATACAACACAGATACCCTTTGAAAAGTTACTCTTCGTGGGTATGATGTCACATTGGAATGACTCCGTTATCAAAACTAAGACCATGCATTGCAAGTTCTATATGATGCTCAAGAGAAGTCTTGTTAATTTTGTAGTGTTCAAGTTTAAACTAAGTTGTTTCGCAAGTGGAAATGCTTTGAATTCATTTATCTTTCATCATGAGCCTGTCCTATTGAATCGAAAGAGCATATTATTTTTGAGGTAACGCTAGATGGAACTGATTATTGGACTAAAGAACAAAAAGCTTAAAATGGATAACTTTCTTCTATAGCCCGTTTTCCATGCTCTAGCAATCGATCAAACGGAAACTGTATGATATACCGCTCAAGATGTGAAGTTAGGTTAATATTACTGAAATATACTTATGTATGATAAAAATATAATACTTTAGAAACCAATCTGGGATATATATTCGCAAATTAGTGGGGAAGGTGGGTGCAGTACAGCGGTTCTGCATGCAAAATGTGTTAACTACAATTATTCTGATATTATGAAGTAAGAATTGTTTCTTGACTCCACACTGTCCAAATACTCTACCCCCCAACTCCCCTAATGTGCAAATATATAGCCAAATTATATATTTTCCACCTATTCTGTCACTTTTCTTTGTTTTTTCTCATGCTAAGTTGAAAGAAAGTAGGGAAAAAAAACGGTTTACAGTGCGTCAATGATTGAACAACTTGAGCGGCAGGGGGTTTACTATACAAGTACACATTTACTTACTTACTGGATACATTACATAGCCATTATTCAGTTAATTTGACATATACATATAAATTTGGAGTACTTACCATAAGGCATCGAAACAAGTTTTGGAGGAACATAGGTGCCAACAGAATGTTTTGAATCACTTTTTTGTCTATCTTCTTCTTCACCTTCACTCAACTCTTCCTCTGAAGATGCTTCTCCCTACAATAGGAAACTGTTAGATTTAATAACGCTTATGCATCCACTTGTTAACTTGAAATTCATCCTAAACGATTTCAGTGGAACTGGTGGATTAATTTGGACAAATCCCCACATTTTATAACCATCATCTGCATTGCAAGATTTTTAAAGTTAAATGTTACATTTTCCAAGAAAGAACAAAAAAAAACTTCAATTTTCATCATAGAACTAATCGACTTACTAACTTTCGCCTAAACATTTGTCTTCATTGTTGTGAATTTTTAGTACATGAGTTGCAACAGTTGATGACAGCGAAGAAAAAGGGATTCAGTAACGATTAATCTGCATGGTCGTGCTGAAACTAATATGTAGGCTACACATCGAAATGGAATTGTAGGCAAAATATTGCTTTTTATAGAGCAAGTAGGATACAATCAATTTTCGTTGATATTTGGAAATTCTGATTCAAGTTTGCGACTAGAACTCTCCATTTTATTTTTCGGTTTTATTTAATTCAAAAATCCTTCTTCATATTTACACCATTATTTAAGAAGAGGGTTCCAGGGATTTATTTCTTTTCATCAGTTAGCTTGACATATTGACCAAATAGCCGAAGGAAAATAGTACAATTGGTGAGGATTCGAAGAATATTTTACCCTGGTAACTTTCAGACAGCAGCAATATTCGTTTTTGACTGACAGTTTTAATTACTAGTTACTGGTGCCCCCCCCTCAAATCACACAACTGCGTGAATGCTTATTATAATTTGCATAAATCACGTTTTTTTTTTCTGTTGGTTGCACATAAACTTAATTTAGTCATAAACAGTAAAACCAATTCGTTCTAAGCCTGGCTTCTTGTCCGAGGTAAATTCCCTTATTTCCAATGAATTAAATTTCCGGACCACCCAGGGATCACACCTTCCGTATATGCCCGTCGCGTGATGGCATACCTGTCTCGCTCACATTTATTTCAAAGTGTATTTTCATACATTCTCGTACGTCTAGAGCTCTCTGGTTAGGTAATAAAAAACACATTGGATAATGTGGATGCTGGAGTATGGTGTATCTACCGCTATCCTGTCCATTCAGCTAAAGGTTAGTGGCCTTAGCAGCCAGTTGTCCTCATACGCAGTGTCACGCGCAGGTGTCGTACCGGTTTCTTCTGTTCAGCATTAAGTATTAGGCACCTATTTACATGTGTTATGCCCAACATAACGTTGCTACAATGTAAAATTTCGGATGCAGTAGTTTACAGGAGCTAAGATTGTTGCTTTTCTTTTAATTTTTTTTTATAATGGTTCTTTTCTTATATTTCAATTTAATTAATTTTTTCTTATTAATGAATATTTTTGTGTCTAATGCGTGTAATACGTGGACCTGGTTTGTTTATTGGCGGATCCCCGTGTTGGCTCAGTTGTTTCATACACTAAAGCATTATGATACATTAGAAAACTGTTTAAAAATGGAAAAGAGAAATATTACCATTCAAAATCATGAAAAAAAACTGCTAGTTGGATCTGTCTCCCACCCCCCATAACAAATTTCCTGGAGATGGTTATTATGTCTTCTCCGAATTCAGATTCTTACCAAGGAATGTCATTAAAGTGTAGAAGTATCCACACTGCGTAGGGGGGGGGGGGTGCAGCCCCTAATGCTTTCGGTCATTCAGAACGAGAAAATACCATAGGATTGTGGCTCAAAATGCTGTACACCTATCGAGACCTTGACCTTAGTAAACCAAACAGTAGCTAAAAACATGTTAACAAAATCCACTTGATAACATATGAAACAGTGGATCACCTGACACGAGGTGTCCTTCCTCTGTTCCTACACTCTCTAATATTACTGAAAAATATTGCATTTATAATTTTTTTCAAACTTTGAGATGTAACAAAGAAAGCTGATCAATCTACTCTGTAGCTAAATATATATATAAAAAAAAACTAAAATCATTAAACTGGTTCTAAGTATTAGGAATTAGGACTTCAAAATCGGACGTTCTCCAAAGGGATGTCATTTTTTTTTGCTTCTGTGAAATTTTGGAAGAAAGACTTTTTGCAATATTACAAACACCGGTTCTTCGGTTCCCAGGTCGGGTCCATATGGATCTAATCAACACAGCACTGTTAATCTTGGAACACAAGAAATTTAAAGAAATTAGATATAAAGAAGTATAGTAAAATGAAAGAGTTCAAAAGAAATATACAAGTATAGATGATATATAAGGTATAAAAATATAAAAAATATATAAGTACAAAATAAAATATAAAAGAAAATACAAAAGTAGAAGGAAAAAAAAATCCGGAATACCGATTGCTAATTTCAGTGCTAAATAAAATAGTGTAGATGTCATGACCCACATATAAAGGGAACCAGTGGGATCAACCTAAAGTATGAGCATGTACCTACGTACATGAGCGGAACCATTACTAGATAACATCCTTTTGTTAGGAAAACATAAGTATATAATATATATAGAAGAAGACTAGGAATAAATCTTTGTTGATGAACTACATCCACACACTCCCCTCAAGAACCAAAAGTGCAAGGTCACAAGAAATAAAACGAGTTTTTAGTATGAAGCATGGCTGGTTCCTCGAATTCCTCTGATTAAACTTTAAAACTTGTCACAAATGAAAATTTATCGAACTGATTCAGTTTGCGAGGAGCATAGGGAGCTTTTCATACACAGGGAGATACCATTATGGAATGTATATTATCTCTTGGATTTGTTAGATAACCGGGAGTAGTCAGCTGCTGTCCTAATGGAAAAATTGTCGAACTGATTCAGTTTATATTTTTCTTTCATTTCTAAGAAAATCAATCAGTTCTTTAAAGCTATATTACCCTAGAAGAGGTATAAAAAATTTACTGAAAATACCAACTTAACGATTTTAAGTCATCAATTACGAATTTCAAATCAAGTTCCTTTTCTAGTGCTTTTGGAGATGTGATTAACTAAGCACCACAAAATGTGACGGTCTTGAAAATATATGTACAGAAGCTGACTTTGTAGAAAAGGGAAAGCAATGGGAGTTCCTCTACAAAACACTAGTCAGACCTCCCTATTGATAACCAGACTTTTATGATGATTGTGTTTTACTTTTTAATTTAAATCGAAGAAGTTTCATAATCCATGTAAACCTAAAAAAGGGTAGACAGCCTACAATGGACCTCTGAAACTGGTTTACCGCTTCCCCATCTGAAACCCATTTGCCCCCTCTTTTGATTTTGAAAAAAAACTCTTATCGAAATTTTCATTTAAAATCGAAAAAAACTGCTCCTCCTCACTCAAGATTTTGAAATATTTCTTTTGTATCAAACAGTTCGTGGTAACGAACTGTAGTAAGGAGCGACCCGGCTCAATAGTAAACGGAACTCTAAAAAACGAAATTTTGATGCTAAAATATACATCAAAAGAATCGGACTTTCATGCTGATTTTAAATATATAAGTTTCATCAAATTTAGTCTTTGTCATCAAAAGTTACGAGCCTGAAAAAATTTGCCTTATTTTAGAAAATAGGGGAAAACACCCCCTAAAAGTCACAGAATCTTAACGAAAATCACACCATCGCATTCGGCATATCAGAGAACTCTATAGCAAAATTTTAAAGCTCATATTTACAAAAATGTGGAATTTCGTATTTTTTGCCAGAAGACAAATCACGGGTGCGTGTTTATTTGTTTGTTTGTTTTTTTTTGTTTTTTTTCCCCAGGGGTCATCGTATCGACCAAGTGGTCCTAGAATGTCGCAAGAGGGATCATTCTAACGGAAATGAAAAGTTCCAGCGCCCTTTTTAAGTGACCAAAAAAATTGGAGGGCACCTAGGCCCCCTCCCACGCTAATTTTTCCTCCAAAGTCAACAGATCAAAATTTTGAGATAGCCATTTTGTTCCGCATAGTCAAAAACCATAATAACTATGTCTTTGGGAATGACTTACTCCCCCACAGTCCCTGGGGGAGGGGCTGCAAGTTACAAACTTCGACCAGTGTTTACATATAATAATGGTTATTGGGAAGTGTACAGTCGTTTTCAGGGGATTTTTTTGGTTTTCGGGGTGGGGTTGAGGGGAGGGGGGCTATGTTGGAGGGTCTTTCCTTGGAGAAATATGTCATGGGGGAACAGAAATTCAATGAAAAGGGCGCAGGATTTTCTAAAATTACTATACAAAAAACAATGAAAAAATAAACATGGAAAAGTTTTTTCAATTGTAAGTAAGAGTAGCATTGAAACTTAAAACGAACAGAGATTATTACGCATATGAGGGGTTCTAAAACTACTTTAGCATAAAGAGCGATGTATTTAGGAGGAGACAAACACCTCCCTCTTTATGCTATAGTATTTTTTAGTAATTTCAACTATTTATTCTACGGCCTTTCTGATTCAGGGGTCATTCTTAAAGAATTGGGACAAAACTTACGATTTAGTGCAAATAACGAGGTATTAACGAGGATACAAACCCCCTCATATACATAATCAAAAATATAAGAATATAAAAGTTTGTTACGTAAGTTAATTCTTAAGTTACGTATATTTTTTTACTAATAAGAAAATTCGTTAAAAATTAAAATTTATAGTTGCCTTTTTATGTAACCGAAAAATTGCATGGCAACTAGGCCTCCTTCCACATCCCTTATTTCTCGAAATCGTCTGATCAAAACTAAGAGAAAGCCATTTAGCCAAAAAAGGAATTAATATGCAAATTTCATTTTAATAATTTATGTGTGGAGAGCCAAAATCAAACATGCATTAATTCAAAAACGTTCAGAAATTACATAAAAAACTAGTTTTTTTAACTGAAAGTAAGGAGCGACATTAAAACTTAAAACGAACAGAAATTACTCCGTATATGAAATGGGTTGTCCCCTCCGCAATCCCTCGCTCTATATGCTAAAGTTTGACTCTTGGCCACAATTCTGCTTTTTAAAACAATTAAAAGCTTTAGCGTAAAGAGCGAGGGATTGTGGAGGGGATAACCCATTTCATATGCGGAGTAATTTCTGTTCGTTTTAAGTTTTAATGTCGCTCCTTACTTTCAGTTAAAAAAAAAAACTAGTTTTTTATGTAATCATCATAAGAATCGAACAAATCTTGGCCCTTCCCCTGCATTTGGGTGAATTTTTAGAAGATTTAATAAATTGCAATTTTGTAGAAATTTTTACCATTTGAATAGAGCATCTAGTCTAGGCCATATCGGTTTGGGAGAATACATCACATGACCTTACGTGCAGGTTTTCATGCATCGTTCCCCTGAGTATAAATTACGTTTATTGAGAGTCCATCAAACAGTTCGTGGTAACGAACTGTAGTAAGGAGCGACCCGGCTCAATAGTAACCAAAACTCTAAAAAATTGAATTTTGATATCAATAGCTACATCAAAAGAATTGCATTTTAATGCTGATTTTAAATATATAAGTTTCATCAAGTTTAGTCTTACCCATCAAAAGTTACGAGCCTGAGAAAATTTGCCTTATTTAGGAAAATAGGGGGAAACACCCCCTAAAAGTCATAGGATCTTAACGAAAATGACACCATCAGATTCAGCGTATCAGAGAACCCTACTGTAGAAGTTTCAAGCTCCTATCTACAAAAATGTGGAATTTTGTATTTTTTTGTTTTTTTCTCCAGGGGTCATCGTATCGACCAAGTGGTCCTAGAATGTCGCAAGAGGGCTCATTCTAACGGAAATGAAAAGTTCTAGTGCCCTTTTTAAGTGACCAAAAAAATTGGAGGGCATCTAGGCCCCCTCCCACGCTCATTTTTTTCCCAAAGTCAACGGATCAAAATTTTGATATAGCCATTTTGTTCAGCATAGTCGAAAACCAGAATAATTATGTCATTGGGGATGACTTACTCCACCACAATCCCTGGGGGAGGGGCTGCAAGTTACAAACTTTGACCAGTGTTTACATATAGTAATGGTTATTTGGAAGTGTACAGACGTTTTCAGGGGATTTTATTCAGGGGGCTGAGGAGAGGGGGCTATGTTGGAGGATCTTTTCTTGGAGGAATCTGTCATGGGAGAAGAAAAATTCAATGACAAGGGCGCAGGATTCTCTAGCATTACTATAAGAAAACAATGCAAAATAAACATGAAAACGTTTTTTCAAACGAAAGGAAGAAGTAACATTGAAACTTAAAACGAACAGAGATTATTACGCATATGAGGGGTTCTAAAAATACTTTAGCATAAAGAGCGAGGTATTTAGGAGGAGATAAATGCCTTGCTCTTTATGCTAAAGTATTTTTAGTAGCTTCAACTATTTATTCTACGGCCTTTCTGATTCAGGGGTCATTCTTAAAGAATTGGGACAAAACTTACGATTTAGTGTAAAGAGCGAGGTATTAACGAGGGTACAAACCCCCTCGTACACATAATAAAAATATAAGGTTATGAAAGTTTGTTACGTAAGTTAATTCTTAAGTTACGTACATTTTTTACTAATAAAAACGTTCGTTAAAAATTAAAAGTTCTAGTTGCCTTTTTAAGTAACCAAAAAATTCGAGGGCAACTAGGCCTCCTTTTCCACCCCTTATTTCTCAAAATCGTCTGATCAAAACTAAGAGAAAGCCATATAGCCAAAAAAAGAATTAATATACAAATTTCATTTTAATAACTTAAGTGCGGAGAGCCAAAACCAAACATGCATTAATTCAAAAACGTTCAGAAATTAAATAAAAAAAAAATAATTTTTTTAACTGAAAGTAAGGAGCGACGTTAAAACTTAAAACGAACAGAAATTACTCCGTATATGAAACGAATTGTCCCCTCCGCAACCCCTCGCTCTTTACGCTAAAGTTTGACTCTTTGCCACAATTCTACTTTTTAAAACAATTAAAAGTTTTAGCGTAAAGAACGAGGGGTTGCGGAGGGGACAATTCATTTCATATACGGAGTAATTTCTGTTCGTTTTAAGTTTTAACGTCGCTCCTTACTTTCAGCTAAAAAAATTAGTTTTTTTATTTAATTACATATAAGAATTGGCAAAATTTTATGCAGATCCCATCAATATTCTTAGGGTAATTTCGAATACTAACGATGTTGAGGCTAAACCTCCAAAGCGTTGCCAACGTGGCAAGACTGTACCGTTTCTGGTACAATTTAAAAGTCTCAATTTTGTACAGTTTACTTCAAACCGTTGGCAACGCTAAATCTGTCTTTGATATTAATTTCAATCATTGAACTTTTTAGCAAAAAACTATGCAAAAAAAAAAAATGAGTAGCTTTAATTTGTGAACAAAGTCTACCAATATTGCCAATGATGATGTCAATTTCTATTTAATTTTAACCTCTCTCATTCAACCTTTCAACAGCTTTTCAAAATTTCTGCAGAAAAGGCAGGTAAAAACAAAAAAAAAATCATTTGCTAATAGAAATATTGAACTGCAGAACCATTCGCTTTTTTCGGTTGTTGGAGTGGCTAATGTTGAGTTTTTTAAGCCTTGCTTAGCGGATACTAACTTATTTTTTAATGTATATTCACTTATTATTGTGCTTATTAGTATAATAATTAAGTATTATTATATTTGTCTCTTGTATTAAATTGTCTTTCTATGTTTTCTGTTTCTTTTTCTCCTTAGTCGTATTTCTATTTTTTTTTTTCAGCAACGCACAATTTACTATGAGCTGTATAATAAAAAAATAAGCCAAAAGTGCCCGGCATTGCTCGAATATTTTTATGATTTTTTTTTTCTAATTTGGTACCAAATGTTTAATTTTATAGTACTACCTAATGCCCATCAACCCCAAGCTAAACCCATTCCAAAAACTCCCCCACATCCCCTTTTCACCTTCTCTTGTCCCTTCCCATCATCTCCTACCATTTATAAATTCCTTACGGGATTACATGGGGATAAAGGAACACTTGGAATCTGTTTGCATTAAAACAATATTTAACACAAGGCCTGTAAGTGAAACAATAGAGATTAGCTTAACTAAACACATATGGTGGGTGACATAAAAGGTTAAAATCAGTTTTTATTCTCAGGTCATCACCTACATCCAGGGATATATCCTTGGGAAGCATTGGGACCCGGCTCCTCCATCCATTAAATCCGAACTTTCTTGAATTACCAGCCACTTTTTATTTAAACCGTCAAAGAAGATAGGCTTTTTCATTATTAATCCCCCTCCTCAACATTTCACGAAAAAACAATTATCCAGTTAGCCATTTCATTTACATCCAGGGACGTCAATAAGGAGGAGGGGGGAAGGGGCTGCGGATATGGACAAGAATACCTTTTTTAGTAAATTATTAAATACTAATTTATTTATTATGATTATTATTATTCAAGTGCAAGAAAAGATAGACAGATAGATATTTTTATTCAAAAATCAAACCAACAATAGAAGCATATCTATGACCATATGCCCCCTTTAGAATGTATGGCCGTGAATACAGGGACTAAGACTAAGAAAAAAAGAACAAACACTGATAAACCGCCAAAAACAAACCCAAAGCAAAGTGCCATGCACAAAAAACGAAACAAACGTTTATAACTTTACCAAAGACATTCATTGCAACGAGTCAAAAGAAAACCGAAGAAGAAAAAACAAGCAATTTAATAATAATTATAATTTAATAATAACAATACAATAATACCATAATAATGCAATAATTCTACAATAATAGTGACAATAAATAATAATAAAAAACATACAAGCAACACCTTCATGCTCAATTTTATTACTCCAAAAGATCCCCTAAATTGTTTGGCTTGAAAGGGCAAATGTCTTAACTTCCAGTCCAGTTGATTCATTCATTAAGGAATTAATAGCAACCAAATGAAGCACTTTATAATCAGATTTAAGTAAATGATCTTACCTTAGTGACAAGTAAATCCGGATTTGCTTTAAAGCGGAGGGGATCATCCGCCGAGAGATCTCCTCTAGCCGCTTTTAAAACTTTATCCATTTGATACTTTAATTTCTGCTCAATCGGTCTAATTCTCTCAATAATAGTCCTATTCTCCACGATTAAATCTATAAAACACAGTCAATGATTTTAAGAAACTTTCCATTAATACCGATTTACTATAGAAACGAGGAGTATGTTTATAATTTTATTAATTGAGCAATGAGAACATAGAAAAAAGAAAATAATAATGCAAACCATATAAAGAAAAACCGAAAATTCAGATAAAACCTTTGTAATTCTGATATTTGGAGGAGTGAACACCAGCTCCTCCCTGGCTAATCTACCTGAGTAGAAAGCAGTAATTGTACTCAATTCAAGAACGTAAGGGAGAGCAATAAAACTAAGGTTGTTAAGATGACAACGTCGGCATGGCGTGGAAGCATAAGCCCTAAAGACAGAAGAAAAATAACAAAGAAACTATGATGGCGTTCCTCAGTGGAACTTTTTTGATATTTTAAAGATAAGTTTTGAGGACGAGTAAAAAAAATATATCTTCTAAATAAAGCAAGAAAGTGGTTTGAGCTCATTTAGTATAATAACATACTGATAACATAGTAATATACCAAAACAGGTGGATTAACATACATGTGAACAGCATCACCGAATTCGAGCTTACCAGAAACAAATCTATGAATTAGGCTATTCGCCATTTGGAGGAGGCAAGGGGGCAGTTACCCGCTCCCCAATAACTTTGAAAACATTACAATTTACTAAACAAACTTAAAAACTATAATTGGTGGGAAACTGGTTATGTGTTGCTGACTTCATTTTTTTTTTTTGGTCAAAACATAAAATCGGAATATGTTAAGAACCTTACCATACATGTATATAGGCATGTTAAAAAGCACATTTTAAATTAAATTTATATTAACTTAAAATTGATACGATAAAAAATACGATATCGTTAGTTTTGTTTGAAGTTTGAAAGGGAAAGGCAAGTGTAAAAAAATAGAAATGCATCATGAATTCTGGGCGCCGAGAATCTACTGGTAAGCCTCCATCACTGGACGAGAATGGAAGCGGGATTGCCAACTTAATTTTATGTTTGTTCGATGTGTGTGTATTGTCGATTGTGTATTGTGGTATGCTTTTAAATTAACTGAGTAGCTTCTTTGCTAAATAATAACTTATTCTTCATTACCACTTGAAGAAAATGTGCTATTGCAGACTTGGGGCAGCCCAACGCCATCTTTACTTTTTTATTATGTGGTATTTGGCCTCCATTATAAAATCTTCTCCCAAAATAAGTTTTCAGGCAGCTTAAAACACCTTTATACTTGTATTTTTAACAAATTCTCCTGACGAATATCCCTTCAAGGGAAGGTTGAAAATGTGGAAAAGGGCATGTTTAGGTTATATCTTTACAGGATTGATATAAATTAAACCAAACTAAGAGGGGAATCATACAAGTTATTTTTCCAGAAAAAAGATTTGCTTCTCTGGGAAAGTAATGCCTGCAACACCATTTTTGATGCTGCAGGAGCAGGGGAGGGACAAATACACACCAACCTCCACAAACCTACACTTTCAAAAAAGAAATGCCGATTTCTGTTTTTATTAAATCAGTATCTGGCCGTAAATACATTCTTATTTGCATGGGTAATAAAAAGATATAAAGAAAACTTACCAATTAATGAATTTTTTTGGAGGCTCATTCCATTTACCTTTATAATCATGCCATAAGTTATGCCAATTAGATACTCAAGAAAGGCATGATATTTTACTTCAAGAATACTGAGTCCCTAAAAAAAGAATGTTACAAATAAGAAATAAAATCGAAAGCCTAAAAAGGCTTAGATTTTCTTTAAAATATTTTTGAGGCCTTTTCCGTTTTCCTTTATAATTATGCATTCAGCAAATCTGATAACTCAAAAAAGGACCGAAATTTGACCTCAAGAATTCTTAACCCTAAAACAATATATTCGATAAATAAGAAATAAAAATTAAAAGGCTAAAAACACTGATATTTTCTTTTCTTTGTATTACTTCTATATATTTTTAAGCCAAAACTTGTTTGTGAAGGAGTCCTTCTGATGAATTTCAATTTCTTACCAGAATGTCATTGAAAAAGGCCTTTATTTTAAGCTTATTATATTCTTTGCCACTATAATGGCTGACGATGATGAAGATTCTATACAAAAGGTTTGTAATCCAAGAGACAAGATCCATAGTCTCCAGATTTGTACATTTAATTTCGACTAAAACCGCCATAACTGAAGACAGGTTAAATCTATCAAGGAAACGCTATGCAAAAAAAAGGGTTAGTAATTTATCCCCGGTCTTGGATTTCTAGATTTTCTAACACTAAACATATGAGACCATAGGTGCTCATAGAAATGTTCTAAAAAAGGGGGTAAGAAAACAACAACTTCGCTACGAGAGGCAAAACCTAAGAAAGTCCCGGAAAATCCTTCCCGAATTTTAAAACATTTTGCCTTTTGCATTTTTTTTTCAGAGGGGGCTAAAGTCTAGCCCCCTTCCCTAGCCTCATAACTTGCCGTGCTTAAGGTTACATGCAGTAACGTTAAAATACCGCTCTTAATTTTGCGAATAGCTGCGTTGCTCTAAAGTCTCCCAGAAGAATGAATTTTTAAACTCTTTTAATTAAAATTTCATTCGCTTAGCTCTAAAATAGTAATATATAAAAAGTATAGTAAAAGGAAAAGTTCAGTAAAAGTATAGTACAAGGAAAGTAGTAGAGTATAGAAATCCAATTTTCAAGACGATAGGAATGCCATTGTTATTGCTGAAGCCACCAATCTTACCATATTTTGTCGTTCAAAGACCGATCTGACCAAGTCTGTAATGCAGACAATGGGAGGATGTTGTAAGGAAGGATTAAAGGGAAATTGGAACTTATTAGGAGCTAGTAAAGAAGAAGGCTTTAAATAGATTGAGATAGGATAGGGACGTGCGTAGCTGTGATAGCCTAAGGCAGCTTGAACCTACAGCATCAAATTAATCTAAAAAAAAAAACGCAACACACTAAACATAAATTACCTAATTATTTGTTATTTATTAAATATTTGAAAAACCTTCATAGCTTACACATAAAACCAATCATAGCTTTAATACTCGCACCCAATAATTTTGACAAATTGCAGCTTTGCGATTATGTTTTGCAATTTTTTTAATAAATAGTAAGTTCTTTAAGTTTGAAAAAAATATTTTTTCAAACTTAAAGAACTTAAGTTTTAAATAAATGAAACTTTCAGAGTTTGATCTTTGAACTGATGATTTATTGACCCAGCATACCTACTTCCTTCAAAATACCAAAAGAAGCTTGCTCGGAAAGTGATTTTGTCTCCCTGAAGTTCCTTGAAATAAGACACAAGTTCTGCAATATGCCCATTTAATCTACGAATGCGAGACAAAAATACAATGCTTAACTTTTTTTGGAAATTTTCAAGGTAAAGAATCCTAGGATGATAATGATATCATCATAAGATAACATAGAAATTGTCAAAAAACTGGATTCAACATTCAAACTTTCAAAAAAGAGATTGTCAACTATAATTCTTGATCTTCAGATTATTTGCTAATACCTCTTTCAATGCTGAAGCACCATCTTGTGAAGCAAGCAGTGCTGTACAATACTGTGGACCTCAAAACCTCTTTCAATGCTGAAGCACCATCTTGTGAAGCAAGCAGTGCTGTACAATACTGTGGACCTCAATACCTCTTTCAATGTTGAAGCACCATCTTGTGAAGAAAGCAGTGCTGTATAATACTGTGGACCTCAATATCTCTTTCAATGCTGAAGCACCATCTTGTGAAGCAAGCAGTGCTGTACAATACTGTGGACCTTAATAAATCACACAATAATCTTTCTCTTCACTTATATATTTCGATTGTTTACGAATAATTACGTACGTACAAAAAATAAATAAAAGGAATTCAATTCAGAAATTAAAAATGCCAATATAAAGAATTTTCGAGTATTTTTTATAGATAGAGGGTACGGGAAGACAAACTGAGCCCAATAAGTGGAAATTGATTTCATTATTGAATTAGTAGCCACGACGGGGTCTTCCCTCCTGTGTGTTGTAATTTGATATAGGGTTTGCCTATCCTTTTTTTCCTTTACAGAAGTGCCTCACTTGGCGATATCAAGGTCTCCTCCATTGTTTTCCTCGATCCTGAGAGCCCCAGCTGCCATCTTCAGACCGACTAGAGCAGGCAACGCTGGAGGAGAGAGTTACCCACCACTTGCCAGCCATTACGACAAGCAGAAATTAATCCTCAGAACTAGTCTTACAAAGAGAACTTTTTTCCTCCACCTCAGATTGCTCTACTTTGGATCTTTTCTTGCACCAAGTCGGCGAGTCGGATATCCAGGGGGATTCACCCCCCGTCGATGATTTTGAAAGCCAGTAGTAGCTTAAATACATAAGAACGGTGACTTAAATTAGCAATAGTAGGTCAGCTGCTATTTGTTTTTACTACTCTCGGGAATACTACGAAAAAGATGTCACCGCTACCCCTTAATAGAATAGACGGAATGTAAACAAAGCTTATTAAGCATGTCAGAGCAACAGAATCAGAGATCAGAACAAAACACAAGGCTAGGGCCTTGATGCTTTAGATGGACACGCCAACTCATTGCCTGAAATTCACCGAAAAAAATAAATAACATTTACTTGCTATTTGGATACATACGTTGAAAGCATTGGCATTCCGACGTAGAAATCATTGCAGTGCCAAAAAGAGAAGAACTGAAAACACAGGGCCTTCATCCTTTTGGAAATATTTATATAGTTGGTTTTCTGCACAGAAGTTTTCAGCTGTTTACAACTATTTTACAAAGTTATTCCAAGCTATTTACCAAATTCTGGTGCTTTAATTAACTATTTGCTCCTCCCCATTCACCCAACACAAATTCCTAAATATACCCCTGACATAGGACTAAGTACAATTAAGGTGAGGACGTAAACCAAGGAGGCAAGTATCAACGATATATGTTAACTTTTAAGTTAAAATCAAATTTATGTCAAAATTAAAATCAAATTTCGGTCATGAGTGTAAACACGTCCATTAATCAAAATTATTTGAGAAAAACTACGTCAGAAAAACTGGAGAAGAGGGGCAGCTGCACCCCCTGCTTAGGCCTAGAACCACAACTGACGAAAAACGCGTTGCATCCGAAAACACGGGATTAAAAAAGTCATTTATCAGCCAAAACTACCAAATCTTTATTTATCAATAGAAATAAAAAGCATAATTCACTCAGCAAAGGGGCTCAGTTACCTTATTCACATTTGGCGGGTCATCTGCAATTTGCTGGCTTAACGCTTTCACTTTCTCTCTAACTTGATTTGTGTGGGTTGCGATTTCTTCGATAAGGCTTCTGAACTCCAACTGTACATCTCTGCCTTCATCTTCCATGACTTTCAACGTTAAATAAACTAAAAAAAGAAAGCAATAAGTCGGGAACTGTTTCTAAATAAGTCAAATACCTTTCAGATTCTAGTTCTTAATGAATCACCTTGGTTGAATGTAAATCTATTTATATCTAGACTCATGTGTAAGGGGAGGAGAGGATTTAGGCTCGTACAAATTTTCCTCTTATATTCCGAGAGTTTACACATTCTGCAATTATTTTTCAATATTTTAGCATTTTTTTTTTCGATATTGTGCCCCTTCCCCTGAATTATTAAGCAGTGGAAAGACAAAAACCAACACTAATACCCCTCGACTCATATCTTTTTCTATCCTTCCTCCTGTTCTTCTTTGAAAACAAAGAAGAACAATCTTCTTCTTCTTCTTCTGTAGCCTACTCTGAAAACACAGTATATATATCTTAAGTATATATATAAGTATATATATCTTATATACTATATATATAGTATATATATATCTTATATACCGGTGTTTACAGTGACGCATGTAAGTTGAGCATTATTAAACTCTATAAATCACGAACGTAATTGGCGCTGTTGTCATGCTTTTTTTTTTCACAGGCGTGACTTTACTTTGGCCCTGGGATAAAGCTACAAGTATTTGAAAAGTGCGCAAAATGAGCCTTGGCAACACTTTTTTGTCGTTTTCTTTTTTTAACACTGAATGAAAATCACAGAAAAAACGGTTCATCTTCAGAAGAAAATTCACTATATTAGTGTGTAGAAAAAAAAGTCAATCAGTGACAAGTGATGAAAAGGCTTTTGCAATTTTCGTATGCATGCAAAAAAACAATCACTATACTTTTTCCTTACTGATAACATACCTGAGGTGGATTTGAGGTACGCAAAATATGAAGACACAAATGTCTTAGTTTGTTCCGCTAAGTTAAGTATAAATCCTAAAATAAACAAATACATGGAAAAATATAAAATGTTAATTCATGGAAACTTCCACGCAAGATGAACCTCCTTAAAAGATTTGATCGGTTTCAGCATGCAGTCTCAAAGCCCTGCTCAATAGTTTTACTATTTTCCAGCTATGATTTGGTTCACTGCTATAAATTACAGTGGAAGAAAGACTACACATATATACATCTATTTTTTTGTCATCCAACAAATAAAGACGATTAAAAAAGCAAAAGTAAAAAAAATAAAGACGATTAAACAAAGAGGCTGTCTAATTACCTTCTCAAGCTCCACATCGTAGACATACAGCGCAGCAGAAGAAAGACTGCACATATTTTCTGTTTTTACTGTCCAAAGTAAAAAAAAAAAATAAAAAAAATAATGAGGTAGTTTGGTTGCCTTTTCATGCTCCATACCGTAGATACACTAAGGATTTTTTTTTTTGTCCAAAAGTAAAAAACAATTAATAAATGAATTGGTTGTCTGTTTACTTTCTTTTGTCTCATGTTCAATCTCGTAGAGATACAGTGATTATACAGTTATTTAGTAAGAATGACTCATCAATATAACATGATCGGTTTAAATTATGTTTTACAGCAAAATATAGAAACATAGATGAAAAAATTAAAATAAAAAGCAGTTTCTCCACAAAATGCCCCTAGATAACTAAAGAATGACGACTGAGAAAATGCTTAATATAACTTATCCAATAGCTTCTTTTCCCCAAAAAAGTAGTTCATAGAAATCTCACCGGAAAATTTCAGAAATAAGAAATCTTTCACTATCCCAACTCCCACGTGATTACATTCTTTATAGAGTAAACTTTTTCATTT
The DNA here is from genome assembly GCF_032884065.1 of Artemia franciscana. Taxonomy (NCBI): domain Eukaryota; kingdom Metazoa; phylum Arthropoda; class Branchiopoda; order Anostraca; family Artemiidae; genus Artemia; species Artemia franciscana. The sequence goes on along the minus strand of NC_088873.1, from coordinate 10,935,516 downwards.
ACTTTCATCAACTACACGGCGGAGAAGACTCTCAGACGATATTTTTAAATAAACTAAGAACAATATGAAAATTGCATTGAAAATTACTACCCCTTGCCGACTTAGAGCAGTTTATTTTTGCGCAGATTTTGCTTACATTGTCGAGCAAACAAAAGTTCATCAGAATTTTGGCCACCGACCCTTCCCCTCCCCAAATCTTAAACTTGATCTGTTTGTATTAGTCTGAGCAGCCCAGGCAGATCAAGACACAGCTGTACATCCATAAGAGGAAATGAAGAGGCCCCCCCAGTCTTAACATCAGAAGCTCATATAAGGTTACCACACAACCATTTGTCATCATTTTCTTCAACCGATTTTTTAATCTATTTAAGATGTCATTAAGTTAAGTGTCACTATTCTTCATTTTTTGTTTACTGTCAAACCTGGTGTCTTTGTTATGTTATGTCATTGCAGTGTCAGTGGTTTATCTTGTTATCGATCGAATTGAAACTATTTGTATAAGTCATTTTTAAGAGCATAATCGCTTTTTTTTTGTTATGACATAACTTACCTTTGGTTTAGTTGTTCATGGCAAAAAGAGTCATGATTTTTATTTTGCCTTCCCATCCCCAAGGAAAGATTCAATTCACCAAAAAATATTCTAGCTACCGGTAATTTTTCCACAGAAAATTGCACCGAAAAAAAATCGACCATGAAGATTGGAGATGCCGATGAAAGTACCCAAAGAAGAATGCGCCTAAAAAGATTGCTATATTATGCTCACAGATTTCCAGCTTGTTTATTTGTTATCCCAAGTGATGCATTTAAGCTTCCCTTTTTATGAACCGTATACTACAGAGTTCGAATTAATGTTTTTCTTGTTCGAGTTGATATGTCATTACCAGTGATATGACAGTAGTCTTAACCCGGCGACATCAGCCAAGAGGCTGTCTGCTTAGAGACTATAATTCCCTCGTTTGACTGGTTTGTAGTAAATCAGCAGCGGTGGTTCTAGACCTGGGCAGGGGGGGGGGCGTAGCTGCCCCACTCCACTCCTAGTTTTTCTTACATACGGCATCAAATTCTTTTTATTTTATATTTTTACTCCCATTAAGGTGCTTAATTGACTAAAAAATTGTCGCAATTGTAATTTTTGTACACGTTCCCCCATCCAGTTTATGAGGCCTTAAACCGCTACTGTATAATGGTACTACAGTTTGAGGCTTTCCGTGTCATCCCTTTATTATAGTGCAACCATGATTCGAGATTGGTCCAGACTTTTATACATGGAAATAAAACTTGAAAAAGTTTAAAAAAATAAAGTTTTTGATTTGAAAGCCTGACAGTTCACAAACCTTACATACACATACCTTATATTAAAATAGAGAATTATAAGACTTTTTTAAGATAAATAATCGTAAACAAAATAAGGTTCTGAAAAAAAAAAAATCCATCCATCCCAATTAATTCAAACACTACAATATCCGTTTTCTATTGGTAGCCAATGTTCTAGCAGAAAACTAGATAGGCGAACCAGATACTTCTTTTAGTGCAGAAATATATATTTTTTTTTTCAATCTGGTAGCCAAAATACATCGCATTTGTTATGGTCGGTCAATCAGTATTTAATTAATATTTATTTAGCACAACTGTCTGAGCTTATACATTTAGGCTTGGGACACTTGTTTGCCGGCGATTCAAGGACACTTAACGGTAATTTGTCAATTCTAAAACTTTGTCAACCTGCCTGAGACTCTACGCGGCCGTGCTTCTCCAAAAGCTAACACACAAGTTTTTGTCCAATAAGGGAGAAAGAGTTACTCCCGCCGTCTACCGGAACACTTGGAACACTAAATCCCCCTGTTTGCCTGCGAGTCCAAGAGACTTGTCGGTTATGCGTCAATCCTAAAATAAGGTAGTCCACCTGACACTCTAAACAGGCTAGCCTATTAGGATAAAGGTCACTCGTTCGACTGTGAGTTTATCAAATTCAGTCCCCCGTTTCGCATACGCATACCCGTTTCGCATAAGTCCCGAGGACATTGTCCGTCATGAGTCAAGCCAAAAATTTCGATCATCCCCATTGCAATTCCAGTAGGCAGGGGCAAACTCAAAAGGGGGGAGGGGAGGTAACGTTGATACATGTCCCCCGAAAGTCGGGAAATTTGTCCTGTATGGTCGACATTCTTATAGATCTTGACTAATACGAAAGGATAATGTACGCCCTAAATCTTAGTGTGACGAGGATAAAAAAAATAATGAATGATTTATTTGTTTTATAATTTTTTTTTAACGAAACTGTCTTAAAAAGCTAACCAAATTCATTGTAGGTTTTAATCCAATTGATATAGAGAAATGTATGCATAACAAGTAGGTAATGTATGACGATCTCTGCACGAGAATTTTTATTTTATGAAAACACAGTTGGGAACAACGCCAGGCTGCCGTCAAGTAAGCCACGTGCTGTTATACCCCCGGGCTCCTAAGATTGTAGAAACTTCGTTTAAGTCGATGTGCTTTTCCAGTGTTTCTATAGAAGTCTACGCCCCTCCTTGTTAATTAGTCGTCCATCATTTCAACACGGAAAGCAACAATTATAGACTTTTTCAAAAAGAAACAGTTGGTTGATACATACCTTGGTTAAAATGGGAAGCAATTTAAAATACTCAAAAGGGCAAGGTTAAAGGACAAGGAATCATCTTGTTTAAACAGATGTTCATTATTACCTGTAAGGCTATGAATGGAAAATCAACAATATCCTGATTCAGCTTCTGAATCTTAAAGCAAAGCTTATTCTTTGCCATCTGCTATTGTGACGCAGTTTTGCTGCAGCTATAGTTACTGTCAGTAAAGTTTTTAGCCTTTCAAACAATTTATCGACATCTTTGCAATCAGAAACTATAGATATTTCTTATACTTTCTCAAACACGATCTTAAGAACAATGTTAGAGACACGAGAGCGAGGAGTAAAGCTACGTTTCGTCGACTTGTTACTGAGAGGACTGAACTGTGTCAAGATTACGAAATTAGCATTAGAATGCCCAGATGAGCTCCAAAACAAACGTATAGGAATAATTACGCAACAGCGTAAAAGAATCCTGAAATGTATTAAAAACATTCTGTGTTTATCCCATTTATCGACTACTTTCTGCAGCAGCTGCATCAGCGATTCCTTAGTTAAGAGAAAGTTGCTCGAGCCACTGCAATACCTCAACACCTCAACACTGTATACTAATCAACGAAGAAAAAAAAGAAGAATATATCAGATACTCCGACTAATTTTTAATATGTCGATGCAGACAGCTATAGGGGAAGCTTGCATTCCAGGTTAGTTCTGTGGAGGAGAATGTGGATGCAGTCGGAGAACGTGACCCCAAAATGTTTTATAATGTCCTTAAAAGAATGGGATATAGAGCTTTTTCCCCACTCTACATCGACTTTTGAAAATTGGTGCAACAATTTTCCGTCATTACGGCTACGTGCGAGCGTTCTTTTTCTACCCTAAATATAAGGAGTGCCTCAGGTCAGGAACGGCTTAATGAATTGGCCTTATTATCCATACACAGGGATGTTCGAGTCAATGGAGAAGACGTTTTGGTTAAACTAGCCCACAAAAAAAATGCGACTTGATTTTGCCTGTTTCAGAATTGTATGAAAATGATGGCATTTCACTTGTTGATAGTCTATCATCCATCCATCCAAGTGCAGAACTAAGGCAAATAGTCATGTAACTGAAATAGTCTATGAATTTCTACGAGCCATTTGAAGGCAATCGGAGACCCCAAATAAAAGATTTTGAAATACTTATGACTGACCATGTTCACAGGACTTAGAAGGCAATTGGACAACTGAGATTCTTCTCATTATATGAGCTTTGTCTAAGGGGAAAGCCTACTGGAATTGCAATGGGAATGATCGAGATTTTTGGGTTAACTCACGACGGACAATGTGCACTGGACTTGTATGCACAATTGGGGGTTAATTTGTTTATACTCACAGGCAAACGAGTGACCTACATCCTAAGCTTAGTTCATCTGTTTAGATTTAAAAGTTGATTTTCTCATCACAGGTTAAATGGCTAACCATCAGTACAAAGGAAAGAAGAAAGGTAAGATTTTTTTTTTCTTTAGCACTGAGACAACTATTAAAGTCTATAAGACCAATGTATACAATTCCTCTCCCTCATTCCGAAGCAGATAAAAAGAAATGACAACCTCAAATGAAACGACGAGAGGAAATGACTTGAAAATGTAGATGACAGAGCCTTCCGATCAGTAATTTTTTCTTTTTTTTTTTTTTTTGTGTGTGTCTAAATTTTTGCATTTATTACTATCAGAAAAATTTTTGGCAATGTGGCTCAGGAGCCATCATATGCAGTGAAATACTGTGGCGTATTTATGACAGTGTTGACTTTTCCTGTTGTTTTTGATCAAACGGAAGTTACAAACTCGGCATTCTTTGGTTCTATTACTTGTTCTTAAATACACCTTATCTTACATCTTAAGCGCTTGTATTCTACAGTAAGTTTAAATTGATACCGGTGCCTTCTTCCTTGTCTTCTAACAGACTTTTCCATTTAAAAGTAGAAATATAGTTCGAAGAAAGAAAACATGGCAGAACATGGTGTCCTCTATAGACAATAATGTTCCGTTATAACCCATCCATTGTAGGATCGGGCAGAAGGAAAAGCAAAATTATCTCTTTCTGCTATAGGCACACCTGTCCGAAAAGTTGTGCTAAATATGCACACAGCTGCGCTTTATAGGCACAGTTGTCTGAAACGTTTGATTAATCAAACGTTTTTTTAAACTTAATTAAAACTAATGATTAATTAATCATTGCTTATTGATTAATCAGACTTGAGTTCTAGTTTATTCATATAATCAAAGAAAAAACGAATACAATAAAGCAAGTTCCGTATTATTTTGAAAAATATAATAAATACATTAATACACCTTAATCTACGCAACATACACCACAAGATTAAAAATACTTATAGCGATCATTTACCACACAGAGAGGATGACATTTGTGACTCTTGTTGTGAACCCGAAATAAAAAAAGCCGAATCAACGTGCCATTTTTTTTTTACTACCATTATGCTGCTAATTAAAGAACATCAAAAACTAATTAAAGAACATTCAAAAGAACATTAAACAAAGGTGTTTATAGGAATGCATTTCTGCAGCCAGGTTTGTACATTTCCTTGTCAGTATTAGTAAAAAGAAAAAAAAATGGTTATGGATTGAATAAACAGTAATTCATATCACATATGTTTCACTCGAAAAAGACTGCCGACTTCAATAGGTTTAGGTAAAAAAAAATTCCTTCCTCTAGCATTCCTGTGCACAATCAACAGTAGCAATTGAAAGGAGATAACTTAAAATATTTGAAGGTAAGTATAAAAAAAAAAGAAAAAAGATAGTTTAAGCTTGTATCGAATGCACTAGCTACTGGCTGAAACTCAGAATGTTTGAACCTCAACAGGAATACTTTCAAACTTTTTTTTTAGAATCCAGATTTTAGAGCTATCTCAAGATTTTTTTTAAATTGGTTGCTGATTTCAAAAGAAATTCAAGATCCAGGGCCTATTAATTGTAGTAGAAAATGAACACACCAACACACGTTTGACTGTTAAAAAAAGGAATTGCACAAACACATATTTACTAGCCGGAAATACCTCAAAAGGCATGAATTTAAGTTTCATAGCTATGAAGATATATCCAAATATTTCAATTCTTTGCCAAGCCTGCTCATATAGATTTCATATAGATTCATATAGATTCCATATAGATTCATATAGATTCCTTTTAGAAGCTAGTATTTTAGGTTTCCTTGCTGAAAATAATTTGCTGTATTCGACGACAGACGAAATCGAGTCTATCATAGTTTGCATGCCTTCCAGATCTTTTATGGATGGTGTATTGCCCAATAATTCACTGACGGATAAAAGGTGCCAGTACATTTCTTTTAGCGCATAAAACAAAAGTGGTTAATCTGGTTAGTTTCAAATATATGTTATTTACATTTTCAAATTCTACTATATATAATTCCACAAAAACAAATATGCGCCAAAGCAAATCTGAGTTTCTCCATACGATTTTTGCACGAAGTAGTCCCAATGTGAAACAAATTTATATTACCACCCAAACCAAACCTTACCCAAACGAAGATGAATTCCGGTTCTACTCTCTCTCCCCTAAACAAAGATTTTAAGAGAGATACTCATTATTGAGCTATATTATAACTTTGAATAAGGGAGCTTCTACTTCTTTATGACACTCATTCCTTCCCTCCTAATCAAAACTCTGGTACTGACATTTAACTCAAGTTCTCAGACAGTACAAATAACCACAGATAAATAATAGTTTCAATAAAAAAAATAATCTAAATAATCAAAAGAATAATTAAAAGAATAATCATTAAACATAACTACTTCGGCATTTAAAATAGTACTAATCATTATATTAAATGAATTGCTATAAAAACTAAGCTAGCTTCGGCAATGATATACAAAAAATCCAAGAGCACCTCCAGAAGTTTAAGATCAAATAATAAATAGTTTCCAAAAATAACTATAGACATGAATAAAACTTAGATTACAGAAACAAACAGAACGCACAAACTTACATGATGGTCTAAATACAACGGAAAAAACAATGTTTCGAAAGTAAGAACATAAAAGGCAGTTTCAACAGGTTACAGTAATTCTATGAAAACTGTAATGTTTCTTTTCTAGAATTTTATATAGGGGTAATCAGATCAAACTAAAAAAAAAAAAAAAAAAAATCAACCATTCGAGTGTTGTAAACCATATAAACAAATATACAACTCAGTGTTTGGTAATTTTTGATACTGTTGTTATTAAATAATTTCAAATGCTAAATAAAATTGTGAGCAAGAGAAAACAAATTATTAACGTATTTTAAGCTTATAAGGATTTGCCACATAACAAAAAAGGCCAGCCTACTATCTTAATTACAAACAGAATTTTACTTAACACAGATTTTTTCTAGGATCTAACACCAAATAAGATGAAAAAAGGAATTAAAACAGATAGATCTGACCTCTATGGATCAGTGGCAATTTTTTTCCAAAATTATTAGTAGCTTTAATATTCACCATACAGTTTGATCATAAGATTCATTTATTTCTCAAGCCCAAAACTTATCCTTTTTTCATTGAGTTTCTACAAACTCAGGATTTTTTCTTCAAGACCCCTCCCCCGAGCATAGAATAGCAGCATAATAACACTTCCTCAAAATAAAAGCATTCTCTCTAAAAAGATTCCAAGATACAACCCTTCTAACAAAGTTGCAGCTACTGCTGCAACCGTGATTAGGACAGTATTTAGAATTTTTCCAAAATGTATTTGTTTTTTTTTTTTTTACCATTAACTTTCCTCCTAAGCTCTATTGACAAATTACAAATCACAGACCTCTAAAGGAATATGTCTATGAGAAGAAGGAATATTTGCAGGAAAAAAAACAAAGTGGTCAAAAATGCCCAAGAATCGGAATTAAAACATAGTTTATAGCCTTAGAGGAAGCAACAAAACGCAGCAAAGAAAGAAATTCATTTCTGAAAACAAATTTCCTTCGAAGAATCAACTGAAGGAAACAATTTGCTTCACACGAATTGTAGCTATTTAGTCATCTAGAAAAACGGCCTACATTGTATTTTACGCGTAATTTTTACTATAATATCTTATTCTCTTGTTTATAGCAACGAACACCACACTGCCTTTCCATATCAAACAAACACAACTTAGAAACAACAGGGAAATTTTTTCTAAGACAGTGGAATTCAATTCAGTTAATATTTCGGTCCGATGTCCAAAGGTGGTTGTTGTATTGCAGACAACACAAATATATATATATATATATATATATATATATATATATATATATATATATATATATATATATATATATATATATATGTTTACTTAAAATGTAAACTAAAGATCTTCTTAAAAAAAAACATTTTTAGCCCTGGTTGAACTTCGCTGAAGTAAGGATGCTAGGGCTATTTTAAACAGTTTTTTTAATGACATTTTAGTCTTAATTTTAACATTTTAATGTAAGTTATATATATATATATATATATATATATATATATATATATATATATATATATATATATATATATATGTTCTGGTGTTGTGCTCCTTGGACATAGGGCCGAAATATTCACTGAATTGAATTCCACTGTCTTGGAAAAAATTTCCTTATCGCTTGTAAGTTGTGTTTTTTTTATATCCTCTTGTTCTATATAATCTATTGAATCCTTGAAAAAAATTTACTACTGGGAGGAGATTCTATTGGGGAAGAAATTTCCGAGTGAGATATTCGGTTCCAAATGAACTGTAGCTATTTAGCCACCTAGAAAAATGGCTTACGGCGTATTTTATGCTGAACCTTGTCCAATGATATTTTATCTTGTCATTCGGAAAGAGTCTTAAACTGAAATTCTTGAAGAAATTTGTTACTCAAGAGAAATTCCATCATAGAATAGCTGTCTAAAGGAGACCATTTATAGGAGGGTCAAAAAAGGAAGACTACTATAGGAAGTTCCAAGAAATTAGTTTTTGAGTTTAAGGGACTAAATTTGAATTCTTACTTTTAGGCATAATCTTGTAAAACCACTAAATTGACAAGACTTTTCGGCAATTACGTCCTTTTATATTATTTACAGTTATTTAGATGGATTTGTTCTAGCATCATAATTGCCGTGATAGCTCCAACTTTGTATAGAACAAACCACGGTCAATAGTAACCACAAATTTAAAACGCATTTTGAATAAATCTCTCTAATGAGAAAAGTGTCTAATCTGTCTAGTTGCTATTTGTAGCTGACTCAGGAATGGTAACTATTATTTATATTTGAGCAACCAGCCCCCTTCCACACCCTCTTATTTCCAACCAATCCTATTACAGTTTTAAGTTAGCCCCAAAAAACGTTACTGAAACGAGCGAGGGGTAGAGAAGAGAAAAAGCCCCTTTTATGCACGGAATAATCCCTGTTCGTTTTTAGTTTCAATGCTACTCCATACTTTCATCTGAAAAAAATCTGATCGGTATTCAAGTAATACTGGAAAATATTCCTGGCCTTAAAATCCAGAAAATTGCTTTTTCACCAAGAACAATGATGGAGGAGGGGGTGGTGGTGTCAAACCAAAAAATATATATATATATTTTCAGGCTAATTTTTAGCTATTCGAGAGGATATTCTTTGGACCAATCCCTGAAGGGGGGGGGGTCTATAAGTGCCTATAAATTAGTACAAACACTATTTAACCTGCAACATTTTCGCGCATCATCAGTTAGAGTTAAACCTCAATGTGATATTATCTTGCCACAGAACTGATTGACAAGATTCTTTTGATACCAATAAATATGCTTGGTATTTTTATTTCCATCAGAAAATTTTGAGTGCATGAATTTAATCTATTCTATTAGGACATGTATAATGTCCTTCAGATGCTTCCAAACCATGAGCATTGGGTTCCCTGTTGCTTGGGAAGGGAATGCACTGTACACAGAGCAGTTCACCAACTTCTAAGTTATCCCAGCAAATGCATTATTCAGAACATAGGTAAAAAAAAAATGCTAAACAAAGTTCTCAGTAAAAATTCGCTTCGATAAAACTCTCTTTCTTTGAGTTCTTGGGTAGCCCCACCTATTTCTCCCTTCCAAGAAGTTCACACAGCCAGTAAACTTTTGGGATAATGTATTAACGCATCTTCTGCTGTTGAGGAGGGGGCGTCTGAAACTATTGAAAAGTGCGTCTTTAGACCTTAGTTTCCCCCTAGAAGCAGCATTTGGGCTGATCTTTGGTAGGGACATACCCTGGGTGTAGGTGGACGAATTTACTATTTGCAAGTACTGTTTTTTTGTTTGTTTTTTTTTAAATCTGCTTACTATGGCAAAGTTTTCAAACATATGAACCTTCGAAGCTAGAAAACAATACAAGCAAACATACAACACATGACTACATATGCATATGACTTGGTCAAAGTTGCCAAGAAAGGAAAAATTTTTACAAATACATTTAGAATAATAAACGCTCCGTTTTAAAAACAATTCAAAGCAACACATTAACGTATTTCTTACAATAACACTTTACGAAGTAAAGAGAATATACAAAACCTAATCAGTTCCTTTAAAATGATCACTAATATTACTGCATTCATCTGAACATGTGAAAAAAGTTCAGGCACCAGAATTACATCTTAATCCCATTAATAATAAATGAGAGGTTCCTCATTATGTACTATATGGCATATTTCAACAATATAGACCATAGAGTATTCAAAAACACCAGCCACAGAGCAAAGACGACCTGCCACATAGTTGATTTTGGTGTTCAAAATCTTATATTGAAAGTATAACATTTCCTCAAATGAGAAGAATATGTTCATTTTTGTACCAAATTGTATGGACATTGGAGGCTTTACAATGCCTACACCTAGATAGATACTATCAATAATTATGGCAATACTTTTGTCTACTGGTTATTGTTTTGGTAAGAATCACCAAGTTGACTCCGCCTCTTATCTGAGGCTAGGAGTGAATAGGCAGGAGAGGTGCTTCGGTCCCTAGATGCAGGCACACTTGTAGTCATCTCTTGTTCGTCAAGGAACTTATCCATATAATCTGTTGTACCGGGATGTAATGCATATTTTTTCTTTTCTAGTCTTGCTTTACTGGCAAAAATATCATGCCTTTCTGTTTTTTTCCATAGGTAATAAAACTGTATAAGCTCGCCGACAGATCGTGTCCTCACTTTGTGCTTTTGAATAACATGGAAATCCTTCCCATATATTCTTAAACCAAGCTCAAAGTTTCGACACTCTTCCTCTGACCAGAGACTCATGGTGTCTGCAGTTGGGACAGCATTCATCTTCTTCCTCCTCAAAGCCTCTTCAACGTTATACCCACATTGGTGTAAAAGATGCAATGCAGGTTCATCATCTTTAATATGTGCGCCTTCTGGAAGCATTAAACCTTGAGACTCTCGTACAATCTTCTGCACTTTCCGAAGATATTCGATCACTTCTTCGTCTTTCATTTTTGGGACCCAAACTAGTTTATCTTCATTTTCGTAAGGCAGTGCATCACCATAAGGGCTTAAACCCAAAGGTACACTAGCTTGGTAATCTGACCCAATCATAATTGTTTTCCTCCACTCATCATCTGGAACCAAGTCTTGTCCCTCTTCTTGTTCTTCGTCACTGGGCTGTCTTAGACCCGATCTTAAAAAACGTGTATTGGCTTCTTTTTTCTCTTCTTCATAAAGCTCAGTTAATTCTGATTCAGGTTCTTCAATTGGATCAGTCAAAAGTGAGTCAGCATTTGTGACATCCTGACTGCTGGACGGTTCATTATCAGTATCTAAAGAAGGTTCTTCTTCCTTATTATAGCCGTATATTTTCATTAGTTCATGAAGAGGCATATCACCTTCTTTTTGCAGGTCAGTCAATTCCTCTTCCACATTTTCACCACCAAGTGCCTCTTCTTCTGCCATAGTTTGTTCATCGTCGAAGTCATAGACAAGCATTTCTGCAGATGGTTCAAACTCTTGGTCTTCTGTGTCAGCAGACTTATCCCCAGTTGCCAGGTCTGAGCTGCTTGATACTTCCGTCATATTTGTCCAATCTGACAAAAAGTCTAGAATTAGCAGTAATATTTTCTTCATTTTCATTACAAATTAAACAATATTCTTAGTATCCTATATAACTTGCTTGTGGTTGAAGGAGGGGGGATTACATCAAATCAACATATTTTTGTGAAGGTTCACACTTAAAGGAAGTTGCAATACTTGATCAAAGTTTTTTTTCTATAACTTCCCAAGAATCTAAGAAAGTATGAAGATCGAAGTAAGCTCATCCCCTGTTTATGCTTGCAGGAATGGCTTGGATCCTACTTGTACAGAGAAGGTAATTGCCTTAACATTACTTCAAAGGAAGTCCCAGGAAAGCTTTAAAAATTTGGGCCAATAACAAAATCTTTTAACACATTTGGAACACACATGGACCAATTAGCTTAATACTCCAATAAGCCAATAATAATTTGGGGCAAAAACACACTTTTTGAAAGTCAAAACTTTTGAAAACACCTTCGCAAAAATTTACACCGCCCTCCACCCCTTGGAAACTTTCAAAAAACAAAGAAAACTCCATTATATTTACTTAAAACGCTTTCTATCGAAAAAAACCGTAAAATGAGGACTGAAATAGCCCTTGTTGTGTTTAGAGTACCACCCACCAAAAAAGGAAAATTCTTCAAGCCTCTTCCCTCCCCGAAGTGTCAGGAATGTGTGCAACCATGCTTGTAGCTGTCTTCTAGGCAGGTACCTTATATGATTTTGATATAGAAGGAACCATCTCACGATATTAGAAAAACGTTTATAAAATCCATAAATAAGAAAAATAGTTTGAATGAGTGCAGCAACTAGAAATACACTAGCTGGTTTTCAGGAGGAATCAGATTTCTTTGCAGATCGCCCTGTGGATAGTCTTAAGAGAAGAACGGTATGGCTTTAGGAAAGGGAGAGGCTGTACTGACCAGATTTTTAGGCATAAATTAATAACTATGTCTACAAGTGTCTGAATTATCTGAATCCTTTTATCTTGACTTATATAGATTAACAAACAGATGTCTGTTTCAGAAAAAAGAAACTTTTCACTTTACATGGATGGGTTAACTAGGCATTTTGAATTAATAAGTGCAGTGTACGAAAGCAATGTTGCTGCGGTCCAGGAGATAAACAAGCACTGTAATTGGAATCTTTTGAAGTCAAAGGTGTTGTCTCTGTAGGGTTGAGTTTTATCTCCATTTACTATACCCAAATTGTTTAGATGAGTTTTATCCTAAAGATTAGAACAAATGCTAAGGGAAAACATCTTATTAAAGGAGGAGGCAAGGCTCTTTTACATTCAGACCATGCACATGATTTGAGCGGTCTTGTAAGTACTGAGGAAATGAATAGCACTTTGAAGGTTTTGTGTCCTAGGACTAGAGTACGAATGATCATTTACATTAAGAAGACTAAGTCACATAGATGAGGAATAATTGGGGATAAGTGATATTAGTAATGATTATTGATATTAGTATTAGAGAGTAGGATGCTGTAGTAGAATAATGAAGGCAAAGTGTGTTTTTGCATTGAAAAGATTAGAAGATAAATCTTAGAATTTACATTAAGGTTTTAGATGGCACAGTAATAACAATTGTTGAATAGAGTGGCGTCAATCTGTGGAGGGGGGATGTTATGGATTTTTTTTTCTATTCGCCTCCTCTTCTTGAGTCTGAAAAATACTTTTTGCGGGTATTTTCATTGAAAAATGTCTTTTTGGTATTTTCGCTGAAAAAGTTGAAAAATAATGACAAACTTACACCCAAGATGTTGGAAAATACATTGAGTACCCCCCCCCCTTCAGATTTTTGTGAATCAACACCACTGATTAAATATAGGTGTGAAATGTGGGTGATTTGAGACGCTGAGAGCAATATGCTATATGTTTTCCAGAGGAATTGCCCAAGGAGGTATTTATTTGAGCAATCATCAAACAAGAACCTATCAGAAAAAAATGTTGTTGGATTCAACAATTAAAAGCTACGAGCAAAGAGAGGCTATGAGGATCAATTCTTATTTTCTGAATAATATGCTGTTAAAAATTCCAGTTTTTGGCAATCAAGCCGAGGCCAAAAGAAAATCCAGGTCCCTTCAAAGGGGATGGCAATATGCTATAAGTAATACTTTAAAGAAAGTGGGACTACAATCGACCAGGACAAAAAGCGAAGCTCTGGATATAGTGGAATAAAGAGGGCCTGTGCGGTTTGTGAATCACGAGCTAGCTTCTGGAGTGACGACTCTTCATTTCTTAATTATTAGTACGGTACTTAAGAAAAATTTTGGGATTATGAACAAAACGATCTTAGAAAATTTCAAAAGATCGCCAGAACATGATTCACTTAAGAGTAACACAATGGTATTGATTCCTTCATAATCTCTGTCGCCTACCTCTATTCCTATAAGGGGACCTCAGTAGAACAGGCTTGTTCGGAAAAAGCGCAAATCTGAGTCTACGAACAGGCTTACATTACGAACTTAGCCTCTAGGAGTGGCATCAATAGATGCCCTGACACTGAATAGTGGTCTGGTTAATTATAATACATTGCACTATACCTACTATAGCACAACGTGCATAGGGATGAACACTAAATCTGTCAAAGGCCAGCACCAACAATTTCTACCCTATCATCTTTTCTGTTGCAGAGCGAGAAGTAGAAGAACTGAAGTCAATAAATTGTTCATGTAAAGCTTTCTCCTGTATGGATATGTCTTTTTGTAACAAGCCACATGACAGTGCCTCCACCAAGTCCCAAAGCCCCTGCATTTGCTATGAATGACTGTGTTCTTTCCCAAACTTTAAAATTCAGTATTAATCCATCAGACTTATTCAGCATATACAATAGCCTAGTACTGTCACATGGCCAATCTCCACATCAAGATCTTTTTCTTACACTGCAGCAGGTCAGATGCAGTCTGACTTGAAAATCAACGACATGCTATTTATCTACAACCTAGTCACATAGTCAAGCTAAGTGGACATAATTTTGACACAGGGAGTTACAAAAAAACTCGATTGACAATTTTAGTAAAAAAAAAAACATTTTCTTGTGCAAAAGACTTTATGATGCTATAATTTTTTTTTTATCTACAACCTAGTCACATAGTCAAGCTAAGTGGACATAATTTTGACACAGGGAGTTACAAAATAACTCGATTGACAATTTTAGTAAAAAAAACATTTTCTTGTGCAAAAGACCTTATGATGCTATAATTTTTTTTTTATCTACAACCTAGTCACATAGTCAAGCTAAGCGGACATAATTTTGACACAGGGAGTTACAAAAAAACTCGATTGACAATTTTAGTAAAAAAAAAAAAAAAAAACATTTTCTTGTGCAAAAGACTTTATGATGCTATAATTTTTTTTTTATCTACAACCTAGTCACATAGTCAAGCTAAGTGGACATAATTTTGACACAGGGAGTTACAAAATAACTCGATTGACAATTTTAGTAAAAAAAACATTTTCTTGTGCAAAAGACCTTATGATGCTATAAATTTTTTTTTATCTACAACCTAGTCACATAGTCAAGCTAAGTGGACATAATTTTGACACAGGGAGTTACAAAAAAACTCGATTGACGATTTTAGTAAAAAAAAAAACATTTTCTTGTGCAAAAGACTTTATGATGCTATAATTTTTTCTGCCATATTCCTTTGTAAGTCAAAGAATTTTTTTTGTCTCACATAGATTTTAAGAATCCATATTTTTCTACAAAGTTCATCTTAAGCGGTTGACATGATAAATGCCAAAAACGTACTGATATAATTGCAATATTTGTCGGTTTAATCCTAATATGGGCTTATGCCAGATTTGCCTCTCATTCACTCGGACTATCTGTCTTGGCTTTTTCTACAATTAGTCATGGCTTGATACCCACAACTAATTGATTTTAATTCAATCAATTTTATTTAATTCGATTCAATTCTGAAAGGGCCGGTCCCCTCCTCAACGCCCCGCTCTTTACGCCAAAGTTTGGCTCTTTGTCACAACTCTACTTTTTAAAACGATAAAACTTTGGCGTAAAGAGCGGGGCGTTGAAGAGGGTACAGCCCCTTTCATATACGGAATAATTTCTGTTCGTTTTAAGTTTTAATGTCGCTCCTTACTTTCAGTCAAAAACCTGTTTTTTTTACCTAATTTCTGAACGTTTTTGAATTAATGCAGGTTAAGAACTTGGCTCACAGTACATGAATAATTAAAACGAAATTTGCAAATTAATTTTACTCTTTTTAAACTAATAATAACCTTATAATACCCTAAGTTTGATTTTTGTTTCAGTTGTTTAAGAATGAATCCTGAATCACAGAGGCTATTTAATTAGAATAATAGCCTCTTTTAAAAGTTAAAAAAGAAACTTTAGCGCAAATGCAAGCTACTGAGGAGAGGCAACCCATCTAATACAAGTAATATTTCATGTTCGTTTCAAGTTTTAATGTTGCTTCTTACTTTCAGTCGAAAAAACTTGTTTTTTATTTAATTGCTGATCTTTTTTAAATAATGTCAGGAAATCCAGCTCCCCCTCCATGGAAAATTCCCTTCCCTCATGAGGAATTTCTCCATGGAAAGATTCTCCCAAGTAATTTGAATTAGCGATATTTGCAGGACTAATTTCATAAGGCATAGTAACAGAACGGCCAAAGAGGTCGAAACTACTTGTGATGAAAACCAGAGTCAGAAGTTGAGCAATTCTCAAATGACTGAAATGAATGAAAGAAAAGTTCTTTACGCGTTCTAATTTATATATACGAAGATTATCGTACATATAAATACGAATATACGAAAGAAAAGATACACGTAATAATTTACGTTCGTTTTAAGTTTTGATGTTATATCTTACTTTCAGTTGGAAAAAAGTTGCAAAAAATTGTTCCTTGTATCGGCCATTATTTTACAAAATTCAAACTTTAGCGTAAAGAGCGAGGTATTGACGAAGTGGGGGGGGGGGGAAACTTCCTCATATACGTAATATAAGGGGGTTTGCCCTCTCGTCAATACCTCACTCTTTACGGTAAAGTTCGAATTTTGTTCCAATTCCTTAAGAATGACCCCTAGATCGCAAACGCCGTTCAATTAGAATAAATAACTCTTTGGAAATTACTAAAAATACTTAAGCGTAAACAGCGAGGTATTGACGAGGAGAAGAGCCGCCTAATACACGAAATTATTTCTATCCGTTTTAAGTTTAAATGTTACTCCTTACTTTCAGTTGAAAAAATTTGTTTTTTCTAATGCAATTTCTGATCGTTTTTTTTAAATAATGCTGGGATATTCAGCGCCCCCTTCATAGAAATATCCTCCATGGAAAGATCCTCCCAAGAAACTCAATCCCTCCTCCCCCACCAGAAAAAATCCCCCCTGAAAACGTCTGTATACTTACCAATAACAAATACTATATGTAAACAATGGACGAAATTCATAACTTGCAGCCTTTCCCCGGGGACTTTGGGGGATTAAGTCGTCCTCAAAGACATAGTTATTAGATATTTCGAGTATACTGAACAAAATGGCTATCCCAAAATTGATCGTGGGAGGGGGCCTAGCTACCCACCGTTTTTGGTCAATTAAAAGGACACTAGAACTTTTAATTTCCGTTCGAATCAGCCCTCTCGCAAAATTCTAGTACCACTGAGTCGATAGGATCACCTCTGAATAAAAAACAACAAACAAAAAACAAAGAAACACGCATCCATGATCTTTCTTCTGGCCAAAAAAAATTCTAAATTCACCATTTGTGCAGATAAGAGCTTGAAACCTGCACAGTAGGGTTCTCTCATACACTGGATCTCGTGGTGGGATTTTCATTAAGATTCTATGACTTTTAGGGGATGTTTCCCCCTTTTTTCGAAAATAAGACAAATTTTCTCAGGCTCGTAACGTTTGATGGATAGGACTAAACTTGATGAAACTAATACATTTAAAATCACCATAAAAATCCAATTCTTTCGATGTATCTATTGGTATCAAATTCCATGTTTTAGAGTTTCGGTTACTATTGTTCGTTACCGCGAACTGTTTGATATGACTTTCAAGCAATCCTATGTTGGTGATAATGATTTTGATTCAGCAACTATTTAATAAATGGTAACCTTTTTGATGTTGATTAAGAGTCTAGCGGCTTATAGAGAATATTCATAGGTACTTTTCCGGCCTGTATAATATTGTCTTTGGTAGAGGCTGAATCCAGGGAAACCCGAGCGGGCTTGAACAAATTATTTTCCATCTGGAATCTCTTTATGGCGAGCAATTTACCACGCTCATGAACTCGGGACGTTGAGTCGTATCCTCAAAATACATAGGCAAGCAAGATATTACAGCAAACAACACCACAAATTTGTTGTTTTTTGTATGTGTGTGTTTATGTTCCAAACTACTCGTTTGCTTTTGTGTTGATATTAGAAGTACAATGGCTGCCCATCTCTGGTTGGGATGATGAAGATTGACCAACAAATAAATTTCTTCTTCAACTACTGCAGTTGCTGGAGATTATAAAATCTTAACTACAATGTTGACTAGAGGAGATCAGCATCTCAACTCAAATGAATGCCTTAGCAGCCACCACTTTTGAATTATATGCTCTATTCCAAAGAAAGCAATCTTTCTTCTGGTTAATTACCATTTGTTGGGTAAAAATTACTCAGGCGTAGGTTCATCCTACTTGTCTGCAAGAGTGGGCTACATCTCTCATGCTATGTTCTGCACTGTGCCTGTCATGTTGTGATACCACTACGTATTGTATACCGGCATCCTCGCACATCCTTCCTTTCTTCCAGGAAACCGGGTGTAAGAGTGCCCTTCCATCAAGAAGTAAAGGATTATCAATCACTACCTGACCCGTAGCCAATATATTCATAATAATTAATTCAGTGACCAAACGAATTATAAATAAGCAGATTATTTTGAAACTTGAGTAAAAATTCCCTTGGGAACTGTGAATTCTCTTATTGATATTTTCATGGCTTATATATCATATAGGTCAAGATTTATCAGTTGCGAAAATAATTATAATTTCTGATATTATAGTCAATTATATTACGATAAAGGTGAGAGGTGAATAGAAAGGTGTTAAGAAGTAAAGAAGAAGTCAAGATTATCT
Organism: Artemia franciscana; assembly: GCF_032884065.1. Taxonomy (NCBI): domain Eukaryota; kingdom Metazoa; phylum Arthropoda; class Branchiopoda; order Anostraca; family Artemiidae; genus Artemia; species Artemia franciscana. The sequence goes on along the minus strand of NC_088873.1, from coordinate 10,916,800 downwards.
TGATCAGATCCATATCTACAACCAGCATTGTTTTTACTCTGATAGAGGAAAGTCTTGTCTTGTCTATTTTATAAAACCAAGAAACAAAGGCTAGTTTACTGTACTCAGTATATTGTCCTTTTTCTTGTTGAACTCTCACGAAGTAAATTATAAAAATGACCCAAACAACCAGAATCAGGCAAGCAACAAATTCTTACAGTCCAGCCTTCAGTGCTACAAACAGGGGCAAAAATCCCTCAAATAGCACCACATTACATCAGACAGTGGATGGGAACCCAGTTGATTCGAGAAAGGACCCAAACCCCCCAACTACTTCACCTGGTAGACCGATACCTAAACTCTCTGCTGAGTCCCAGGTGCTGTATGATTTGATTACAAGAATTGATATTTCAGTCCGACAGATTTCATCTGAAATAGCTCTGCTACGAACTGAGCTTGCCCAGAAGCCTAGCTATGAAGAAATGCATAAATATGTAGATGGTGCATTTCTTGACCTTAACTCTCGGTTGCAGAAAATTGAAGAAAAATACACCCAGACTTCCCAGCAGACTGATGAGATACGAGAAATTGTAAGGGAAGAAACCTTCTGCCATCATGAAGCACAACGGAGAAAAATGAATATTATTGTAAAAAATATACCGGAACTAGAAGGAGTTGATGATGTAACTCAAGTGAAGCAAATAATTCAAAACCAGCTTCAACTTCCAGTGCCAACAATATTAAAGGCAACCAGGCTGGGGGAGAAAAAACCAACCACTCAGAATTCTGTTTCAAGATACCAGCCCCTTCTAATTCAGCTGCCAGAATCTGAAATTGCTCTGAAAAGACAGATTGTGCAAATGTCTTATGTGAAAAGAAAAAGCCTACAAACATTCTTTCGCAATGATGTACCCAAACGGTTTAGAACAGTTGGTAGTATTAGTGAACCTCTCTTAAGAGGACCAAAAAACTAATTGAGCATAAGACCATGAGCAGCAGCTCTATTGCTGACAAAGGGAAAATAAACCTGGCTAGGAAAGTGTGTGCCAATAACCCTGGTACGATACGTAACTCCTACTCATTTCCTAGAATCCTTCTTGCGAATGTAAGGTCACTAGTAAATAAAATGGAGGAAATACAAAATATTCTTGGCAAAAACCAGATTGATATTGCTTGCCTTACAGAAGCATGGTCTGCTACAGAAGATTCTTGCTCGATTCCTAATTATGACTCCCATTTTAAGCCCAGATTGGACAAAGATGGTATTCCTCTATCTCATGGTGGAGGAGTTGCTTTTTTTTTGTAAGTGTACCCTCCCAAATCGGATTCTATCATTTTCTGAAATAGAGAACAACTCCAAAACTGAAGTTTTATGGCTCTGGACCAGACCCAAAAACCTCCCAAAAGACGTATCTTGCATGATTTTTTGTATTATTTATTACCCTCCCCGTTGTGGATTTAAGAAGGAGCTGACGGCATATCTGCAACTTTATACTGACAGAATTCGCCACAAGTACCCCTATGCTGCAATTACATTATGTGGTGATTTTAATGAGCTAGACCAAAAGTGGCTTAGCGCTGCTCTTAAAGTCACCTACACGCAGTGATAAAACCCTAGACTTGATTTTTACCAAAGTTGAAGATTACTACTGTGCCCCGAAAATAGCCCCTCCATTAGGGGCAAGTGACCATCTATGCATCTTTTGGACCCCTTTATCATCCTTTCCCCCTAAACCATTGATCAGTTATTCATATAGACCCATTACTGACAAGAAGATTGCCCATTTCAAAGTAAAACTTAGCTCCAAATCCTGGACCAATATCCTATGTCTTACCAATGGTGATGAAATGGCTTCTAAGTTTTCAGCTGAACTTTTCCAGTTATACTGTGACACCTTTCCAGTGAAAAAAGTCAGTTACAAATCCAATTGTAAACCATGGATAAATAAAAAAAATTTTGTGCCTAATAAATGAACGTGATAGACTCTTTAAGGAAGGATTTTTCCAGGAATCTCGAAAACTTCGAAACATTATTATTAGTGAAATTCGTAAAGCAAGAAAAGAGCATGGTGCTCACGTGCTCAATAAGTTACTGTATTCGAACCCTAAGAATTTCCACAAATGTATCCAAGATCTCATGGGAAAGGTCTCTTCGAAGTTTCTCTTACTGGATAGTAATGGCAACCCAGTGAGTGCAGACATCATAAACGATTATTTTACTTCAACTTGTAAAACTCACCCGCCACTCCAAAATATGTCGACCAACAGTGCAGTGAGTGACATTCGTGTGACTGAAATACATGAGGCCCAGATAAAACTCGAAAATCTTGATACAAATAAGTCAGTTTACCCAGGTGATATCCCTACCAAATTGATTGTGAAATGTGCCCATTATTAAGTGTACCTCTAACTGCAATTTTTAACCAATGTTTTGTAGATGGTATTTTTCCAGTGTGTTTTAAACGAGCTATTATATCACCTATACCAAAAAACAAGACCCCAAAAGTTCCCTCTGACTTAAGACCAATATCAAAAACCTCTATTTTCTCTAAAATTTTTGAAAGTTTTATTTACAATTTCCTCTTCGATGATATTCAAGATAAAATTAACCCAAATCAGTTTGGCTTTAGGCCGAATCATAGCACCACCCATTGTTTATGTTATATACTTGACACTGTTTTCAAACATCTTGAGTTAAGTAGTTCCTACGTTGAGGCTGTTTTTGCTGATATTAGTAAAGCCTTTGATAACTTGGATCATCGGACAGTTATTGATAATGCAAGGGCTTTAGGTGTCAGAGATTTTGTTTTACGTATAGTAGCTAGTTTTTTATCTGGTCGTGAGCAATGTGTAGTCCTCCCTAACGGAGATTCATCTGGTTTTACCTCAATTTCCTGTGGAGCACCCCAAGGGACTAAATTGGGTCCTTTAGCATTCTTAATTGTTTTTAACAATGTTTTACCAAACTTGACAACACTTTTAAATTTGCGGATGATTTGGCATTACTTAACCTTTGTCAAACCTCAAACACTTTGGGCGTTAAACTTGACTCACTCAATAACAACTTAAAGAATGATCTTGCCAATGTTAAACTCAATCTGAGCATACCGAAAAGCAGTTTAATGCTATTCTCCTTTTTAAAAAATATACCCCCAATCAATAATTACCTTTGCATCCCAAACTTAAACATGGTTAAGCTACTTGGTGTGCACTTGGACAATGACCTTATATGGAAATCTCACTCTTTTCACTTATTTAAAACAGGTGGTTTTCTCCTTAGATCTTTCTCCCTTCTTAAACGGTTCTCCATATCAATCCAGAACCTTAAAATAATTTATTGTTCTTAAGAACTTGTCTTGAATATGCTTGCCCTGTCTGGCACCCTGGACTGACCAAATCCCAATGTTCTAAAATTGAAAGCATTCAAAAAAGAGCTATAAAAATTATACTGGGGACATCCTATACTACTTATGATGAAGGTTTGGCTAGACTTGAACTCACTACATTGGAATCACGACATCACTTCCTTACCATGAACTTCGGGCACAAGTGCCTTAGTTCTGACTATCATCGACGTCTTCTTCCCCCCTTCAAAGAAAACCCCCCAATCCTTCCCAATACAAGACTTAATGCTCGTAGAGCTCCAAATACTCAACTTGACTTGTGTCCCCAAATGTTGACAATGAGGTACAAAAACTCTTTCGTTCCCTATTTTGTTTCGCATTTTAATAATTGATTTAACTTTGTAACTATGTTTATCCCTTAACATTTATTTTATCATTGTAATTATAATTGTTCTGACGTGCTTATGCTAGCTTGTGTGCTATTTTAGCCAATAAAGCATATTCTATAAGAATACGACGAACATTTCTGCGATGGACCTTGAACTCGTTGTTGGTTGGTTCCACTTCTTTGATAACTTTCCAAATTTGTCATCAGCCAATGCAGATTTATTTACCTCCCATAGCTTTGAAGTGTCCCATTTTTCACAAATTATTTCAGAAGTATACCAGCGGTTAAGCTCTACCATGTAAGCTACCATGGCTACCATGTAGCTGCAACAGTAAGGAGCAAACCAAAGCACATAAGAACCAAAAGTTTAAAAACAAGTTTAAAAAAAACAACCGTTCAGTGAGAAAAATAACCATTAGCAGTTGATCCAGGAATGGCACCTATTGTTTTGATTAATTTTAATAGCAAATCTTATTTTGAACACAAATTTATGTGAATATCGAAAAAGAGCATGAAAACCCTCAAAATGGCGTTAAATCAAAATGAAAAGTACACCATTCGAATGTCCATAATTAAAAACCTCATATGAATAAATTACAGTCCTCCCCTGATCAACAAGGAAAATCACCTTTTTGCATGGGCAGCATGTCATTTTTGCATGTAATTTTTTTCTCATTTTTGTTTTCACGGCTAATTGTGCACTGGGACATCATAGAGAGTCGTTTAAGGGCTCATTTGAAAGCTAATTTTTATATCGTCCCTTTTCTAGTACGATGGGATCGTTTCTAGAGTACAAAGGCTGGGGAGCTTGAAGAAGATAACCTTATAATCTATGTGGTCCAAAACACTAACCTCAGATTCCAAGTCCACCTCTTGAATACTTCCCCTCCCAGTCAAAAAAATCAAAAGTTAAACAAAAGTGATATAATTCATTGATAATGATAACTGCTGCATCAATTACTATGGCTTTTTACTAGTCATCAGCAGATGGTGGCCTTTTAAGGAATTAAATAAAAAACAGTTTTTTAACTGAAAGTCAGGAGCAGAATCAAAACTTAAAACGAACAGAAATTATTACGTATGTGAGGCGGGTTAACCCTTCCTCACTCTTCACGCTAACTTTTTTGTGCTTTTAAAAAGGCTTCTTATTGTTCTAATTAAACGACCCTTGTGTTTCAGGAATCGTTCTTAAAGAATTGGGACAAAATTTCACTTTTGCGTAAACAGCAAGATGTTGAGCAGGGTACAAACCCCCCTATTATATGTAATAATTTCTGTTCGTTTTAATGTTGCTCCTTACTTTCAGTGGAAAAAAAATATTTTTTGATCTTTTTTTTTATTATCAGGAAATCTGGCTCCGCCTCAACGCAAAAATGTCCCTCCCTACGGAAATATCCTCTAAACAATTCAATCTCGGTGAAAATTTACCCTGGACAATTACCCTTGAAACATCAACAGGTTAAATTGAGTGGCAAAGAGCAAAGACATATAAAAAGAATTCAGTATAGAAATTCTGGCAAATTCCCCCCGTGTAATATTTTCCCTGAAAAGTTCACCCCCTGGAAACTTCCCTTGCCATTGAAAATTGTAGCCATGTAAAGACAACCCTGAAGAAAATTCGCCCCCGCCCAACAAATGTATGCATACTCCCCCCTTCCAATGACAAATACTATGCGTAAACAATGGGCAAATTGTATAGCTAAAGACCTTTTCCTGGGGCTTTGGAGGGTTATGTTATCTTCAAAGGTATAATCAACTATAGTCAAATTTGAACTATGTTGAACAAAATGACTATCTCAAAATTTTACGATTACCCCTGGGAAACAAAAGCAACAAACACGCATCCGTGATCTTTCATCTGGCAAAAAACACAAAATTCCACATTTTGCATATAGAAGCTTGAAACCTCTACAGTAGGATTCACTGATACAATGGTGTAATTTTCATTCAGATTCTTTTACTTTTAAGGGGTATTTCCCCTTTTTTTTCGAAAATCAGGCAAATTGACGGGTAGCACCAAACTTATTGAAACTTATATATTGGGAATCAAACAGTTCGTGGTAACGAACTGTAGTAAGGAGCGACCCGGCTCAATAGTAAACGAAACTCTAAAAAAACGGAATTTTTATGCTAAAAGATACATCAAAAGAATTGGATTTTCATGCTGATTTTAAATATATAAGTTTCATCAAATTTATCCCTTGTCATCAAAAGCTACGAGCCTGAGAAAATTTGCCTTATTTTGGAAAATTGGGAAAAACACCCCCTAATCATAAAATCTGAACGAAAATCACACCATCGCATTCAGCGTATCAGACAACCATATTGCAAAAATTTCAAGCTCCTATTTACAAAAATGTGGAATTTCGTATTTTTTGCCAGAAGACAGATCACGGGTGCGTGTTTATTTATTTTTTTTTTCCGGGGGTAATCGTATCGACCAAGTGGTCCTAGAATGTCGCAATAGGGCTCATTCTAACGGAAATAAAAATTTCTAGTGCCCTTTTTAAGTGACCAAAAAAAATGGAGGGCACCTAGGCCCCCTCCAACGGTCATTTTTTCCCAAAGTCAACGGATCAAAATTTTGAGATAGCCATTTTGTTCAACATAGTCGAAAATCATACGAACTATGTCTTTGGGGATGACTTACTCCCCCACAGTCCCCGGGTGAGGGGCTGCAAGTTACAAACTTTGACCAGTGTTTACATACGGTAATGGTTATTGGGAAGTAAACAGACGTTTTCAGGGGGATTCTTTTGTTTTTGGGGGGAAGGGTTGAGGGGAGGGGGCTATAAGGGGGATCTTTCTTTGGAGGAATATGTCATGGGGGAAGAGAAATTCAATGAAAATGGCGCAGGATTTTCTAGCATTACTATAAAAAAAAACAATGAAAAAATAAACCTGAAAAGTTTCTTTTTTCAATTGAAAGTAAGGGGTAGCATTAAAACTTAAATCGAACAGAGATTATTACGCATATGAGGGGTTCTTCTCCTCCTAAATACCTCGCTCTTTATGCTAAAGTATTTTTAGTAATTTCAATTATTTATTCTATGGCCTTTCTGATTCACGGGTCATTCTTAAAGAATTGGGACAAAACTTAAGCTTTGATGTAAAGAGCGAGGTATTAAAGAGGGGACAAACCCCCTCATATACATAATAAAAATACAAGAACATAGAAGTTTGTTACGTAAGTTAATTATTAAGTTACGTATATTTTTTACTAATAAAAACGTGCGTTAAAAATTAAAAGTTCTAGTTGCCTTTTTAAGTAACCAAAAAATTGGAGGGCAACTAGGCCTCCTTCCCCACCCCTTATTTCTCAAAATCGATTGATCAAAACTAAGAGAAAGCCATTTAGCCAAAAAAAGAATTAATATGCAAATTTCATTTTTATAATTTATGTGTGGAGAGCCAAAATCAAACATGCATTAATTCAAAAACGTTCAGAAATTAAATAGAAAAACTAGTTTTTTCAACTGAAAGTAAGGAATGACATTAAAACTTAAAACGAACAGAAATTACTCCGTGCATGAAAGGGGCTGTTCCCTTCTCAACACCCCGCTCTTTACGCTAAAGTTTTTTACTGTTTAAAGTAGAATTGAGAGAACGAGTCAAACTCATTATTTTTTAATAATTTTCTTTTATTTTTTAACAATCTTTAACAATTATTTTTTAACAATTTTCTTGCTGTCTTGGTGGTTTGTGCCTTGTTTTCTTTTACTTTGACATATGAAGCGAATTGGGCTGTATTAGAAAGCTTCTGATAATCTTTTGAAAATAAACATTATCTGATCTTACTTAAGGTGGCATATCGATTCGTCATTGTTTAAGACTTTAAACAGGAGGTTTCCAGGTCCCTTAATCTTAAAAAAATATTCTATGGTATGTGGATACTAAGCCTCATAGTATTAGTTGCCGTTATAGTTGCAGCGATAGCTGGAACTTATTAAAGAGCAAACCACGGCCCATAGTAACCAAAAGTTTAAAAATTCGTTTTAATAAAGCTGCCTAGTGCAAAAAATTGTCATTTGTACCTGATCCATAAATGGTAACTATTATTCCTATTAATCGTAATAGTAAAATGTTTTTTTTTCGAAAACAAATTTACAAGAATTTTGAAGGAAAGCCTGAAACCCAACAACGCATTCTGGTCGGGGCATATGAACAAGTTTTTGATGTATTTTGTGAAGTTTTACTTTTTGCAGCCCTCCCCCTAAATAATACTGGATACGCCTTTACTAAAACCCCTCAAAAATGGTGTCGGACCGAAATAGAAAATACAGTATTCGAGTTCGTATGGTCGAAAACCCCTAACAGAAAAATTACAATCCCCCACCTTGAACAACAAAGAGAATCACTTTTTGCAGGGGTATGCACTCAAGTATTCCCCTTTTTCGCCACTAACGGGACACTGGAACATTTCTGGAACACTGGAGCTATTTCTGGAACAAAGAGGCTGAGAAGAATGAAAAGTCTACCATCATGATCACCATGGTTGAAAACTATGCCTGAGGTTTACAATCCCGTTTTGTATACTCAAGTATGTTTAGTAATTTTAATAAATTTGTCTACTAATTAACAAAAGTAGCCAGCTACTGCAAAACCATAGAGAGCTTTAAGGTTTCATTTGAAAGCTAAATCATATCTCCGTGCTTTTTATACATTCGTCCTGAGAACACCGTCATACAAGAGCTGTATAGCACCAAAAGTGGCGATTTTTGATGTCATATCTGGATTGGAAAGGCTAGAAAGCATGTAAAGGGTAGGCCTACCGTCAGAAACTCTATGATCAAAACCTTAAATCTGAGTATTACAGTCCTTCCTCTCATATACTCCCCTTCCCATCCCTCTTACTCTTTTCATAAATCGTCTGTTGAGCAGCAGAACTTGGCTAGTTCTAGTGACTAGAATGATTCTAGGTTAGATTACTGATATCAATTAACGAAAATTAAGTGGGGGGAACATATTTTTTTAATGTCTAAAGGGGATCAACTGTTTTTTTCTGTTTTTTCAATGAAATTACCAAAAAAGGGGCATTTCCAATGAAGATACTCGAAAAAAGATATTTTTTAGAATTCCAACGAGAAAAAATAAACTGATGACACAGGCAATCCTGCAGCCCACTCTAACATCACAGTCGATTTCACTCTGACTAACAGGCAACTGCAACATCGTAGAGAGATGTTCGAAGGCTCAATTTGAAGCTATTGACCTTTTCAGTATGATTAAATTCTTTTAATGTCCTTCGGGTTTCTAAAATGTGCTGGCCTATAAATTTCATATAGGATAACATAAGATAATTGAAATTTTGTTTACAACTCTTCAAAGGCATCAAGAATAATATAGGCTACCCTATTTTTTCTTTAGAATGCAGTTTAAGAGAGATGTAGAGTTAAACCTATATTTCACGCCTTATTGCATCGAGAATTCATGTCGAATTCTCTAGTTCCTTTGCCTAAGTTGGAAAAGGATCTTTTAAAGGTGTATCCACGGTACTTTATTTTTAAAACCTAAAAAATCCACAAAAATTAATTTTAGAAGTTTCTTGGTGAAAGAAAAGAGCGAATTTGAAACTTAAAATGAACAAAAATAAGTACTTTGCGGTTTAAGCAACATATTTTTGAAAAGTTATTTCGAATAAAATGATCTGTGATACTTCCCAATATTTGTAGAATTCTGAAAAACTGACGCTTTACTGAAAACTAAGCTTGCTTGAGCATTTTTTTTTAAATTAAATTTCAAACTATGTCGCAAAATTTATTGAATTCATGGCTGATAAAAAGACTACTGAGAGCTTTATAAATAATGCTTTAATTTTCTGCAGGCCTCTTTGGCAATTTTCTGCTTCTAACCCTGCTTTGTTGCATCAGTTTTGTGTTTTCAGTAAGGCGCTAGTTTGTCAATGCAATAACTTGCAGTAAAAAATAAGAGTTAAAAATTTAAGTGCAATAAACAGCTAGTTACAAAAAAGAGTGATTTCTGCAAAAGTTGTCAATTCATATGTTAACAATGCTTTCAGGAATATTTATTTCATTCAGCGTCAAGAAAATATGATGATGTCAAAAATATTAAGGCGCAAGATTTTCAAAGCCTCAATTACTACAAGTTTTATGAAATTAAAAACACATAATCACTTAACTATATAGATATCAGTGTAACAAAAGAGCAGTTAGCCAGGGCTCGGCAAACTCTCAAGGGACATACAAAATATTACAGGATCTTCCAAGAGCTTTATTTCCATTATTAACATGTTAACCGTATTTCAACTGACCATATTCAAGTTGTATAGGAATGAGGACAGAGAGGCGACGTTAGGCGAGGCTGAGTTACAATGATATTTTACTAATACTGAGATTTAGATAAGACTAATTTGAGCCAATCAGATATATCATAGAAGTTTCTGATTGGCTGTAAATTTTTAGGAAAAATTCAGATTAGCTCAAATTAACACTAGCTAAATCTAGGTATTAATAAAATATAATTGTGAATGGGCCCTTAGCTAACGAGAAAATTTACTTAGTGAATAGCTTCAATTACCCAGCTGGCATTATGAGTAAGAATGGCGGATATAGTTAGAACTGTGCCAAGGCACAGCTTAGAACTAAGATAATGATCTATTAACAAACAACACTTCTTGACTACAAAGATCATTGCATGGCAGCTGGGTCAAACCCTTGACCATGTATCTCCAGTTTAAGATCATTCACTGTACCACGACAGAATCAATTTGGATAATAGAGGTTAAGGTAGTGATAGTGGTCAAATACTGCTCTGAATTGTAGGGTATTCAGAAGAATTGCCTAAGAATGGTTTTAGGTACAAGTTTGAATTATTGTGCATCAAACAACAGGCTATACAGAAACTGTTGTAACTCTACTAACAAACTTTAAAAAAGGGGATCCTCACGACAATATATACATAACTAGTATCTCTTTTGTTTTAATTTGACTTCAAAGATACAAAATTCATTGAGTTTAGAGTTGTCCACCCAATGTTATGGGTCTCGGAAGATTTGCCTGACTTTCAAATAAGGAGAAAGAATCACGCAAAAGTGGGTGATCTTGATGAAAATTACACCGTCAACTTCAACATATCACAGAACAGTATTAACATAAAAATAACAGTAAAAATAAAAATAACAGTCCACCCAATGTTATGGGTCTCGGAAGATTTGCCTGACTTTCAAATAAGGAGAAAGAATCACGCAAAAGTGGGTGATCTTGATGAAAATTACACCGTCAACTTCAACATATCACAGAACAGTATTAACATAAAAATAACAGTCAAAATAAAAATAACAGTCCACCCAATGTTATGGGTCTCGGAAGATTTGCCTGACTTTCAAATAAGGAGAAAGAATCACGCAAAAGTGGGTGATCTTGATGAAAATTACACCGTCAACTTCAACATATCACAGAACAGTATTAACATAAAAATAACAGTTATGATAGGGATAAATCTTTTTACTAGCAAGTGATGATAAAAATTCCAGATATTTTGATCACATACACAGTGACCATCATCATCAATATTGAATATAACTTCAAGCCCCATACTACAAAAACGTGAAATTTGCAGTTAACACGCAAAAATGCGTCTTTACTTGTTTATTATTTTTTTCCCCATAGTGGTCGTATCAAACGTATGGTCCTAAAATTCTGAGAGAAAGCTCATTAGGAAGCAAATTCAAATGTAAGCTTAGCCAGAGTCGACCTAGCTCTAAATGGGTACCTGGAGAAATCTGGGGAAGGTAAACAGGAAGGGTGTGCAAAAACACAGGTTGGCTGGCCCCCAACCCCCCATTGCACTTCCTGGCTGAAGGGCCAAGAAACGGAGATCAGCACCGCCGGTACGGACTGTAAAGTCTAAATGCTGCATCCTTTACCTTTTTTTTATAGGCATTTGTTTTAGAGTTTCAATTAACTAAGTTGATTCATTTGACTTTCAATAAAATTATAATTGTGCAACATCCATTATGGAGGAGGTCTGGAGGGTCTTTTGTAGGTGGGGGCATGTGCTTGAAGCCAGAAAATATATTTTTATGCTTACATTTCAAAAATCTCCATGAGCCATCGAATAAATATAGAACGTTGTTTTGATCACTGATATTTGTTTGTTTAATCAGGTTAAAATATGATTGTCTTTGATTTTTAAAAGGAAGGGGGCTGAAAACTGCCAGTTAAAGAGTTTTGAAAATGCAAGTTTCAATGCTATTTTATTGTTTTATTACAACCCACTACATTGCTCAAGGGTTTTCAAATTCTTCTTTAAAACTCCCATAAATTGTACTCATTCTTAGTTTTACTTTTAAGTTGAGCATGGGTAAAATTTTCCGTTTTCAAATTAGAGTCAAACAGTAATTTTTTTACCAATTTATTCAAGAACATGTCTTTTTATTTTTGGTTACTATGGACTGTGGTTTACTTTTCACTATGTTGGAGATTTTGCTGCTACCTTGATTCAGAAAATCATATTTATAATGACAAAGAGTGCTTTTGGCCATGAAACTCATTTTTTGTGGTTTCATACCTTAGAGCAGTGATTTTCAACCTGTGGGACGCACCCCCCCAAGGGGGGCGCGAGACTGTTGCAAGGGGGGCATGCAGCTGTTTCCAAAATATCATTTTTGAATACAAACCAAAAAAGTCGAATAGGTTTAAAAAAAAATGAATCAGCAGTATATGGAATCCACACGTTTTAGCTACGAGTAAAGGATGATTTCACCTACTTTGACAAACAAAGCGTTTGAGAAAATTCGCGCTGAAAAACAAGCTCAACTGTCACATTAAATTTTTATGTTGTAGTAGCATTAATTATATACTCGTTTTTGTTTTGTTATTATATTTCTTATAATAAATATATTACATTCTTACATAATATTGTATATTATTTTGCAGTCCATTAAATAAACTATAATAACAGTTGAGAATTTATGAAATTTTATTTTTAGATAAATTAACAGGACACAACAACTTGTTTTTTAAAGGGGGCACACTAATTTTTCTGTTTTTAAAGGGGGGGCGCTAGTACAAAAAGATTGGAAACCACTGCTTTAGAGTATTGAGAAAAAGCCCCTTATTTGCATCTTGATTATGACTTCATAAGTGTTTCCAAAATAGCAATAGAAAAATAAGAGGTATCCACACAAACACACAAGAAAACTGGAAAAAAATTGAAAACAGGTTGTACAAACAATTGAAAGACTTTTTTCAGCTGGGACATTTCAATTCTTGCTTTTCTACAGTGCTAAATGCAAATAAATAACAAAGACGATAGAATTGAGACAGTGAGGGGTAGTTGTATCACTGGCATATAGGGGTTATTTTCAAAATTGACAGATTACCCCCCTCCCCCAACTATTTTAGACCAATAGCAGCTCATATTCAAAACAAAAATGTTTGTGTAACTACAACAGTTGCTTGTTTAACTGTAAATGAACTAGAACAAATTGTTCTTCCCACAGCTATTGACAAGCTGAGATGCTTTAAAGAAAGACAATCATATCATAATTAGTCAAAAAAAAATTTGGCAACACTCATGATATAGTTTTTTGGATGATACCCCCACCGTCCCCCAACAACGCATTACACTCCCAGACAAAAGCATTGAATCAGGAGATCTGTACCTGCACAACACAGACCATTGGTTAGCACATTTATTGGAACAGATTAAAATCAAACTTACCCATAATAAGTTTGTAGTATAAGAAAATTTGCCTGATTTGGAAAGAGGAGGAAAAATTATAAAAATAGTGGTGATCTTAATGAAATCAAATTCAATATCTCCAAGAATAGTACTGCTAATTTCTGCTGTTGTCTACTGTTATAATAACAATTCTTGCCAAATTAGGACCAAAGTACTATCAAACAAAATTCCAAGTAGCATATTGCAAAGGAAGGAGGAAATTGTAGGCTCCAATCTACTGTCACATGAATGCCAAAATCACCTAAACTTAACCAAGCTAAATTAAAACTTAAGGACAAACAGAAATCATCCTAAATATGGCGTTTGCTACCCGTTCAATTAACTATTTCTAAGGTCAAAAATCATTTCTTTTCTTTTTATCACAGTGGTCAGAGGGCAAATGGACTCATTTTAATGGATTAGAAGAGGGTTTTTTTGCTACTTTAGATATTACTCAAGTTGTGTATTGCACATGAAACATCAACAACCTAAAAGATCTTTTCATCTACTATCTTAACGCATTTTTTTTTTATTTTGGCAAAAAAAAAGATAATTATTTTGCTGTGATTGATCACATCTAAAGAAAACATGCTAATAAAGTAAAAGCATTACTCTTTACAAATACTATGGTTGCTTTTCTGAAAATCCATCATACCCCCTGACACAATATATTTTCTTGCTATTTTGCATCATATGATGTTTTTCTTTTTTTTTGTAAACTGTTTTTCTTTCATTTTTGACTATATTAAATGACCACCTTTGCCTGAGTTAGGGCAATGTGAGGCTGAACAAAAATTTAATTGTTTCTTCTAGTTCTGTACATAAATTAGGGCTATAACTCCAACTAGTGTTGTCTTGTCAAAAAAGTAACCATGATATTTGGAAAGAACATAAAATAATGAATATAACATGATTGTTTTTATATCATTAGCACAATTCCAACAGATGTGGTCAACAAAAGCAAAGGGGAGAGGACCCTGTCCCCTAATTGATGACACTGAATCCATACCACAACCACATCTGTCAATGTAAGAGGGCTGAATTTTATGAATAACCTAGGATTTTCCTTGATTCTACACTACTATGTATTTATGAGGTGGAAAATTAAAATGACAAGAAATTGGTTTGAAAATCTTGTTCCAACACTAATGTGTTATTAACTGCTCTCTACTAATACTTTGCCTTCCTGTCTTTTTGTCAGATTCCTATTATATACTGAAAAACTGCTGCTGCAAGGTTCCACCTTTTTTAGTTTAAAAAAATAATGCCCTAAATCTTGACTCTGATTAGACAGTATGAAATCTTATGCTAAAAAGTTAACAATGTTCATATCAAGAAATTAGAAACAGTGTACATAATTGCATGAGTAGGAATGCATAGTTTTGATTTTACTAACAAATATGACTATAATGTGTCATACTTGTGTATTAGTCTTTTTTCTTCAGCTTTAGGTCTTGAAAACATATTTCCCATAATCTTAGCATGGTTTTAAGGCAAATCAATGATTTTGTTCTAAATTCAAGAAATAGGTTACAAATCTTTAAAAATTCTATAGTTCATTGTTAAGCAATAGTATGATGCTCATAACACTTTCTTTGTATATCATTTGAGCTTCAAATTTCTGAAGGTTCAAATGGTAAAATTATAGTTTAAATGCTTTTTGCTATCATGGAAAGTAGATGTGATAGGTAAATAAAGCACTTAAGAATTAGATGAATAATACTCTCAAGAATGCATTAAGATCTTTAATGATCACATGGAAGACATTTGAGGCACTTACATTTACACCTCCATCCTTCCAAGGGGATTAACCATTAACAATATTTGTGTTATAGAAGTAAAATCAGGAAAAATAGGTTCTCTGCTCAATTGATGCACAAGAAAAGTGTTTTGAACCTCATAACTTTGCCTAATCTCAATTTACAAGGTTTTTCAGTTTATTTCTTCTTGAACTCAGAAAAAAAGCCATGGTGAGGCTGAAAATTACATTGAAATAGCAGGAATTACATTTTCTAAATTTTCAGCAAATTAAACAGCAATTGAAAACTCAAAATTAATCTATTAATCAATTAATTAAATAAAAATGTTTTGTCAGAATTTAAACAGGTGATGTATAGTTTTCTAACCCTAGAGAATAAGAAAAATGATAGGCATTGTAGCTTAACAATACCTATTTAGTTACATTTTTGGCCCTGAATTAATTCCTGAAACTTACACAAACCAAACTCAACTACTTTTCAAGATAAAAAGAAGTCCCTAAACTAGAATAATATCATAGGTCTTCTACTCAAATAAGATACAAGAAAAGTTTTTTGAGCCTCATATTTTTGCTTGATCATAATTTATAAGGTTCTAAAGATCTGTAAATCTGTTTCTTCAATTTAGGATAAAAAAAAAACCTTTGGAATGGCTTTAAATTCTATGGAACTAAATGGAATTGAGTGGCTCTTCAGAAGGAGACATCCTAGAACAAAATGGAACATATTCTTAGATTTTTCATTTTAATAACTTTGTTTATGTTTTTAACAATTCATGCTTAGCTTCCTCTAATAGACTTGTGAAAAACAATGACAGTGAAAAACAAACATGAGCCATATAGTAACATAAAGGAAGAAATATAACCTGTTTCTCTGGATGCTTGAAATATGCAGGCTTATCTTAGGGTAAATTTATAGCAAACAGTATTACTGGCTTTTGTATAAAGTGAATATACCACTTGATGCCTTTTTTTATGCTCTTTACAAATATAATAATCGCTTCTACTGGAAATTCAGATTTAAGCACTTTTTGACCTCTTAAAAATGACCTAAATATGGGGTATAAAAAAGGCTAAGAAAATTGGTCTCAAACCTTAAATACCTTATAACATTGATCTCAAACTTACTGTTATAAATCCATTTGTTTTTTAATGTCATATAATCCACAAGCACTGATTTTCCAATATTAATTTGGATAAATTAATTTTTCCAATGTTATGACATTTTCTTCTTTCTTGACATCAAATTTTAAATAAAAGCATGCATTTTTGGTCAAAAATATGAAAGCCAGCTATTATGAGCGCCACTTATACTGTTTGCTATAAATTTAACTATATTGAATACAGTAATGGTTAGTTTATGTATTTAATATATGCCATGCTTTACCCCCACCCCCCTGATGTGCAAATATATAGCCCAAATCTGTTTTTAAACTATTACAGATTTACAATTTCAAATATCCTATTATTTTGTAAAAAACAACTGAAAATACATGCTTTAATTGAAATTTTGGCAACAAGGAAGAAGAAAACACTATAGCATTGATAAAATTTATTTATCCAATTTAATTGTAGAAAATCAGTGCTTGTGGATAATATAACATTAAAAAATGGATTTATAATGAAATGGCAAGTTTGAGTCCAATGTTATAAAGTTTGAGACAAATGTCTTAAGCCTTTTTTATACCCCATATTTAGATCATTTTCAAGAGGTCAAAAAGTGCTTAAATCTGAATTTCTGGTAGAAGCAATTATTATATTTGTAAAGAGCATAAAAAAGGTATCAAGTGGTATATTCACTTTATACAAAAGCCAGTAATATTGTTTGCTATAATTTTACCTATCTTAGTTTTGACAAGATTTTTTTTGGCAGAAATTAAATTTCAGGTGAGGGGAAAAACTGGGGTCTGGAGAGGGCAGTTGTTCCCCTCCACTGCCCAACAGAGAATTACACCCCTGGTTAACACATTTTGAAGCTGCTTCCACTATAACTTACCTCCCATCCCCCCTTGATGTGCAAATATACAGCCCAAATTATATGTTTCTCATGTATTTTTGCATTTCTTCATTTTGTCAGTGCTGATATAATTTATAGGTAGCCTACATGGGTTGAAACAAGCTTCACATATAACAAAACACATGGAAGATGTATAATTTGAGCTATATATTCATAGCCAACATTAGTATAGCCTAGTGGAAGCAGCTTAATTTTTTTTTACTATAATGTTACTGCACATTATGTGGTAAGAACAGTTGCCTTAGAATATTTTGGTAAAATTCTAGTTAATTGACTTCTTACTATCTTGGAAAGAGTTTAGGTTAGGAAAATGAAACTTTCAGGGATGGGTCTACAGGCTAAAGTATGTCCCAAGAAGGTATTTTGAAGTACCCACCTCCACTCCCTCTCCCTCTAGAGGACCCTGAAATTTGCCTACATGACACATCTACACCTATTGAAATTTTGAAAAAACAAAATTTTACCTTAATTGTCAGTTACTAGTTGTTTTTTCTCTGACTTTAGTTCTGAAAATGTAACCTGTTATTTGAGTAGAATTTGAGCCATATGAAGGTATTTTTTTTCAAAATTAGGAAATGTATTTGCATATCTTTAAAACCTTATAAAATGGGATTGAGCAAAGTTATGAAGCTGAACACAATTTTGTTGTACTTCAATTAAGCAGAAGATCTATTTTGCAAGGTTTCACTTTTATAACATACATATTTTTAAAGGTCATCAAAGTTCAGGGCCCACTAGAGGAAGGAGTGGAGGTAGGTACTTCAAAATACCTTCCTGGGACATACTTTAGCCTGTAGACCCATCCCTGAAAGTTTCATTTTCCTAACCTAAACCCTTTGCAAGATATCAAGAAGTCAATTAACTAGAATTTTACCAAATATTTCTTTCTCTAAATCCTAAATGTGCATTAATACCAAATAATGATGCATTTCTTACTTTCTAACATGTAGGCTAGCAAGTATCAATGAATCATACTCCCCTGATTTTTCTTAATTGTATATATTTTTAAAATCATGTTTATTAATTATTATGATAGTTTTTTCTAGATAGCCTAAAGCTGTATGAGATCAGAAGATGTGGCCTAGGGATGAATTGTCAAAAACATAAAAAAACACAAGAAAAAGCAATCTAAAAATATATCTCAGTGTCAAGGGATGTCTCCTTCTAAACAGCTGCTTTTCTAGATTTTTACCTAGGAACTGCATTTTCAAAAATAAAGCCAATGAAAAAGACTAAAAACTAGGAAATAGGCCTAGGCTGTTTTTTCTTTTTTTCAGAATTAAACTGGGCAGGCCCATAGACCTGTCTGTAAATCAACTTTCTGCACTGTAGATAATGAAAAAAGGGTAGATGCAGTAGCTTGGCAATACTTACCCAGAGTAAAGCCTGGTCTGTGAAAATTTGGGCCCTGAATTCAGTCCTACAAGTTTTATTCACTTAACCTGATTAGGACTAGGCTACTTTCTAGGACAGCAGGAAGCCTTTAAACCAGAATTCTGCAGTATAAACTCGGACATAACTGTCTTTTTGGCAATAGACTATCCTAGTACACCCCTCTTCTGAACTCAACCTTGGATCCAGAAATCAGTCCTTCACCCTTGAAAAATTATGTGTTCAAACATAGTATTTATGAACCGGAGTAAACCGTCCAAAGTAGAATTAAAAATTAAAGAGCATACTAACTACAAGGCCTAGGCTATATTGGTCTAGAAATGAGCCAGATGCATCCCTCCAAAAATTGTTGCTGCTGTGACGTAATGATGTGTTTTTAGCAGAGTCTGTTTTATTTCGGGAATGTTAAAATTTGCTATTATGCGTTTTATCTTCGTGAATTGGATTAGCCAAATAACGAAAAATAAAGAAAGTCGTTACATGCATGCGTTAAAACAGTTGGATATAGAGTTAAGAAAAAATAGAAAATTATCCTCATTGGCAAGTTAAAATATTAAAAGTGCCCATGGACAGGAAATAACATCGTTTTGTTTTTACATTTTTTATAGCTTATTATGATAAATGTACGCTTATTGAAGCAAACTCATCAGAGTACAGTTCAAATATTAGCCAGATTTATAAATAAACTATAGGCTTAAAGGCTGCATTTAAGGAATGTAGAACTCACATAATTGAGGAATTCACCCAAGTTATAGACTTACAATGCAGTAGACATGGTACAAAAGAGGGGAACATGCTTTGTTGATTGGTCAAATCACTTCCACGAAACGGGAGCAAGAGACAACAACGCGGGAATTAATGGAAATTATAGCAAAGAAGCTGAGTGAAAAGTTATCAGATACTGACCCAATTTGCCAGTCAGCCCAGTCCTGCGTTCAATATAGCTTATTGCCTTCAATTACGATAAGCTATTTTGAACCTCAGGCAGGACATTGTCTGTTGGATTTATGATACAACTGTAATTGATTGCCGGGTAAAGTTCGAAAAAAAAACATACAGTTTCTTAATATCTTTATTCTACCAATTCATCAATCAAGACAATAAAAACTATGAAATAAAGATGAACTAGATGTATTTGAACATAAGCTGCAATTATAAAATGAATATTCTAAAATGATAAAACATAAGAACATAGGTTTTAAAATGAATGTGACTAAAGTAAATGCAGCCCAAGATGAGCAAACCTGGTTAAAAAACTCTTTAGAGTGATGATGGGTACGTTTTGGGGCAACGTAACGGGAAAAGTATGGCTCAAAGACTTTCATACTTTTGGTGATCGGCTGAGGAATTAAAGGTGTTTTTAATCATTTTTATTTGTTATGTTTAACTCGTCTTTCATTTATTGTGTCATTTTTCTTGCCGCTTTATCACTACATTTTTAATTTGTTCCTCAACGTAGTGGTATCAATTGCTGAAACTGTAGATAAGCTAAAACTAAATGGAAGGAAAATAGTCAAAAACTGGCGTATGTGTTGAGTCCGACTTATCAGTGAAATATCCTTTTGTGTAATTCCTTATTGCGCTTCAAACTCATTCTTTCCTATTTCTGTGACAAGCTCTTTCAATTTCGTATGAATAAGCCAGCCAAGTATGGTAGATAGAAAATTCATCTAGATGAAGTCATCCACCAGTTTAAAGATCGCTGCCTGTTTTTTATTGTAAGTTTTTTAACGGGTCTTTCGCAATATGGATCCACACAGTTATAAGCTGTCATTACGATTCTATCCCACTGGACAGAAAGTCAATCGCATACATCCACGCAGAGACCGTATTCTTTTTTAGTCTTATATACATATATAGTATATATATATATATATATATATATATATATATATATATATATATATATACATATATTCAGTCCACTTTTGAACATTGCTCCTAATAGTAAGTCTTTTGCCAGATATCGTATATATATATATATATATATATATATATATATATATATATATATATATATATATATATATATATATATATATGTTGTGGGAGAGTTACTTTTCCTATTTTGGTACTAGGATACGTAAGAAAGTAGGTCCCAACCGATATGGATTTTTGAGATCTGATATCGATACCTTTATATAGGTATCGCACCGATACATTACAAACTTTATTTGCCGATAAATTTCCCTCCGGAAAAAATCTTACCTAAAGTTCAAACCCCCCAATCTCTGCCAATATTCATACTCACATTTTTGTCCCTGGTCTATTAGACATCAAAGAACAGCCTCCACAATCCACTGTGGATTCCAAAATTAGACCATTTACGAGAATTATTTTATTTTCTTTACTTTTCTGATTAGCAGCTTATGAGCACACAAAAGAAATGGCGGATATTTGCGAAAGTGAGAATAGAAATAAGAAAAATTTGATTAAAGAAGCCGGTTTAGTTACATAAAAACTAATCTGTGAAAATCTGATTGAAAGAAACGTAAAATATTTATTGAAGTTGATTATTCAATCCAAATTTCAATACAGGGACTTTAAATTTTCATCATTCACATATTAATGTGAAAACTTCACTTTACATTTGTATGATAGACTGGAGGCAGGGATGCAGCTAAGGTTTTTATGTTTGAAAGATACATTTAAGGAGTGTGTAGACAAAATTGTCCAATATGCCGACAAATACGGACACACAAGCCGAATTTCCAATGTAAAAAGGTACATTTTCTAAGGTGTTGGTAGACGGTGGTGGTAGACGGTGGTGGTACCTTGAACCCTTCCCCATTTCAAAACCTCTTCCCACCTTAGCTGGCTCCTGACAGGATTTCATGGTCTTTGCCGATCGAATCTTAGATCTTTCAGCCACGCAAGTGAATGTTCATTGAACAGAAAAAAAAGGTAAAGGATACGGCATTAGACTTTACAGTCCTTACCAGCGGTGCTGATCTCCGTTTCTTGGCCCTTCAGCCAGGAAGTGCAATGGGGGGTTGGGGGCCAGCCATCCTGTGCTTTCGCACACCCTTCCTGTTTACCTTCCCCAGATTTCTCCAGGTACCCATTTAGAGCTGGGTCGACTCTGGCTAAGCTTACAGGGTCACACCACTGACCCCCGTCCCAAACCAAAGAATTGGGTACACTGGTACCCAAGAAGAAGCTGCTCATTCTTCAAGTCACCATGCATTTAGAACATTGCTGCACCAATTGCTTATTGACAAGTATTGACAACAAATATACTTTACCATCTCTGCTGCTCTCTCCGCCATAGGCAGACTTAGCTGGTGGCTCCACTCCCGATGACTGGGCAAGGAAAATTACCTGAGGAAAATCTAGTACCATCTTCTGGCCAGCTTTTGAATAAAAAAAGAACATACCGGTCAATAACTGATATTTCTTTCCCAATTTCCTATTGACACTGACCCTTGTATTGGCCCAATAATATCGGTCGGCCGATACATCAGTAGGGCCTTGTTCAAAACAGGATATCCAGGATACTGCTGCACAACAGTTCAAAATAGGATTGAAACCTTTTAATCGACAGTAAACAGATATAAAATTTTTAACTGGATATTTCGAACAAATATATAGTGTTCACCATCAGCAGTAATGAAACCTTACACTTGACAGTGAACAGATATAAAATTTTTAACTAGGTATTTCGAACATATATACAGAGTTCATCATCAGAAGCAAAAGTATTACTGCTGATGATGAACACTTTATATGTGTTCGAAGTATCCAGTTAAAAATTTTATATCTGTTCACTGTCGATTAAAAGGTGTCATCGCTATTTTGAACCGTTATACTTTCGTCATGGAAAGGCAGTATGGTCTTCGAAGTTAGATAATGCTGTAATGATCAATCGATTTCTGGAGTATAGATAAGAGATATCTGTCGGTTGTTCTTGTTGGATATCCCTTCCCCAGCTTAGCATTAGAAGTATCAGTCTGAGGTGGTGATCAAGTAGCAGAGACTTGTGGAGGTTCCGAGAGTGAGCTTTTATCTGGGATGGTTTTCATTGGGGCATAAGAATAGCCTACAAGACGTAATTGGAATGGGTAATTTCACACTAGGAGTGGAATGTAAGCCTCAGTATTATTGCGGCCTCTTCCAAAATCAAAAAAAAATATGCTAACAAAAAGTACTAACATAGAATAATATTTCTAAGTAAACATCAATGAACAAGCGTCAGCAGCTAAATCCTTTGGGATGATCGTTAAAGCAGTGAAAGCTAAGGCCGTGGGGGCTTGCAGAAACCCTGTATCGAGAACTGAGGAGATAGTACTTTAAAACTGAGTCGCTGGAAAACATCAAAATAGAAAGAGTCGTAACTCGTAACAATGATCACTGAAAATCGAGCACACGAAGAGTTGGCTATCTCCAGCTTGAAGAACCTACCACCAATATAGAAAACAAAGGCACTGCCCACATCTCCGAATGTTATACTCTTGAAGTCTAAAAAAAAACCTCATAGCTCCAACAGTCAAGCAAAACTTTGTCTGTGAGGATTGATGAAGAGCTACAAATCTCCTTATTCAGAGCTAAATGCCTGTGCCACATATCGGGGACTACCTAAACTGACCAGTATCAAATGAAGACCGGCATAGCTTACCTGCTGCTCCCATGCTATCATAAACTAGATAAAAAGTATAAAGCTACAAAGGCTAGGTCATATTCAACTATTGGCAGCCATTCAAACTTGCATTTAAACTTCCCCGGTAGTAGATTTATTACCTCAGCATCCTTTCAGAGTCTTTCTGGCCCTTCATGTATGACTTTCCATGGTAAACATACCAAGGTGAACTAAATGTCCAAGAAGAAAAATCTTCGTATTTGTGTAAAAATTTACAAAGAAATAATTCCGCTGTTATTTTTTCTTTGCATTCTATTATCAGCTCTTATCTTGAGAAATCATGTATCAAATCTATATTGTCGGAACCAGTGTTGTATATAATCGGTGACCAATTTGAAATTCTTATGGTGAAGAATATTTCCTTGTTGAATGGCTCCAAGTACATTCCTGATGAAGCATTGAAATTCATGCCTCTGTCAATTATTTTTCTTTAATCAGCCTTATGAACCCTAATACCCTAAAGCATGTTTGTGCTATGTTTTCCATGTAACTCAACCCAATTTAGCTAAACGTAAGTTTAATTCAATCCCAATTCAATTTGATTTAGCCCCTGCAACAGCGGTGAATTGAAAGAGGGCTCAGTTGCAAAGGGGTTGATATAAACGGGGTTAGACTGATTTGTTTTGAGTTTCAGGGGTTGAGGTAAATAGGGCTAGACGGAGCTGAGTTCAACGAGGGTTGAGTCAAGTTGGGATTGAGTTGGACGAGGGTTTAGTTGAACGGAGATTGATTGAAATGGGCCAAGATGAATATGGGTTTAGCTTAATAGGTTAAGTTGTCCAGTGCTTGAGCTATGTGTCCACTTTGATATATCATACTACATAAAGACGGATTACGAAATGATCCAGCTCATTATTAGTTAAAATATATACCGAGCTTCAAAGCCAATCTTTTGGAAACAAGGGATAGGTGAATTTCAATTAGAGAACTTAAAAACGCATATCTAAAAACATATAAGGTGATCCTTGTTTAAGACTGGCTAAGTAGTAGGTCTATAACTCTGGTTTAATTAAGCGCGGCTCCAATTTGTGGATTATTTTTAGCTGATCATTTGTAGACATTTTTAGATTTTTACGTTACTTTTATTACGGAAAGTAAACGCGAAATTATTATTATAAACACATTTTGACTCACTGACTTTTTTGCAAGCTCAAAAATGCCAGTGAAATTTACGCTAATTTTAAAAAGCTGTATTATTTCCTATGCTCTAAACTATGAAATACTCCAAAAATGACTAAATTTCTTTTAATAGCATTAAATTAACTAAGGCGAAAATCAGAAGCTTTCAAAGTATTTTCTAGTTCAGTTTTATAGTGCTTTATCGTAGAAAAAAGTCAACATTTATGGAAAAGTCAATTATCATAAAAATGGTAATTTGGCTTACGAAAACGAAAGGTCATATCTGAGCGGGTACCAATATGCATACGGCTACACAACAAAGCCGTATAAAGAAGAAAGAGAAGAACATTACTTGAAGGTTTTTGTTGATACAAATGAGTGGAGGATTATTGACCTAGTGTAAGGTATTCTTTGATCATTTGAAAACTAAAATTTAGGAGTAAAATTATAATTTAGTGACTTTGGTAACAAGGGGTATCAACAGCTTCATAGGAACAGACAGTTATACTTGCAGATGATTCCATCACTTATGTAGGGATAAGGCAAGGCTGCTTTAGGTCTATGTCTTTTTCGATGCTCTGTCAAAGAATAGTCCCTCCTCTCAAAAATATAATTTTGAATCCTCAAGCAGACTACAAAGTAACCTAATGTTAGCAATACCATTGAAAGCTGCTAGGCAAAGTGGTTTCCATTGGAGGTGTTGTTTGGGTAGGGTAATTCCCCCAATAATGTAGAGAAAAGATTTAAGTAAAATTCTAGTTAATTGACTTCTTGCTATTTCAGAAAGTTTAGGTTAGGCTAGGAAAATGAAACTTTCAGGGATGGGTCTACAGGCTAAAGTATGTCCCAGGAAGAAACTTTAAAGTACCCACCTACACTCCTTCTTCCTCTAGAGGGTCCTGAAATTTGCCTACATGACAGGTCTATACTTATTAAAATTTTGACAAAACAACATTTTACCTTAATTTTCAGTTACTAGTTGTCTTTTCTCTTCCTTTAGTTCTGAAAATGCATTCCTTGTTATCTGAGTAGAATTTTGAGCTGTATCAATTTTTTTTTCAAAATTTGGGAAATGTATTTGCATATCTTTAAAACCTTATAAAATGGAATTGAGCAAAGTTATGAAGCTGAAAACAATTTTGTTGTACTTCAGTTAAGCAGAAGATCTATTTTACAAGGTTTCACTTTTATAACACACATATTTTTAAAGGTCATCAAAGGTCAGTGCCCTCTAGAGGGAGAAGGAGTAGAGATAGTTGCTTCAAAATATCTTCCTGGGACATACTTTAGCCTGTAGACCCATCCTGGAAAGTTTCATTTTCCTAACCTAAACCCTTTCCGAGATAGCAAGAAGTCAATTAACTAGAATTTTACCAAGATTTATTGTATATCCCATTCCCCTTGACCTTCTAGATATGGAACCATTTTGCATAGAAATTCTGGAGATTTGCCCCTGGTTTCTATGGATCAATAGGTATAAGCCTAAAGTTTAGACTGTAATTCTACAGTAGTTAACCCCCTTCCCCCCTTAGTATACACATAGGCTACACTGCTCAAACTAAATAAAAATAAATATCCCTTATTTTGTATAGGTTGTTTCCCAGAGGCTACATCACTCTTGTTTCAACCTGTGTAGCCTACTCATAGAGTGATTCAACTGTGATGAAATCAAGAAATGGAAGTAAGTCTGTATTGAGTGTTATTGGGAAGGAGACATTTTTTAAAAATGATACTTAGGCCCACTTCATAATAGCCTATGCAGAATAGTCATAGCCAACACATTATACCTACTGCCCTGCTATACTTAATCTCTAAATCACTTCTCCAACCCTAATGTGCCTATATAATTACCCAAATTATTTATTTCCAATTTATAATTTTTTACAATTTTTTTTTTGGTATTCACAGCATACTCCTTAGCATACTTTCACTTGAAGAAAGACTTAATAGGGTCAACAACAAGAAAGGTCACCAGCAGAAATTCTCCCCATAGAAAATTGCTCATTCTCTGAAAAATGTTGTTACACACTATGTGTAAACAGTGGGCAAATTTCATAACTTGTGGCCTTTCTTTCATTGGTTTTGGGGGGTCATCTCTAAAGCCATAGGTACTTTACCTTTGATCTATACTGAACAGAATGGCTATTTCAAAATTTTTATCAGATGACTTTTGGGAAAAAGGGCAGAGGAGGGAAGCTATCTGCCCTCTGGGCAGGTAGCTGATGAAAAGAGTCCTTTTGCAATGTTATAGGACCATTGGTTTGGTATGATCACCCCTGGAGAAACAAAAAAACAAATAAACACACCTTTGGTCTGTCTTCTGGTAAAAAATACCAAATTCCCCATTTTTGTAGATAGGAGCTTGAAACCTCTACAGTATGGTTCTCTAATATGCTTTATTTGATGGTGTGATCTCCATTAAGGTTCATTAATTTTTATTTTGCTGAACAATGTAATTTTTGGTAGTTTAAGGTAATTTAACAACAATACTTTATTGCTCTAAGAGCTCTAGGATCATTGCAATAAAAAATTTGATTTGAATGAGAGATTTGGTCCTGAATGTTATAGAGGGGGGAGGTGCTGGCCTATATGTTACAATAAATTTAGTTCAATATGGTTACTTAATCCTTATAGCATGTTTCAGATGTTAGATAATATGCCTTTTAACTTTGTCTGTACCAGTTTCCATTTTTAAGTTGATGAATAAAAATGATTTTAAGTTAAAGATTTGTTGTTCAGCTACCTCTATACTTTTCAATTGTATTTCAATTTCAACCTATACATACTCAAAATCATATTTGACACTAACATATGATGTGGATTGATAGGGATCCTTGGCCTAAAAGAACATCCTACATGAGTTTTGGCCCTCTGTAACATCACTTGTTTTGTACCTAAGAGTTGTGGCTCTGGCAAATAGCCCTTGCTTTTGTTCCAAATTGTCATTGTGGTTTTGTTGTGTTTGAGTCCTTCAAATTTTTTTTTTATTTCAGGTTTAATGAATGTCCAGGTTCCTGGCCCATTTGTTTCAAGAGTTCTAGTGTCATGGGATGATGGCCCTCCCCTTCATTTCGAAGGTATGGCAGATAATAGTAACGAGGGAAAGTTTATCACAAAGATAAAGGTGCAGAGTGATGAAGGAATGGGACATAATGTCAAGTTTCATCATGAATCTGAATATGATATAAATAGAACACTTTGTACAATTGATGCAGCAAACTACATCACATCTTTTAGTGTTAATAAAGATGAAAGCTGCATCAGCTTAAATTATGCTGATGTAGATGAAGTACCTTGTGATAGTTTAGAACAAAATATATATTCTGAAGTTAGAACTGAAAGTGAAGAAAATTTGAAAGATTGTCACATTATTCAAAAGGGATATGATCAAATAGACATAAAATCTGCAGAATCTTTTCACAAAAAAGTTTTTCGACTATCCACTGCATTAGAGAGGCATGATTCTGGGCTTGGTTCAGAGCTTCACACACCACTAAAGCGATTAGGTTTCAGGCAGAAGCAGCAAGACTGGTGCTGGGATTGTGATGCACCAATACACACAACCAACAAAGAGTAAGTATTTTGCCTATGCTCAGATACTGATTACCAAAAATCAACCCCTAGTTCCATAAGCATAGTAAAGTTGTTCAGTGGGCATAGGGAGTCTTTGCCAACCTGTAGGTCAATATTCACTGTTGTTGGTGAAAACAGACAAAATATTCAAGGGTATCACACTTCTGGGTACAAAGTTTATAGCCTAGATGTAAATGTAGTCTATATGTAGGGATGTAGGGAGTATATAGCCTAAGGTGTATAATGGTTCAGCATAGTTTGAAGGTGAACACAGTCAAATCTTATTTTTGTCTCAGAGATTTGCTAGAGACAAAACAAATAAAAAGGTGTACCTTGGAGCCCCATTTCTGAATTCAAAGATTTTTTATTTGTTTTTTGTTTTTTTTTCCCTTTAGGGTGCATTATATTTAATTTGCTCTTACTGTTTCTGTATGGTCATCAGAACACACTAGAAAGTATACTGTACTCCATAATATCCTAAAGTATCAGGGGGAAGGGAGTAGCCTACATTGTCAACCAGAATGAATAATCATATTTGTGCAAAACCAATATACATTTCAGTTCCTGGGAATTTCATAAAGAAATATTTTAGAAAATGTACTTTTGAACCAAAATTCTTGGAATTTTTGCAAATTTTAGCTGCTTTGTAAAATTCTCTGTAAAGTTGTGAATAGGAGAAAGGAGTTATTAGAAAAAAATGACTTTTGGGTATCATTTCATAAAAACTAGAGAGGTCAAATCATACAGTGTGGCTTTAAATATCCAAATGTCTTTAAACTGGCCAACCAAGTTCTCAACAAATTGCCACTCCTGATTGACTTTTAAGCAATCAAGAGACCATAATCATTTGCTAAAGTAGGTAGTCTATTTTGGGCAATGGTTTCCAACAAGAAATTGTTCCAAAACACCTCAAAGAGCATAGGAAATTGACAGGGGAGAGGGCACTTTGGCATTTTAACACATGGTGAGTTGGAATTAAAAACTATCAGCACCACTGAAAGTCAGCTATAGTGTTACCTACCTGAAAAGAAAAAAATTCAAAACAAGTCCAATCTAAATTTATTCGCATTTGAATTTCAATTAACTGTCATATCATTTCATGTTTTTAAGTTAGTTTTATTGAAACTTAAGTTGTTGGGGATACATCAACATGTAGAGTATTTTCTAGTTAAAAAAGTGATGGGATGGTGAATTGGGAATTGGAATTGTAAATTCTTCTTATTATTGGATCAATCTCTTTGTTTAGTTCAGAGGGTGAATTGGGAATTGTTGTTGTTAATTCTCTTGATTTGTAAAAATAAGTATAAAGAGAAGGGAAAAAAGCAGTTGAAAGTAGAAAAAGCTGTTCTCTTTTTCTCCATTGCTCTTTTTCTCCTGTTCTCTTTTTCTTAATCTCTATCTATAGTGTTACAATACATTGTTGTACATTTAGTGATCAATATCTTTTGGTTGCACTGAGGTTGAAAGTTGCATAGATAGTTCTTTACAACAATGGCCTTGTCTCTGATTCCTAGCTTCTGCTTGCTTGCAGTTGCTTGTCTTCTCATCTTCTTCTCTAATAACCTTTGTTTTCCCCACTATTAAAAGTAAGTATACCTAATTCCAATTCATCATGTCATTGCTGCTAGAAGGGATGTCAGTTCATGTAAATTTAGGGGAGGGGGTCCAAGCATTTTATTTTTTAAAAATAAAGATACAAAAAATAGTTTTTCTCAAATTGTAAGGGAAGAGATTTTGTTGTTCTTCCAATTTTTCCAAGAAAATTCTGAGAAAGTGTTTTTTAAAATCTAGGAGAGAGCAAAATTTCTCTCTATACCTCTTCTCCCCTCCCTGGTGCCCCTAGCCACTGACCATGTCTTAATTGT
This sequence comes from Artemia franciscana, assembly GCF_032884065.1. Taxonomy (NCBI): domain Eukaryota; kingdom Metazoa; phylum Arthropoda; class Branchiopoda; order Anostraca; family Artemiidae; genus Artemia; species Artemia franciscana. The sequence continues at coordinate 10,887,047 of NC_088873.1, read as the reverse complement.
GGAGCCATGGAAAACCTGCATGTGAAAAATTCCAAGCTGCACGCCTGCAAGTATAGTACCATGAACCAAAGGTAGAATAGGATATTGAAAGTAAGGTAGAAACAGGCTCTTGTGATTTATGGAGCTTCACAATCATGTCTATAAGTATGTCCAACTCTCGGCAGGGGATCAAAACATGGCCACAACCATTAACCCCCTCAGTTCTCAGTATTAGCCCTCAGTGCTGGGCCTGTGTGCATCTTTGATTGTTTGATGTCAAAATAATAAATAGGTTAAAAGGTTCATAATTTGAACACATTGAAATGTATCTGGAATAGAAGTATGTTTAGAAATGTAACATTGCCCAAAAGACTCTGAAAAGCTACAGTAAAAACTGTTGAATATTTTTGAGCTTCTAGTCAATTTGTGCTATAAGATCTAAATAAGTTGCAACTATAGCTATCTTAAATCACCCATGAGGGATGTCACTTGATTTTTTTTCAGTAATGTTGATCACCAAGATCTACTGATTTCAAAGAGATGGAATAGGGTCTGGTTAACACCTGTCCCCTGTGGATATTTAATAGCCATATTGGCTATTATTATTGTAAACCCTTGTTATTTCTAATTTGCAATGCTTACCAAGATGCTTCCTAGAAAAAAGACTCAAAAAGTGCTCCAGTGATAAAATCTACAATACAAAAAAAAGAATTTGTGATTGTGCTCAACCCTACTACCAAATAAGGTCAAAGAATTGTTTAATAATAAACCAAAATAATGGTTATGAGAGATTAAAAAGTTGTGTGATAGGCGGCTTGAAGAACTTAGTTTCAACCTACCTGAATCCCAAAAGTTGCCACTAATAACTTTGACAGGCTCTTCAGTTCATCATCCAAAGCCTTTGAGCATTGTCTTATAAGTTTCTAACTCAGGATATTCCGCCTATATTTCCTGTTTGGAAATTGAAAGAAAAATTGGGAAACTAAGAAAAACAAAACTCTCCCCTTTGGATATCCCCATTTGCTCTTGTTAGGGTTTTCAGTGATTTGGTTTTAAAGCTTTTAAGTCCTTTTCAACGAGATTGCAAAGTCTTAGCAATTTCCAAGAACATAGAAGCAGTGTCTGAAAAAAGATAGATGGAAAGCCTGGTTTTCAAGGTGTTTGTCCTATATCTCTCACCCCTATTCTTGAAATTCTATGAGGGATTGCTTTCAGATTGGCTAAAGGAAGAACCGAACCTACCTGTTACTGATCCAAGGCAATTTGGGAGCTTCAAATCCTTTTTAGCTTCCCATTGCCTTGTTTATCTTATCAACTCCATTGAAAGATTATTGAAAAGCCTGATACATGCCTAAATTTAATCTCTTGCAATCTCCAAAAAGCATTCGACCTTGTTAACCACAATATATTAGTTGGAAAACTTGTCACTGAATTCAATACTAACTTTTCCTGATGAAATTGGTTGCCTCCTTCTTCTCGAGTGGATCATAAGAAGTGACATATCTGAATTATTATTCTAATCCCATCCCTGTCCACAATGGAGTACCTCAAGGTGCTCTCCTAGGTTTCATCATGTTCTCAATTACAATTAACAGCCTCCCTAAGGAATTTCCTTACATATATAAATGTGTCATTGATTTGACGGTTGATGAAATCTGCTATAAAATTTTAATAAACAACCCTATGAAAAATCTTGGTTGCATCGTCATATGATGTCTTGGACTTAGACATGGTATTAAACTGTTCTAAATCCACAATAATGTCAATTTGTTTCCTCAAATCCACATCCTGTCTTCTTAACTATATCCCTTCTGAAATTTCTGTGTCCTAGAGATTACTTGGTATTGCAACCTCTTCTTATTTGAAGTGGGATGACCATCATTGAAACATCATCCACAAAGCTGCGTGTATCTCTCTCCTTAAGCTTCTAAGGTAATATGGAGATCCCCTTCTCTTTCTAGTGAATATGCTTGTCCTGCTTGGCCCCTTAATATCTCTCACTAAATTGAATGCATTCAAAAAAAGCACTGCAAATTATTTTCTGAGCAGGTAGTATTCTATACTCTCTCTTCTTAAAAAAGCGCTTGAAACGCCTAGAAACGCTTGGGTCTAGAAGAGTTACGTTTTGCCTCTATTTTTCAAAATATGCAATAACAGAACATTTTTCTCAAAGACACTCTCCAGCTGCTTCTGGCCGCTTCTCAGTTAGTTCCTATCCTGTCCCTGGCTTGCTGCTTTGGCTCTAGATATAGAAAATATTTCGGTACTTGCATTACTGATAAAAAAAACTTGATTGTTTATCTCTTTTTTATCTTGTATAGGCGTTACTTGTGTTTTGTGCATATTCACTCATATTGCATCCTTTTACTTTTTTATTTACCCTTAAATTATTTTTTTTTTGACCCTAGACAATTAATTTAACCTTTTTGACTCTAGACAATGCCCTTTTCTCTACTGATTTTGGATATATTTCTGCTATTTACTTTAAGAGTTATCAATTGAAAAGCGTGCACGTTAGAAATACCTATGCTAGGTGTATTTTCGGTACAAAACACACTTATTTGCAATCAGACTGATTTTTTTTCCTTTTTCTTTTTTTGTGAAATCCATTGTTTATCACTGTCTACTTGCAAGTATTGACGACTCTGCAAAAAAACGACTACAACCTGAACTATGCAGCACCTTCAAGTTTTACAAGCTGGTCTTTTGCTGTCAAAGCTTAGTTGATTACGATATAGCCAAAAGGGATGAAGCTAGAAAGTACAATTTAATATTCGGGTGTCCAGTCCATTTTTTTATGTTTTTATATAGAAGAAGATGAAGAAGCTGGACAGAATCGGTTTGTATTTAAGATGCTGGAACTCTTATCAGTGGGAAAGGGGAGGGGGTCAAGGAAGGTTTTAGTTTCAGTATTTTTTTTCTTTTTGGAAAAGTTGGAATATTCTTATACCCTCATGTTTACTTATTACTTTTACACAATTTTCTCAAGAAGATGTTTGAAATTTTGTACGGTGAATACCAGGATTTTCAGATTAGCTTTATACTTGGGCGCAGGGAGGGGGATATGCCCTTCTTGAGGTTGGTTTGAAGATCCCTTTCTCCCTGGAAACATTGGAAAATAATTTCTTACAAATAGACTTTTTTCTAATTTTGTGAATTTGTGTCTGCGGGTTCAAAAATAATTTTTAACGAGGGACTCTATGTATGTAGTTATCTATCACCCGTGAAATGAACTTAAAAAATCCTATTAGTTTTGGCGAAATTTACGTAATAGATGGGGCAAAGGAATTTTGAGAGATTTTTTCACACATAAAATTTGTCCAACAGATGTGTCTGTTCAGAACATTCTTTTACATTTAGGTGCATCTATGCTACCACTTTAAAAAAGGTGAGGAAATTTATATGTTAACTTCATGCGCAAGATTTCAAAAAGTTTTCACCCCCCCCCCCCCCCCAATGTCATGATATATTGTATTTTTTGTTCAGTCATCACGTCATCTGTTGTAATACTAGTAATTTTTTTTCCCAGTTCAAGAAATGGATTATGCGACGCCTGCGTAAAACGACGGGGACAGAGACGAGAAGCTGTTGGTGAGTTGTTAGAGTCTGAGCTACGATACTCTCGGGATTTGAGACTTGTTCAAGAAGAGTTTCACCGACCGATGTTAGCTGCTGGTTTGCTCGACCAGTGCCAAACTTTGGTTCTATTTAATAACATCAGTGACCTTTATAGGTATGATTTTTTAGCTTCCTTTAATTAGATTCTTCTTTTTCGACTGTTGCCTTGCTTTCCAAATAAACCTTGCAACCATCTAGCTGGTGAGTAGCAGCACCGATAGTGTCCCGAAAAGGTGTTGATAACGTATTATACTCGTGAAATCACCAATAAAAGTAAAAAAAAGACCTCTGAGATAGTTGTATGGACTGCCGAAATTATTGGAAAGGAGTATCAGGCTATTGGAACTCTCCCTAAGGGTACGTATTTTTTTTAAAGTTTCTCTGAGATAGTTGGTGTGGACTGTCAAAACTAAGGGGAAAAAGTATCAGATTATGGGAACTCTTCCTACACCCAGGTATTTCTGTAAAAAATTCTGTGAGACAGTTGGGGTATGGACTGCCAAAACTATGGGGAAGAGGTATTAGATAACGGGGGCTCTTCCTACGCGCATGTATTTTTAATATGACCCATTTTTGTTAAATCATGTTTTACGACTCAATTTAGTCAATAAACTGAATTTGGATGAAGCATCAAAACGATAGTTCAACTCTAGTGGGAAGCAGTTCCAAGTGCTGACATCTAAAGAGAGTACAAAATCAAGGCTAAAAAGAGGGATTTTTGTTCAAAATAAAAAAGAGAATTTTTGAAAAGAGGATAAAAAGAGGGATTTTTTTGTGCAAGTCAAAATTTGCATGCGCACGGTTGCTGCTGCTTGTGCATCACCTCTGAGGTATAAAATAGTGTATTTCAAACGAAAAGTGTGCAAGTTGGTAACCCTGTTCCTTGGGTTAATCACACTTCTGACGAAGTTGCCAAGCACTGATGTTCAAAGTGAATGAAATCTAACACCCAGAAAGAGTGATTTTCAAGGTTCTGTTTCCCTTCTAAGGTAAAAAAAGTACATTTTACACGAAAAGTGTGCATGTTGGCAACCCTGTTCCTTGGGTTGATCACACTTCTGATGAAGTTGCCAACTACTGATGTTCAAAGTGAATTAGATCTAACACCCAAAAAGAGTGATTTTCTCTCTTCTGCATCCTCTCTAAGGTAAAAAGAGTGCATTTTACACGAAAAGTGTGCAAGTTGGCAACCCTAGTGGGAAGACGTCTGGGCGACAGTACATATGAGGAACGTCCGGTGGCTGTCTGTAGGTGATCTTGGTGCCTATGGTGACATAGGCGGGCTAAGATATTTGCAATGAGCGTTATCTAAGATTGTAAATTGGCTGCCGCCGGTTTGTCACTCAGAAAAAATTCTGGAAGCTGGGTTGTAATGTTAAAACAATCTTAAAAAAAATAAACAAGGATACCCGAGGGTTCCAATATAGGAGGGTATATGCCGTACCTTCCTTGGGAAGAACAAAATAGATACCAACTGCAACGCAATAATCTTTGAAATGAGATTGGCCGAAATATCTATTTTGTAAACCTGTCTCCTCAGAATGCTTTCATTATTTGCCATTCAGGACAGCGTTTGAGAGGAAACAAGTTGGCGTGGCCCCCCTTGGTTTTCAAGAAACGAAGGATTAGAGCTACAGATCTTTTAAATATTGATTTTTGGCCTAATAGAGGTATTTATCTTCCTTGGGCTTTAAAAAATATATAACTGGTTCTAAAGATTCTCAAGCCAGAAATTTTATATGAGGAGGGGTGGGGTGAAAGACTGTAGAAAATTTTATGGTTTAGTAGGTTTAGCTTAAAAAAACTTGTAGTTTTAAAGCCCTGCTATGTTTGTGCAAAGGTTGTGTTACAAGGAACAAGGACTGATATTTTAGGGTTTGTGGATTAAAATCCTATCGGGAAATATACCATTTTTTTATATTGAATTTTCATCCATTGATCTATTCTTAAATGTAAGAACCACGATAAAGGTTGTGCCGTTGTCCGAACCTTGTTTTAATCATACTGAGTCCATCAGGGGCATAACCAGGATTCATTTTTAGAATGGATCAATCCAGTTTAGGAGAAAGGCAAGTAGTCCTTTCAGCTTTTAAAAAGGCCACTAGAATTCGTGGTTCTCGTTTGAATAAGACTCATGCCCGAATGTTGTAACTAGTGGTTCAATATCATACGAAAAATCGACAAAAAAAAATTCAAACCCAAACAACAAATAAACACGCACCAACGACACGAAAAATGAAAAAAATTTGCATTTTCTTAGAAAGGAGCTTATAAATTATGTTTGCCTTTTTCTTTTTTTTGGGGGGGGGGTTTGCATCCAAAATGTGCTTGAGCAGTTTTCACCAAGATCAGATAAGTTTAAAAAAATGCGTCTCTTCAATTTCTGAAACTATGCAAATGTGCTTATGCTAGCCTACTAATTCGTGATCCATGACTTTCAAATATTTGGAATTAGTATAAAATGGAGAACCTTTTTAGATACATATTGTTTCCAATTTTACCGTTTTTTATACCAATTTTACGTTCTAGTGTTTTGCTTACTCTCGGCTCGGGCTGCTCTTTACCTACAGGTCGTTGCCACCAACTGTGTGACTAGAAATTACAAAAAAAAATTATAATAAGAAAGTATAAACATTACGAGTAATAAAAACATTGCATAAGGTGGAAAAAACATGCAATATTCATTAATTTTCTCACTGTGTTTACTCATTGAGAACTGCTAACTATAAAGAATAGAAAGATGACAGTTTACCTAAAATAAATTGGTGTCATGGTTAACGGTTTCTATTCCTGCATGGATTTGGTTATGTTTAATCATTATTATGCAACATTGGCAACGATTCTTGTTAACTATTAGGCATATAATGTTTAATTATTTTCAAAAGAATTTATTTACGCTGTTGTTTGGTATCATTTGCAGATTCTCCGTATTAGGTTTTTGTTTCCCTGTGAAACAGCTCTTGACTGGTTTACAGCTCTAACCTGCATAGAGAGGACAATATACTTATATTGTCTGACTCTATTATCTCTGGTGTATTCATTCATCTAGCCAAAATCATGATATTACTTAGACTTTATGGTAGAGATTGGTATAAAGTTTCTTTAAAAAATCGGAAATTTTTCAGTTTTCGCATGTTTCTAACGTATTTTTCAGTATAAAAAAAAAATACAATGCAGATTTCAAGAATATAAATGTCACCTATAGAATGATAACACAGTCGCCGTGACCTTGAGATACTAGAACCGTGGGACTGCAGAAAAATAACATACCAAGAATTCGAACAGAGAACGTAAATCTTAATCATGTAACTTAAGACATTCCTGTGTCCTCTCTGGAGTCCAATAAGCTATTAAATGAAAAAAAAATATTTTCAACTGAAAGCAACGAGCTGCATTAAAACTCAAAATCAGCAGAAATTATTCCTTACATGTAGAGGTTGCCCCTCTCCTGAATACCTTACTATTCACGCTAAAGTTTTTAACACTTAAAAAAAACTTCCTATTCTAATTAAACAGCCCTTGTGTTTCAGGAGTCGGTCTTGAAAAATTGGGACAAACAATAAAATTTTATTGTAAAGAACAAGGTACTGAGGAGGGGGCAACGCCTTCATATACGAAATAATTTCTGTTCCTTTTGAGTTTTATTGTTGCTCCTTACTTCCAGTTAAAAAAGCTTGTTTTTCTTTTTTAATTTCTAGTCGCTTTTCAAATATTGCCAGTAGATTTGGCTCACCCTCCAGGAAAAATTGCCTCTTCTCGCGGGAAACTTATCCGTGGAATATTACTCCCACGCAAAATACACCTCTTCCCGCAAAATTTCATCCGGACGATTCCATCCTCGCTGAAAATTCCTCCCCCACCGAAAAATTTCTTGCAGAAGATTCAGCCTGAAAAATTTTTTTTAGATAATTTTCATTTTAAAAAGACTTTAATTTCTAACTCTAGTTATTTTTTCCGATTACTACAGAAATTTCCCGTCCGGAAATTATTTCCTAGAAACCCAGACACGCTGAAAATTTCCCCCGGGCCGTTCCTCCAGAACATTTCCACGTGCAAAATTGAGAAGGAAAAGAGAAAGTAATCAAAAAAAATTCTTATAGGAATTATGTCAAATCTCTCCAGCGTAAGGTTTCCCATGGAAAGCCTACCCTCGGAGATTTCCCTCCGCACGGAAAATTATTCCAAAGAAAAATAAACTTATGCACGAAATCTCCCCCCTTTCTAATAAAAAATACTGTGTGTAAATAATGAACAAATTTTATAACTTAGACCTTTCCTAAGGGACATTGGGGAGGGGTCGTGTCATCTCCAAAGTTACAGTTTTGGGACTTTTCAACTATGCTGAAAAAAAATGGGGATCTCAAAATTTCGATTGGACGATTTTTGTAGAAAACGGGCGTGGGAGGTGGGCTAGTTGCCCTGCAATATTTTTGTTTTTTTAAAAGGGCACTAAAATTTTTAATTTCCGTCGATTGTGCCTTTTTGCGATATCCTAGGACTATTGGTTCTATGTGGTCACCTCTAAATAAAAAAAAAAAAATAATAACACGCGTCCGTGATCTTTCTTCTGGGAAAAAATACAAAGTTCAACGTTTTTGCAGGTGAGAGCTTGGGCTTATACAATAGGGTTCCCGAATACGCTGAATCTGATGGTGTGATTTTCATTAAGATTCCTTGACTTTTAGTGGGTTTCCTTCCTTTTTTGAAAATCAGGAAAATTTTCTCTTTCTTGGTATCGTTATGCTCAGTCAGTCCTGCCGACAGGCAGGATTGGGAGAGTTTTTTTGTTTCAGTGCTGTCCAAAACCCTTCTCTCCTCCCGAATGAAGTTTTGAGAAAAAAATTATTATTGGGTTTTAGGGACTGAAGTAAACCTATTTACGGTGTCGCCTACTGGCTTGTGTAATACCTATGGGCCAAAATGTCTTTCTTGTGTTTCGGAATCTTGATACTCCTAAATTTAGTATAATTAGCGGTATCATTTCCCTCTTAAAAAACTGCTTTGCAGTATGCTTCAGAATCAATGGAGTGTGAATGTTATTGGCCTTGTAGATAATATAATTTTCACACTTGACGAGTTCATCATGCTATGAAACTTGTAAACAAATATTTTTCATTTCTGTGATTGCAACATCATTTCGAAGTAATTTGAAATCCTTAAACAAATTCTATTTTTTTGGTATTATCAGGATATATGTTTAAGATCCTTAAGGAAAAAATATGCTTGCTGCATGAGTAATATTGGAGCCTCACCCCCATAATGTTTGACGAGAATTGGTGCAATGAACATGGTTTAAGCTCTCGTACTATGGAGCCCTACACATTGCAGTGTAACTTTTTACGTTACGAAGCTTTAGGTACGAAAATAGGTCTATCCGTTAGTTCCCACGTACCTTGCGGAAACCCATTTGTTGCTTTTGATCCTCTATTATTGCCATGAAGAAGTAAATGAATGGCAATTAAGAGATCGTAGCATATAAGCATTGAATAATCAGCTATTCATCTAATTTCTTAGCACATTTCCTCGTATGCGTTGGAAAATTTCAACACATGCGAATGCGCGTTTTCAAACAGTTCGTGGTAACGAACTGTAGTAAGTAGCGACCCGGCTCAATAGTAACCAAAACTCTAAAAAATGGAATTTTGATACCAATACCTACATCAAAAGAATCGCATTTTAATGCTGATTTTAAATATATAAGTTTCATCAAGTTTAGTCTTACCCACCAAAAGTTACGAGCCTGAGAAAATTTGCGTTATTTTAGAAAATAGGGGGAAACGTCCCCTAGAAGTCACAGAATCTTAACGAAAATCACACCATCCGATTCAGCGTATCAGAGAACCCTACTGTAGAAGTTTCAAGCTCCTATCTACAAAAATGTGGAATTTTGTATTTTTTGCCAGAAGGCAGATCACGGATGCATGTTTATTTGTTTTTTTTTTGTTTGTTTTTTTTTCCTCAGGGGTGATCGTATCGACCCAATTGTCCTAGAATGTAGCAAGAGGCTAATTCTAACGGAAATGAAAAGTTCTAGTGCCCTTTTTAAGTGACCAAAAAAATTGGAGGGCACCTAGGCCCCCTCCCACGCTAATTATTTCACCAGAGTCAACGGACCAAAATTCTGAGATAGCCATTTTATTCAGCGTAGTCGAAAAACCTTATAACTATATCTTTGGGGACGACTTCCTCCCCCACAGTCCCCGTGGGAGGGGCAACAAGTTACAAACTTTGACCAGTGCTTACATATAGTAATGATTACTGGGAAGTGTACAGGCGTTTTCAGGAGGATTTTTTTGGTTGGGGGGAGGGGTTGAGAAGAGGGGGATATGCTGGGGGAATTTTCCATCGATAATTTGTCATGGGGGAAGAAAATCTCCATGAAGGGAGCGCAGGATTTACTAGCATTATTTAAATAAAACAATGAAAAAATAAATATGAAAAAGTTCTTTCAGCTGGTAGTAAGGAACAGCATTAAAACTTAAAACAAACAGAAATTATTACCCATATGAGGGGCTCACCTCCTCCTAATACCTCGCCCTTTATGTTAAAGTATTTTTAGTAATTTCAACTATTTATTCTACGGCTTTTGTGATTCAGGGGTCATTCTTAATGAATTGGGACAAAATTTAAGCTTTAGTGTAAAGAGCGAGGTACTGACGAGGGGGCGAACCCCCTCATATATGTAATAAAAATATGAGAATACAAAAGTTCTTTACGTAAGCTAATTTATAATTTACGTAAATCTTTTACTAATAAAAAGATTCGTAAAAAATTAAAAGTTCGAGTTGCCTTTTTAATTAACCAAAAATTCGGAGGGCAACTAGGCTTCCTCCCCCGCTCTTTTTTCTCAAAATCATTCGATCAAAATTATGAAAAAGCCATTTACCCAAAAATAAAAATATGCAAATTTCGTTTTAATTATTCCTCTGCGGAGAGCCAAAATCAAAACATGCATTGATTCAAAAACGTTCAGAAATTAAATAAAAAAAAAACAAGTTTTTTTTTAACTGAAAGTAAGGAGCGACATTAAAACTTAAAACGAACAGAAATTACTTCGTATATGAAAGAGGCTGCTTCCTCATCAACGCCCCGCTCTTTACGCTAAAGTTTGACTCTTTCTCTCAATTCTTCTTTTTAAAAAAATGAAAAACTTTAGCGTAAAGAGCAGGGCGTTGATGAGGAAGCAGCCTCTTTCATATACGAAGTAATTTCTGTTCGTTTTAAGTTTTAATGTCGCTCCTTACTTTCAGTTAAAAAAACTTGTTTTTTTTTATTTAATCTGCAAAAAGTCTGGTAAGAAATCGTCCAGTATCTCGCGAATTCGCTGCGGTTTTCCACAAAACGCAGCTTGTGAGAGCTAGGAGGATGGTTGTTCAGCAAAAATTAGTCAACCAATCGGAAACAATGATTACATACTATGGACTAGTGATCAGCCTACTTAGGCAATGTGAAACTAACATTAGGCTAGATGTCCTTATCGGGCTACGACTATGGAGACAGACATCGACTCTTGCGCTCAATGCAACGCTGTAAGACTCGTCAGTGTTTCCGCTTTTCTTTTAAAAGGATCTATAAATCTTGATGATCTTCGGTAGAAAATCGGTATTTGACTCTCAGGCTTCGGTAGTCCTGTTCTCATTTTGTGGTATGTTTCTGGAAGCGTTGAAGCGATTCGTGAACGAAATACTGCATTCTAAAAGTTCAGAGAACAAACCTACTAAAGCCAGATGCCATTCCAGAAAGAGCGGGAGTTCATCGCTTAAGTTTTTATTTAAGCTGATTCAGTTTCTAAAGGAACTTTTGGAGCAGCTATGTATTGTCATGTTAACTCAGATTTTAAAGTTATTTCTGCTTAACACATTTTTTAATCAACTTTTACTGATTCCAATCCTTTGAGGACCTGGACGACACCCTGCTAAATTGAGGACCGTGACATAAAAATCCAGTCTAAGTTTTCAACAATCGATGTTTGAATTGTGCGGATAAACTTTTGTTTCCACCGTCCCCGAAAGGTTATCCACGAGCGATAAAGTGAAAACGCAAAGTCATGGCTCAGTGGTATTACTATTGTAAATATTATAAGAAATTAGCACAAATTTCAAACGCGTATACTGTAATAAAACAAGTAATTCCGCACCATAAAACAAGGAATATCTGTGTGAATGTCGGTCATCCATCTCCCACCGCTGTTTGAAATGCCGACAAAAATAATACAAAACGAATCTACAAAAAATAGCAAAAATGCACACTAAAAGACCGAGGGGAAAGGACAAAAATGAAAGGCTTAAACGTTTCGTTCTGAACAATGAAAAACAAAGGTTATCTCCAAGGGAGACAAGCCGTGAGATAAACAGCGAAAACGAATCCAGCTAATCTATTTCTATCAAATGGTTTTTACGTTCGCTTTTCACTCCGATCACACTGTAACTCAGCTGTACTGGTAGACGCTTCTGCTCCTTTTAGCCTCATTCAGAGGGGTTAGTCAACTGAGCGGGTCTGCTGTGACTCCATCTCTTTTTATTCCAAGTTTTTTCTTGAATCATGGAAGTCAGTTATCCTTGTCGAACAATTCATTGTGTCTGTCTTCACTTCCTTAACTAGGCGGAACAGTATTTTTGAATCTACATTCGAAAACGGCAAAGAAAAGAAGTATTTTAGAAACTATTTCTTTCCCCGGTGGTCCCTCGTACTCAAAGTTGATTTCCATTAATCCTTGGCTGTCACTATTTCATCGTTATTGACACTTTCTGAATGTGCCTGACTCTCTTTGTCAGTGGAACTTTTAAGGCTCAATAAAACTAACCACCTTAGAGATATCATAGTCAAAAACTGAACCTTTTCTTGTCTGAACAATAGCTGCAATGAAATTCCCGAGCTAAACATTTTTTTCCTACCTTAGCTTTAGACTTCCTCTTTTCGTCGTTTAGCTGATCACTAGTTTCCGTGTGAGTGGTCAACTTGGCAATCTCTTCCGTCGGATCTAAGCCTTGATAAATATTTTTCAGAAGGTGGTGCTGCGAACTATTTTCAGGATCAACTATCATTCCCTTTTCTTTCAAAAAGGTCTATTACCTCAAGGCTAGTGGGGGGGAGGGTAGCTGGGACGTAATTTTAATAGTAGTCATTGTTATATTGCGAAGAGTGAGTTAGTCAAACAATTAACAGATTGACCACTTTATCTGCATGCTTTTTTTAAGGAGACAAATCAACTCAACTACTCAGCTCATCCAGCTCGACTACTTTCCAAGACTGCCAAACACCCTTCACCAGGAATTTTACCCCAGGAACCAACCGCAAAAATGAGGACACAAAATTACATAATTTGCCAAACGTTTCTGAACGCAAACGACTGGAGCAAGATATTTGCTTTGATTCGTCCAGTGCTTTCAGCTTACAGAGCACCTGCAGACAAATTCTATTTTTTGTCGTAATTATTTTAATATTTGGTAAATACTAACCTATTGAATCGGTTGAATCCACGCAATACTAGTTCCCATCTTCTTGGTGCATGCGGACCTGCGGTTAGTTTATGACTTGAAATAAACACAAACCTTGAATGTCCCTAAAAGATCAAAAGCAGAAAATTAATGCAACCAGCGTGGGGATGAAAGTGTTCCTGCATTGTCAACAAATACAAATCGTACTGTCTGTAACTGTGTTATTTTGCTTTTGAAAAATAGATCCCAAAATTCCTCCTAAAAAATCAGTGGAAGTGGAAACACTGAGACAGATAGCCAGGACTTTGGGTTTTTGTAGCTTCGGGATCTTCTTATTTTCTGGAGATGGATTGGTGATTCTGCATTCCTCCCGAAAAATCAGTAGAAGTGGAAACACTGTGACCGATAACCAGGTTTTCAGTTTTTGGCCGCTTCGGGATCTTCTTTTTTTCTGGAGATGGATTGGTAATTCGGCATTCCTCCCAAAAAATCAGTAGAAGTTGAAACACTGACCGATATCCAGATTTTATCAAAAAATATTTTGAAACTGGACATTAAGTCTGTGTATACTGTGAAGAATTTCGCTGATAACAATCGGTTAAATAAAATGAAGTGTCGACATTCATCAGCGGGGCAAAGTAGACTTGTTAGAGTTTCTCTGCATAACGACTTGCCAGAGATGTTTTTGGCGAACCGATGAGATTGTTCGAGTTGATGTGGAGATAAAATAACATATTTAATATGATTCAATATAAATAATATTAATGTAATGAAGTGGGCCTAATATATTTTAAACATAATATAATAGTTTTCCAAATCTTCGCTTTTAGGCCTATTGGCTGAAAACTTTTAGAGAGACAAACAATTTAATATATGGGAAAGCTTTGAAAAAGAAGTCTCCTATGACGACGTAATGCTATGCCGTGGTGCATGGATATATATATATATATATATATATATATATATATATATATATATATATATATATATATATATATATATATATATATATATTCATCCTTATGAAGGACTGATATTCAAATAGATTTGATTTTTTTATCTTGGACTTTTTAACTTAATTTGTAGCATGTGAAGTAAGTGTAAAGACGCAGATTGAATAAAAATTTGAAGAATCGATTGCTATTCAAATTATCCACTTGCTTTGTGTTAAGTTACTTTTCTTTCATCTTAATGTTTTTCTTGTCTCTTACTTCACAATTTCCTTTTATTCACAGACATTCCATATCATTAGTCACTGGGCTTAGGCAAGCGATTGGCCGTGCTGCAGCCAATGGTGACGTGGACCTGATGACCGTTTGTATTGGTCGCTTAATCTTGGAACATGCTGCTATGTTACCTGCATTTCGTCACTATTGCTCATATGCTGTAAGTAGTCAGTACTTAACTGCTGTAGTTCACGACTACCCCATGCCCAAGCTTTTCAAAATAGTGTTTAAATACACGGATCATTGAAACTAATAAGGTGATTTACCACCACTTCAAGTCATAAATGAAAGAAAAAGACAATATCCCCCATCTAACAGTCTTGCATGTAATGACGGATTGAAGACTTTTATGTACGGCTTTTGTCTATAAAATAACGGAACTAGTCTTAAAAAGATCTTTAATTTATAAAAGTACAAGAACAATATGGATAAATTTTGTCTAAAAAATTGTTTGTACCAAGACGATAAAAATAAATAATTCGTATGTTATTTATTTATTTTGAACAAAAACGGAGCAAGGCATAGCATAGGCTTGTCTCGTTAAGCAAAATGAGATATAAGCTTTATAAAAGCAAAATAAAAAAGCTTTATATATATATATATATATATATATATATATATATATATATATATATATATATATATATATATATATATATATATATATATATATATATATATATATATATATATATATGTAGTCAGAAAATATGTAAACTATTAGGTCTGTATTGTTCCCTCTAATTAGAAAGTGCTTTCGATGTTTCTTCCTAAGAATTTTTGTGTTTTTTCATCCTGTTTTTTTTTTTCACTACAATTCTATTCTCCCCTAAGGAGGAGGTTTTGTTGATAAAACTTTTTTGGAAAATATTTCTCTAACAAATTTTAAGTATTGAAAGTTTTAATTAAATTACCATTGAAATTCGATAATTGTGAATTTGATAAGCCAAAAAATGGAAAAGCACGATTCAAATCATAAATAAAATCGAAAAATCAACGAATTAAATAAACTAAATAAATAAAAAAAAAAAAATAAATAAATAAATAAAAAAAAATAATAAAAAAAAATAAAAAAATAAATAAAATAAAAAACTATACAAAATAATAAAAATAATAAAACTAAAACAATAAAAACTAAATAAAATAAATAAATAAACATGGATAGGTATAAATAAATAAACATGGAAAAGTACGAGTCAAATCATAGCATTTTTCAATAATTATGTGTTATCAAAAGATTTTCGCTATCCCTCAGTCTCAAAAGGGATATAAATCTCTCATTAAGAGGAACGACGGGAAGCAGCTTCAAAATGTTTGGTTAATTCTTAAATAGATTGGCATATATTTTGAGTATATAAGGAAAAAGTTCTTAATCCGGTTTTACGGCTATCTCACCTTAAAAGCTTGCATTTTAAAATCTTTTTTATAGGAGTAATTTTTGGAAAAGAATGTTTTATACAACACATAGTTACTTTCCCTTGTATTATATGTAATGTTTATAGGGGGTGTTTTTTTTTAATTTGCCCTTGCCGTCTTCTCGAGGGGATGGGCACACCCCTGAAATGTAGGATTGTAAATACATTTTCACCAAATAAAACTTTATCTTGATGCATTTAAAAAAAAATAAAAAAAATGCCCCTCCCCTCTAGATATTAAAAATACATTTTTCACCCCTCTCCTTTTCGTGTTTTGAAACCACTGTTTTTATATGTTGCGCTTGTGAATCCAGACAAAAAGCTTTTAGTGACCATTGGCTCAATTCAGAGCAGATCTTAGCTTGATGAAAGAAGAATATAAATTATACAAGTCCGGTTATAATAGCCAGAATAAAATTCATGCCTCACACCGTCTGCATTATTGCAAAATGTTTTGCAATGATGTTGTGAAACGAATCAATTGAAATATGCAGGGCTGCTAGCTACATCATTTCTTCAAATATGAACCATTATGTAGAAAAGGAGTTGGGGTCTCATTTAACCCAATTCCACTCAACCTTGTTCCCTTTCAACTCCCATTCAGTCTTCCGCACAGGAGATTTTACGGCCATCCTAAAGGTAAACCCGTATCCCGTCAGCAGTTGCAAATGCATTTGTTGGTGTCAATGCTTCTGCTTCTCATTTGGTTCTGGTTAGACATGATGCGAGGTGTGTTTTCGATTACCCTATTCATGCCACTGCAAAAAGGGGGTCAATTCTGCAAATATTAAACCATTAAGGAAAATATATATATATATATATATATATATATATATATATATATATATATATATATATATATATATATATATATATATATATATATATATATATTCCATCTTTTCCTTTGCTCCGTCTTTTCCTTTGTTTTTGAATTGGTTTTTAAATAGATTAAATTAAATTCGTTTCAACCCAGGTTTAAATAACCCTTTATTTAATTTACCCCCATTGTACTGAAACCTGATGCAGCTCAACCCCTACAATTCAGCTTAGTCATTCCGCCTGCAACTGACCTTCCGTTTGAATCAGGTCCAATTAACTCGATAATTTAACTGAGTAATATATGTTTTGTTGTTTGCCACTTTGACATAAATGAAATTGTATTTATTTACTAGTTAATTATTACATAAGTGTTTCTATACATCAATCTAAGGGTCATAGGAATACAGTTTTTGAGCTGGTCGGACACGGAAAATCTTTGGCGTGTCTTCGGACCCTGAGAAAATCCGTCCTCCTTGACAAATCAGTTTGGATCGATATTCTATTATTGGATATAAGTTGGCTAAAATATCGAATTCAGCGCAATATTAATATGGGTTGGTTGGGTGGCTGATTCTCTAGCAGCAAAGGCTTCCATGATAATCTCTAGTCCTTCCTCTGACTTCAATTCACGGGATATTATCAGGCAAAGATCCAATATTAATCACAGTAAATTATTTTTATCCCCGCAATTTCATGCTAGATTAAATGCTGTGTTATATTACCGTCTGAAATCAGGTACCCTTCTTCTAAATAGCTTATTATTTAATTGGAAGCTACATAATTCCCCTTTATGCCGAGTCTGCTTCTCAACAGATGAAACAATTCAGCATGTACTATTTGATTGCCAGGCTCTGAGTGAGGAGACTATTTCTCTAAAGCGTTTCTGCTTCTTGGATAAGATTCCAATTAATATGGGTTGAGTGAACCAAATTAATATTAATATGGGTTGAATGAAGCTGTTTGTCACGAGACTGGATTGAATAGAGTTCAGCTACCTGCACGGGATTGTGTTGAATGGCGTTCAAATGCATATGGGTCAATTGGAATGACAATTGAGTTACACGGGCGATGAGATGGGGTCGAGTTGAATGGGGGTTTAGGTGAATGAGCGCTGAGTTAAAAAGCTCAGGTTGGACGGGGTTGGGTGAATTGCATGATCACCACGAGGTTGGAGGTCTTGTTGGAACTAGTCAGTGGTTGCAGCAATAGGATCTGATTATACATGCTCTCCTGCTGTCAATGCCATTTTCAAACGATATGATAACCCGCTTTTACGTGAATTGCATATTTTGAATTAATTAAAAGTGAAACTTATACTATAACACAGACCACGTTTCAAGTTGAATAGAATCTGAATGTTGGTTTGCCTTATATTATCATTAATTAATTACAGTGATATATTTAGGTAGCGTCAAGACGCTGAACTCGCTCGTGGACCAAGTCTCAAACTCGGAATCCTGAATCTTTCTAGTCGAAATTTTACGATGTTGAACTTTCGAACTCAATCAGAGACTATATTCAGCGTCTGAAGGACGATTTAGTAAATGTATTGTCACTTAATAGTAAGAAAATGAAATTGAAAACCAATTTGAACAATAGCAACACCATAGATACACTAGCCTTCATAAAAGCTGAGTACTTGGAATAACTAACGGTTAAGTTTTTGATATTGATAGGTAAATATAATCATAAATAGATATTCCCATATCAGCCAAGTAAGTATAATATGGGTCAGTCAGTTTTTTCGGTATCATTCTAATTCTTAGTCTTTTTTTCCGTTTTCTATAAATTCTTATTCTTTTGTTCTTATTTTAGTTTTCAAGGCGTGAGATTACTGCTATCTTAAGGAACGTAATGACTAGAGTTTAGTTATTTAAGACACCCATCGTAGGTGTCCCAAAAATTTGATTTGTATAATTTTCGTAATATTTAATTTATAATTTTATAAAATTAAACTTTATAAATAAATAAAACAGAATAATTTGATCTACTGCCTTAGCCTAACCTAGCCTTATGACAAAGGGATTTATGATGGATTCTACAAATTTCACTTAGAGATAGAGAAACTAACAGGGGTTAGATTCCGTAACATAATGTTGCCATATTTATCTGTTCGCCCTTTTCACAAAATCTTGAAATAATGGCCATGATTTCAAGAAGTTGGTCTACTACTTCGTCTGCTTTTCTATTATCTAGGAAGACCAATGGTCCGGTTTGTTTATATTTGCTAAGCTCTTGGAATTACGACCTTGATTTTAAAGTTAAAAAATTTAGCGTAACTTCGGGTTAACAGTGAAATTTTGTAAAAGTGGTCTCTATCTCTTTTTTCTACCTCTGTGCATTTATCTGACATAGTACATGTGTCAAAAAAAATGTTTCATCAGTTACTATCTAGCCCATTCTTAAAAAAAGGATTTGAAACCCCTTAAACCTATTTGGAACTTATGCACCAACTTAATGAAATATTCTTTGTACTGAATTTTCTGAGAGTATTGTTTCTTGCATAAGTATTTGTAGTTACTGGACCACTTTTTTGGAGCCACACATTGAGACCACTTTATTGGGATAAAACTTCCTTTCAGTTTACAGCTTATGATGCCCCCCTTACTTACAAAAAAAGGCGGAAATAACAGAGTATTTGGCTTAGTTAGCTTTAAAGTCGATGTAAATGGTGTCTCCCTTGGCCCTTGTGTTTTGTGAAACAGTGCTGCCGATGACTAAAATTTAAAATGAAAAACTGTTCCCATGTTCTCATGTTTTTGCTGATGACACAAATTAAAAAGGAAAATCTGTTCCCATTACATTTATTAAACTACACCACTAAATCGACTATATATATATATATATATATATATATATATATATATATATATATATATATATATATATATATATATATATATATATATATATATATATATATATATATATATATATATATATATATGTGTATTCTTTAACGTTTCTATTGCAAGAAAATGTTTCCCCAGGGGATTACTCCTCTGGTTCCCGAGAACGGATTGCAAGTCCGTTGCCCGACCCTCCTCCTTTGTCCAGGGTTGGGACTGGCTGCTGAGAGGCACTCTCTCTGGCTTAAGCTCCGTCTGTTCAACAGCAACGTCCTGCCCGTCCTCCTCTATGCATGTGAAACATGGCATCTCGATCAAGAACAAGAGGGGAGAATTCAGTCGTTTGAAAACATGTGCCTACGTAGACTTCTCGGCATCCGTTGGAACCAGAAGGTAACGAACGAGCACATTAGAAAAATCACAGGTCAACCGTCCCTCATCGAGACCGTACGAAGGCGCAGATGGAGCTACTTCGGACATGTGCTGTGCATGGACGATTCCAGAATTCCCAAGTCTACTTTTTTCTGGTTACCCGAAGGCACCCACCACAGAGGAAGACCCAAAAATACACTCCGTTGTACCTACAACAACGGCCTGCGGCTCCTTCACGCATAAAGTAAGAAGACCTCGTCGCAGCCGCAAGTTTTAGAGACGACTGGAGACTCCTCTTGGACGCCCTGGGCGCCTCTGGAGGCACAGGAGGGTCTGAGGTCTAAGGGATAGTTACTGGACTTCTTGGTGGTAAAAAAAAAGTCCAATTTTTTCTCTCCCTTCCCTGAAAAAGTAACATAACATCTTACCTGGATCATTCCAATACATCCCCTTACAGCACCCTTTGAAAATATAAACTAAAATAATCTATTATATACATACGAATTTTAGAATCCATGGTCAGGTCAATCTACAAATGTCAATTCAATAATTTAATTGAAGACGCATGATGTCGATTCAAAGCGCATTAGTTTTATAGCAACTAGTCCCATTTCCCCCCAGTCCCAGGTCCCAAAGACCCAAAAAAATAATCAATAACTATTTTTTTCCTGTTACCAGGAAAAGTTTAAAATTCTTAAGGTAAAAAATGAAAGTGTTCGATGGTCATGACATTTCATAACTATTCAAGGACAACTTTTAGGTCATGATCGCCCAATGTTTTCATTTTTAATGTTAAAAAATAATTTTTCCTGGTAACAAGATTTTTTTTATTTTAGCAAATTTGGAGATACCGACATTAAAAAAAATTATTATAGTTTGTAATACGTAAAATTAAGGACCAAGAAAATTGTTGCCTTATTTGAAAAATATAGGATATTTGTACACATTTTTACTTCTAAGGGATGGCTTCGAGCACGTCCCCTTCCTATCAAAAAATAAGATTTTCATAATTTGGCCTACAGTTTCTTACATTTTCACATCATTCATCCTTTTCTACTACTCCACGGACGCTAGTCCAGTTTCCTGAGGGTAATTGAAAATAAAAATAAATAAGATTTCCTATTTTTTAAGGGAGAAGCTTTCAAACTCCTTGCTCAAATAGAATCTCAAATTGGGCCTGTACAGACATTTCTGAAGACATCAGAACGAGATAATCCCCTACTAAGACGAATGGGCTTACATGCATTTTTGATGGTTCCAATACAACGAGTCACAAAATACCCATTACTTCTTCAACGAATCGTTGATGCTACTCCTTCTTGGCACACGGAAGCACGGAAGTGGCTGGAAGCAGCTAAAGCGCTCCTGCAACACCATCTTCAAGCAATTGATGACGTAAGCTTTTTTTAACTGCTAAATAAGTTATTTGGAAAAGTTGTAATCTCTAAAAGACTATTACTAAACAGACATGATGCTTTCTTCCAGTGTTTTGAAAGCACATGTGTGCGTACGATAATCTAGCGTTTTCACAGAAAAACTAGCGTATCCTTGATGAATATTTTAAATTGACAACGCATGGATGTTCAAGAAAAAAAAATTGACCATGCTATCAAGTAGGATATTGAGTGAGATTGTACAAGATTAACTCTGTACTAAGTAGGGCACTCCATAATCCTGGATTGAAACTATTCATAGTCTTAGGGATGTCACTTAATATTCAACAAGCCAACGTCAATTACGCTCAAAATAAATGTTAATCTAGCAATTAAATCCCAGTCTGAAAGCTGGCGTAAAATACGGGTGTGTTTAGCCTGCAAAACGCTAAGGCTAACCGAATCAGAGTTAATTCAGTCCCTTCGAAATTGATGGAGATAACGACATCAGACTAATAATATAGCTTTTACAAGTACCACCCAGTGGTGGATGAAGTATTTTGTTAAGAGGGGGAAGGGGAGGTTTTCTATAACTTTATTGACCTTTATTTTGGCTCGAGCGTCATAGGCTAGAATTTTTATTTCTTCATTTTGTGTTGTAAGAGCAATACTTTGGTTTTGTCCTATCTTTTTCTTAGCTCGTCCGTTTCAACTTGTTGCTAAAATGTGGTATGGGTCTAACCTCTATGGTTTTTATAGAAAGTGTGGACCTCCGTCCGGATTAATGAATATGACATTGTATTTTGGTTTGTTGCTTGTAATCCTCGTCTGGAGCCAAAAAGGATAGTTTTTGCTAGTCATTGAGTCAGAGCCTAGAGTGTGAGTTGAAGTGGAGTTTTATTCGTCCACCTATTTAATAGTCCAACTATTTTGTCGTGGACTATCTAAATACAGCCGAGCTTTTTTCGGTCAACCCATGTTTCTGCTTTCGACTTTAAAGCTCTTTTATTGTAGGCAAGCAGGGAGGAACCAGTTTAAATCGAAAAGGGACTAAAATTGAAAAATGCTTAATATGTTCGACGTTTGCTTTGCTTTATTGCTAAAGAAATTGGAGTTCTCTATTTGCTTTTTTTTTAGTAGTGAAATTAGAAAGTTGGCCCGCGGGAAGAAAATGAACTTTTAAACGAAGACAGACTGATTTTTTTTAAGCTGATCAATAGTTCTTGATGAGCTTATCAAAATATATGCCATTTTTTTTTAACTAAAATCCGTTTAAGCGATACACCGTTTGAAAAATTTCAAGGGTTGGACACCTTTATTGTTACGGTGCGCATTAAAAAGGAAATCTGGCTCGGTAACAATTGGTTTATGCTTCGGTCATCTTTGTGATGAGTTGACATTCTTTGCTTGTCGGTGTACCTATTATTTTGCTTCAGGTCCATTTGAGGGTGCATAATATCTGTTTCATTTCCACTATGGAGAGGGGTTTGAAGTGAAAATGGGTTGTTACAGTACGGCCACCTTCTTGGTTAAGAGGTTTGAAATTTTTGTCTATTTGAGGACAAATTCTTTTCCAAAAGAATTGGAAAGCAGGATTCAGAGACAAGTGGGGGAGTTTTAATTGAGAATTTGTTGATAGACAACCGTTTTTTTCGGGGATGAGTCGTGACATATAGCAATCGCAAATTCTGTCGGTCTGTCAGTCCCAGTTTTGCTACTTTAGGCACTTCCAGGTAAGCTAGGACGATGAAATTTGGCAGGCGTATCAGGGACCAGACCAAATTAAATTAGAAATAGTCGTTTTCCCGGTTTGACCATCTGGGGGGGGGAGTGGGGGGCCCGTTAATTCGGAAAAAATAGAAAAATTGAAGTATTTTTAACTTACGAACGGTTGATCAGATTATAATGAAATTTGATGTTTGGAAGTATATCGCATCTCAGAGCTGTTATTTTAAATCCCGACCGGATCTGGTGACATTGGGGGGGGGGGGGGTTGGGAGGGGGAAACCTAAAATCTTGGAAAACACTTAGAGTGGAGGGACCGGTATGAAACTTGGTGGAAAAAATAAGCACAAGTCCTAGATACATGACTGAAATAACTGGAACGGACCCGCTCTCTTTGGGGTAGTTGGGGGGGGGGTGTGTTAATTCTGAAAAATTCGAAAAAATGAGGTATTTTTAACTTACGAACGGGTGATCGGATCTCAATGAAATTTGATATTTAGGAGGATATCGTGTCTCGGAGCTCTTATTTTAAATCCCGAACAGATCTGGTGACATTGGAGGATGGGGGGGAGTTGGGAGGGGGAAACCTAAAGCTTGGAAAACACTTAGAGTGGAGGGATCGGGATGAGACTTGGTGGGAAAAATAAGCACAAGTCCTAGATACATGATTGAAATAACCAGAACTTACGAAAGGCGTTATCGGATCTCAGTGAAATTTGATATTTAGAAGGATATCGTGTCTCAAAGCTCTTATTTTAAATCCCGACCGGATCTGGTGACATGGGGGGGTTGGGAGGGGGAAACCTAAAACTTGGAAAACACTTGGAGTGGAGGGATCGGGATGAGACTTGGTGGGAAAAATAAGCACAAGTCCTAGATACATGATTGACATAACCGGAATGGATCCGCTCTCTTTGGGGTAGCTGGGAGGGGGTTAATTCTGAAAAATTAGAAAAAATGAGGTATTTTTAACTTACGAACGGGTGATCGGATCTCAATGAAATTTGATATTTAGAAGGATATCGTGTCTCAGAGCTCCTATTTTAAATCCCGACCAGATCTGGTGACATTGGGGGGGGGGTTGGGAGAGGGACACCTAAAATCTTGGAAAACACTTAGAGTGGAGGGATCGGGATGAAACTTGATGTTAAAAATAAGCACAAGTCCCAGATATATGGTTGACATAAACGGAATTCATCCGCTTTTTTTGGGGTAGTTAGGTGGGGGGGGGGTTAACTCTGAAAAATTAGAAAAATGAGGTATTTTTAACTTACGAACGGGTGATCGGATCTCAATGAAATTTGATATTTAGAAGGATATCGTGTCTTAAAGCTCTTATTTTAAGTCCCGACCGGATCTGGTGACATTGGGGGGAGTTTGGGGTGGAAGAACCTAAAATCATGGAAAACGCTTAGATTGGAGGAATCGGGATGAAACTTGGTGGGAAAAATAAGCAGAAGTCTTAGATACTTGATTTACATAATTGGAATGGATCCGCTCCATTGGGGGGGGGGTAAATTCTGAAAAATTAGAAAAAAGGAAGTATTTTTAACTTACGAAGGAGTGATCGGATCTTCATGAAACTTCATATTTAGAAGGACCTCGTGACTCAGATCTCTTATTTTAAATCTCAACCGGATCCAGCGTAATTGGGGGGGAGGCAGTTGAGGGTAAACGGAAATCTTAGAAAATACTTAAAGTGGTGAGATCAGGATGAAACTGGATGGGAAGAATAAGAACCTGTCTAAGACGCGTGACTGACATAATCGGACCGGATCTGCTCTCTTTGGTGGAGTGGAGGGGGGGTAATTTGGAAAATTGAGATATTTTTAACTTGTGAAAGGATGACCAGATCTTAATGAAAGTTGATATTTATAAGGGTCTTGCGCTTTAAAGCTCTAATTTTAAATTCCGACCAGATCATGTGACATTGGGGGGAGTTGGAGGGGGAAACCGGAATTCTTGGAAAACGGAAAATTGGGGTCTTTTCATTTACAAATAGGTGATTGGATCTTAATGGAATTTGATATTTAGAAGGAATCCATGTCTCAGAGCTCTTATTTCAAATCCCGACCAGATATTTTGACATTGGGGAGAGTTGGAGGGGGAAATCTTGGAAAACACTTAGAGTTGAGGAATCGGGATAAAACTTAGTGGATAGAATAAGCATATGTCCTTGATACGTGATTGACGGAACCGTACTTGATTTGCTCTCTTTGGGGGAGTTGGGGGAGGGGCTCAGTGATTTGGCGAGATTGGTGCTTCTGGACGTGCTAGGACGATGAAAATTGGTAGGCGTGTCAGGGAGCTGCACAAATTGACTTAATAAAATTGTTTTCCCAGATTCGACCATCTGGGGGGGGGGGCAAAAGGGAGAGGGAAAATTAGAAAAAAATAGGTATTTATAACATACGAGTGGGTGATCGGATTTTAATGAATTTTGATATTTAGAAGGACATCGTGACTCAGAGCTCTTATTTTAAATCCTGACCGGCATTAAGGCCGTGATTAAGTGAACTTGAAAACATCGAGCTTCAGAATTGAAGTAAGGTTACCCTTCTGTCTTTTAATTCTCTAGAGATCGTCGATTGTCAAAACTTCAAATAGCACCAATTATCAAGTCTTGTCAAAGGTTTTGATTGACAGCTTCCTTTGGTGAGATGCTTCAGCCGAGAAATAATAATATATTTGACAGTGTCTTGCAAAGCTTGGTTACCGACCAAGGGAGATTAGAAAATGAGCAAAATAAAACTGAAAGTAAGGAGTGACATTAAAACTTAAGACGAACAGAAATTACTTCGTATATGAAAGGGACTGCTTCCTCATGAACGCCCCGCTCTTTACGCTGAAGTTTTTTACTGTTTTAAAAAATAGAGTTAAGAGGAAGAGTCAGACTTTAGCGTGAAGACCGGGGCATTGATGAGGAGACAGCCGCTTTCATATATGAAGTAATTTCTGTTCGTTTTATGTTTTAATGTCACTCCTTACTTTCAGTTAAAAACACTTGTTTTTATTTAATTTAATTTCTTAACGTTTTTTAATCAATGCATGTTTTGATTTATGCTCTCCACAGATGAATAATTAAAACGAAATTTGGGTATTTATTTTTTTGGCTAAATGGGTTTCTCATAGTTTTGACCAAACGATTTTGAGAAAAAAATAGGAGCGAGGAAGGAGGTATAGTTGCTCTCCGATTATTTGGTTACCTGAAAAGGCAACTAGAACTTTTAATTTCTTACGAATTTTTTTATTAGTAAAATTATTAGTAAAAATAAATTTTACTAGTTAAAGACATACGTAACTTACAAATTAGCTTACGTAAGGAACTTCTGTATTCTCACATTTTTATTACATATATGAGGGGGGCTCACCCCCTCAACAGTACCTCCCTCTTCACACTAGAGCTTAAATTTTGTCCCGATTTCTTAAGAATGACCCCTGAATTACAAAAGCCGTAGAATAAATAGTTGAAATTCTAAAAATACTTTAGCGTAGAGAGCGAGGTATTAGGAGGAGGTGAGCCCCTCATATGCGTAATAATTTCTGTTCCTTTTAAGTTTTAATGCTGCTCCTCACTTTCAGTTGAAAAAACTTTTGTCATATTTATTTTTTCATTGTTTTTTTTTTTTAATAATAGGAGGAAATCCTGCGCTCCCTTCATGGAAATTTTCTTCCTCCATGAAAAGTTTCCCAGCATATCCCTCTCTTCTCAACCCTGCCCCAGACCAAATGAAAACGCCCCTGAAGACGTCTGTACACTTATAAGGATTTAGTTATAAGGATTTCCGACTACGCTGAATAAAATGGCTATCTCAGAATTTTGATCCGGTTACTTTGGAAAAATAATTAGCGTGGGACGGGGGCCTAGGTGCCCTCCGAGATTTTGGTCACTTAAAAAAGGCACTAGAACTTTTCATTTCCGTTAGAATGAGCCCTTTTGCAGCATTCTAGGGCCACTGGGTTGATACGATCACCCCTGAAAAAAAAACAACAAATAAACACGCATCTGTGATCTGCCTTCTGACAAAAAATACAAAATTCCACATTTTGCAGATAGGAGCTTGAAATTTCTACAGTAGTGTTCTATGACTTTTAGGCAGATCACGGATGCGTGTTTATTTGTTTTGTTTTTTTTTTGTTTTGTTTTTTTTTCCAGGGGTGATCGTATCCACCAAACTGTCCTAGAATGTTGCGAGAGGGCTCATTCAAACGGAAATAAAAAGTTCTAGTGCCCTTTTTAAGCGACGAAAAAAATTGGAGGGCACCTAGGCCCCCTCCCACGCTAATTATTTTCCCAAAGTCAACGGATCAAAATTCTGAGATAGCCATTTTATTCAACGTAGTCGAAAAACCTTATAACTATGTCTTTGGAGACGACTTACTCCTCCATAGTCTCCGTGGGAGGGGTTACAAGTTAAAAACTTTGACCAGTGCTTACATATAGTAATGGTTATTGGGAAGTGTACAGGTGTTTTCAGGAGAATTTTTTGGTCGGGGAGAGGGGTCGAAAAGAGGGGGATATACTGGGGGAACTTTCCATCGAGGACTTGGTCATGGGGGAAGAAAATTTCCATGAAGGGAGCGCAGGATTTACTAACATTATTAAAAAAAAAACAATGAAAAAATATATATGAAAAAGTTTTTTTTTCAGCTGGAAGTAAGGAGCAGCATCAAAACTTAAAACGAACAGAAATTATTACCCATATGAGGGGCTCACCTCCTCCTAATACCTCGCTCTTTACGCTAAAGTATTTTTAGTAATGTCAACTATTTATTCTACGGCTTTTGTGATTCAGGGGTCATTCTTAATTAATTGGGCCAAAATTTAAGATTTAGTGTAAAGAGAGAGGTACTGACGACGGGGTGAACCCTCTCATATGTGTAATAAAAATATGAGAATAAAAAATTCTTCACGTAAGCTAGTTTATAAGTTACGTATATCTTTTACTTATAAAACCATTCGTAATAAATTAAATTTCTAGTTGCCTTTTTTTATTAACCAAAAAATTGGAGGGCAACTAGGCTTCCTCCCCCGCTCTTTTTTCCCAAAATCATTCGATCAAAATTATGAGTAAGCCATTCAGCAAAAAAAAAAAAAAAAAAAAAAAAAATTCAAATTTTGTTTCAATTATTACTCTGCGGAGAGCCAAAATCAAAACATGCATTTATTCAAAAACATTCAGAAATTAAATAAAAAAACAAGTTTTTTCAACTGAAAGTAAGGAGCGACATTAAAACTTAAAACGGACACAAATTTCTTCGTATATAAAAGGGGCTGCTTCCTCATCAACGCCCCGCTCTTTACGCTAAAGTTTTTTACTGTTTTAAAAAGAAGAGTTGGGAGAAAGAGTCAAACTTTAGCGTAAAGAGCGGGGCGTTGATGAAGAAGCAGCCCCTTTTATATACGAAGTAATTTCTGTTCGTTTTAAGTTTTAATGTCGCTCCTTACTTTCAGTTGAAAAAACTTGTTTTTTTATTTAATATATTTAAAATCAGCATTAAAATGCGATTCTTTTGATGTAGCTATTGGTACCAAAATTCCATTTTTTAGAGTTTCGGTTACTATTGAGCCGGGTCGCTCTTTACTACAGTTCGTTACTACGAACTGTTTGATAAAGTTGGAGGACAAGCAATATAAACAAAGGTATTATATTTCAAATGACAATACAATTAAGTATGTAACTACAAAGAAGGATAGAATGTAAGGAAAATGAATTTTCCTGTTACCGGTACTAGACGATTAATCTTATAAGTACGGCTCTTGTATTGGAACCCCCTGTGGAACTTTGGGATCAAAGCATCAATGAAGAATCCTTTCAGCTTGGGAAAAATCTTTTCGGTCCAAAAGCCTGGATTGCGGTCTATCTTTTCAATGTAGAAGTCTTTCTGGGTAAAAATCATGAAAAAGCAAGTATATAGCTGAGCACATTCAAGCTGACTGATTGTACTTGGTAAAAGTAGTCGTGGCCTCGTTTGGGGTTGACCAGTCCATTCTTTCCAACTTCCATGCAATAGTCCGCCTTAGACTCTTTTCGGTTCTTTATCCACTAGCCTATCCCCAAATTTCTCGCAGTTTCGCAGTTCCATACCTCGCTTTGATTTAATTTTCCCCATGATTTCGGCTTTGTGTGCATAACTTTCCTGAAGGCTCCTGACTATTTCTCATTTCTATGTTTCTTCATTGCATTGAAATAATTTATGAAAATTTCACACTATTAACAACCAGCTGATTATTCCAGCTTGTCATTTTCGTCTCTAGGGGTTATTATCGGCGATCTGAAACGATTCTTTATGGCAACCGACTTGTAAAAATTTCAGGTAGCTGAAAATATTCTAGGGGACTGTTAGAAAACAGGAAAATACATCAAAAAATGGTTCCAATCATTTTATAGGTTATTGTCTTCTGCACATGATAGTACCAATTTTGTTCCAAAAGCAATATCCTTCATAGAGTACACTTGTGAAAAATCCCTAGACATTTTCTAAGATTTCTAAGCAATTAGAGGAAATAGAACAAAATCCTTTCAAACATTTTGTAGCATCTTCAAGAAGCTATGGCCTGATATTAAAAGCGGCATCTTCCGCCAATGAATACTTGAGTACTTTTTAAATATAAATTTTCAATTTAACATGGGATTTTCGAGTTCCATCAGTTCACTTAATCACCCCCTTAAGCCTCTTATTTTCCTTTTAAATCAATCTATTGATTCATATAATTTTGTTAGAACTCATACCATATAATCTCTTGGCTCTTAGCTCTTCTTGCCTCGTCACAAGTGCCATGTGAGCTCTTAGCTCTTGTTTTTTTTTTTTTTTTAGCAGTGTCTATTTATAGAAGTATGATTATGAAAAGCGACGGAGAGCTTTAAAGAGCCAATTAGGTTTTGTAGGATTGTGTTGCTTGTTTTGAAATTATTTTCATAACCACTTTTGTTTTTCATAATCATTTTGAGAATTTTCATAACCTTTCCATTTAAAAGGTTTCGAGGGGTTGATAAATTTAGTTGTAATGTACATATTGAAAATATGAATTTGGATTAAAAGTCTGAGACAATTTGAGACTTGAAAATAATATTTAACTAATACTCCTCGGTTGTCTTTGTTGATGAGAGGCTTGCAAATTTTTCCTAGTTGATGTACCTGTCGTTGGTTCCTGACATGCATTTTAGGCTAACACAAGTTGCCTATATTTGTTTGTGGGTTAAAATATTGGTTTACATACATTTGACGTTAAAAAAAGTTATCTTCATGCGACTGCGTAGCGATTATGAATAAAGATGTGTCACTGATGTAATTTCGGAATTATTATAGTAAAGAGTAAGCATCAGCGATATGGTTGTAAAAAATTAGGGATAGATTTTTTGTATTAATCACACTCTATAAGATGATATTTTGAATTTTAATAAGGATAAGGTTCAAGTAGCTACAAAGTCAGTATATGTTTCTTTTTAATCCCTTTATAAAACTATGTTCATCTTCGGCGATGTGGAGTTGGGATCTTCTGCTAGTGGGTGTACATATTATTGGCTTCCGACGCATTTGAGGATATCAAAATTTCGGGTCTGTGTCCGCTATGGAGATGGATGTGTCAGTAAGAATAGGTTGTTAGAGGACTGTCATCTTCAAGGGTGAGGGGATAGGAACTTTTGAAAATCACTTCACATTTTATTTGATCAAAAGAATTGGTAAAATAGAATCCAGGGACCTGTGGGAAAGTGTTGATTAAGAAATGAAGGATTAACAGCTATGTACTTGTGCTAACCGGTGTATCTTTCTTTTCTTTTAGAAGGTTCTATCTTTGTTTGTATGATTTTGAAAAGCGATGGATAGATTTAAAGTACCAGTTAGTTTGCACCAATATTCAATTAGTTTTGAAAACATTTTATTGCAAGTTTTGAGTTCTTTTATAAGATGTGTCATTTAGAAGGTTTCGAGGGGTTTACAACTTGATTTTTATTATACACATTGAAAAAAAGAATTCAACAAAAAAAGACTTGGGAATAACATTCGGCTTTTAGACCTTGGTCAGATCTGTCGATGAGGAGTTTGCAACTTTTTGGTGGATGTACCTATAATTGGTTT
Organism: Artemia franciscana; assembly: GCF_032884065.1. Lineage (NCBI taxonomy): Eukaryota > Metazoa > Arthropoda > Branchiopoda > Anostraca > Artemiidae > Artemia > Artemia franciscana. Next base: position 10,856,149 of record NC_088873.1, on the reverse strand, counting down.
CTAATATGCTTTTAGCTTAAGACAATTTTTCTTCATATATTTTTTTCTGATACATTTGAGGGTTAAAAAATTCGTCTCCATGTGGTTCAATATGACTGAAAAGGCTGGGATAGAGGCTTAGTGCTAATTAGGCGCTTTAAGAATATTCTAAGTTTTATCTCATAACAGTACCCACAATTAAGAAGGGTAGGGTTCATAAAAAGTCAATATAGTATTTCTAAATCCCTTCTGGGGCTCCTAACCAAAGTGTTGCTCCTGCAACGCTTTAGTTGGCGAAGCCGACAAAGGGCTGCTGCCACAATACCTAGACACAGCAAGTATTTCTTTTTTTTAGCCTGTCGAGGGGATTGACCTGTCTCCCCCTCCCGTCCTTGGCTCCGCTATTTGGACTAGTTAACCGTAGCTGGCATAGGCATACTCTCTCTTTCTGTTTCTCTGTCTCTTCCGTCCCTTATTCCCTCTTCCTCTGTTCTCCATTTCTCTATCTCTATTAGTAACTTTTCGCTTTCTTTCTATCTTCCTCTTAAGTCGCCTGATAATGATATAAATTCTATTTATTTATAGGCTGTTGGCAAATTACAATCGTACAGTGGAAAAGGGCCGAAAACACGTACAAAATTTAAAATGTAATCTTAGTGTAGTAACATTTCTTCACCTCAAGTGTTCCTTCCTGCCGATTAAGGTGTAAGGCGTAGTGTTGGATCTTAGAGGCGATAATACACCTGTCGGTAAGCAGAAAGCAGCCTGCCCTAATAAATTTGAACGAAAAGAGGCGAGCTCAAAGGTTTTAACCATGGAAATTAATTATTTATAATTGTTTGGCCGAAGATTGTTTTCTTAGTTTTGCCAAATTTGACAAAGAAGTTTCAAATTGTACCTTAGAACAAAATATTGACAGTTCCAAAGTTTGACAGTTTTAAAAAAAATCAAATATCTTTTTAATGATTGAATAGTCTGTTAGATGGCTGGATGTTTTCACGATGAGATGCGTCAAATTTATGCGTTCAGGTTAATAAGAATAGCTCATTCAATCGATTTCAATTCATTTTTATTACTTATAACCAATGAAAACCTTTCTCTTTGAAAGAGAATGACTTCCATTGACTCACAGTGGCAAAAATTAGTCGCAGAAATTTTTTATAAGCTATATTGGATGAAGAAAAAATATAAGAACCTTTACTTCGTAAAGCATAGGTTGGTATAACTAAAGTTAACCTTGGGAGTGGGACTTGGTCTTCAGAAATAATCAAATATAAAGCTTTAAGGGCTTACTGAATGCATTATGGATATGATGGGAAATCACCACTAGTGAAGTGAAAGATTTTGCTCAGAAATTTCTTAGGAAAATCAAATTCCTTAGAAATTTCCCCTATTTATTTTCCCTAGCTTCACGAAGTGATTATTTTCGTCTATTACTCTTTATAAGTTAAAATTAAGTTGTGTTCATCTTTGCTGCATTAAGCGGCTTGCACACTACGTACGTAGTTTTCTATGCTAAGTGATTAAGTTACGTCAAGCGTAATCTTTTAAGATCATCACAATCTTCATAAGCAAATTTTTCAAAAATGAAATGGAGATGGGGACTCAGGCTCTGATCAAGCATGAAATGCTTTCTAGGAAAAACCATTCAATTTCATTTCAAATTTATTTCTATATTATTGTTTTGCTGCTATATTGAACTTTTCCATAACGGAGTATAGACTTACGTGCCACAAAAATTCTAAGTACAGCTCGAGTCTACTTAGCAATGCTTATGTCACGGACAAAATTTGTTCCTAAGATTACATAACGTAATATAAAGAATCAAGGATCCTCCACATTGCGTTTTGGCGTTGTATTCTCCCCTTCAAAATAGGTTCTACAAAATGTAGTAACCCTGCGTAAGAGCTTACTTTAATGTAACTGTAAGATGGAACAAATGCAGAAGCCTTGACTGAAGAAGTTTATAGGAACTTCAAAATCATAGACCCTGGTTTCAAGGGGGAAAACTGAGTAAAATTTAAAAGAATTCTTTAAAATTAAAGAGAATTAAAAATAGAAATGTTTTTGCCCTTTAAAAAAAATGTAAGGAATTGGACAGCATACTTTCCTTTCTGATTCGACTCCTTAGGGATAGCTTCAGCAGCGAGTACCAAATCATCTTCACTGTTTCTTGATGCCATGTTTTTAAAATTCAAAGCTTCTGCGAATGATGATTGTGATCATTGTCTATGGTGAAATTGAATTATATATAAAAAAAATAATGTTCTAATGTGAAGGGAATGGTTTAGACGTGAAGGAAGATAAATTTAAGAGTCGTACGATGAAATTTAACAGCCTTAGCATTAAACGTAGAATACATCTTACGTTACGGTATTTCGTTATGTATACGTCTTATGTTACGTTACGTCTTACGTTATGGTAAAAGTCGTACGTTTTTGATTTAAATTGTCTTAAACTTAGGCTATTGTGAAAGGTTTTACGTCGTTGTCTGAAAGAGCCATTAATATTATCAATATATGAGGAATTGGGGTCCTTTATAAAATGTCGCCGTCCATTTAGAGAAAATTTTTGTTTATTTCTCGGGATTTTTTAGATTTTTCGCTATTTTTTACTTCCCAAACTTTTAAGAGGTATAAACAAATGTAGCCTCGAATTATATTGAAGTTACTGTAATAGGAACTTAAGTGCGTTTAGTGGCCTTTAACTAAAAGTATACTGGGAGTAAGGCTATAATTCTAGCATTAAGTATTATTTTGACCTTTTGGTCTGGAAAATTCCGTCTAATCTTAAGTTTGGAAAATTATCTAGTTCTTTGAGTTTAAGAAACAAATATGAATGGATAAAGGTTTCAAATAAAATTTATTAGTTCAAAGACGGTTGCGAGTGAAATTTCTTGATTTTCGAATTTCTAGACGGAATAAAAATCTAGATTTTTACATTTTGGACGTAAACTGGATTCGACTCTATCGATTGGTTTCCCATGCGATTTTACTTCTATTAGTAATTGTAATTTAGTTTCGTTTAAAGTGTAATTTTGGTTGTTTTGCTTAAGGCTAGAATTTTGTGTCTTTGTTTCTCTTTATTTTATTTGTGTCTTTGTTTATGCTTTTAATTTTTAAAATAGACCAAAGATGACCAAGATTGTCCAAGGGCGTAATATCCTAAAGAAGTAGATTTTTTCCTCTTTTTTTCGAAAACGAAATTTAGAATAGCCGTGAAATGATGATAAAAAAGGAAATTTAGTTTACAATTAAATTATCTTGAAATAAATTTTACGACTTTATAAGTATTTCAGTAGGACCTTGTCGAAAATTCGTTTCTGGAAATTTGAGTAATGGATTTTTGGGTTGGGACTTAATAGTTGACCACTCAATTTAAAATTCATACCTTATAATACTAGGCCCCGAGAAGTGCCGAAAACACCTTTGCAAATTCGGGACTGAAGTTTCGTATTCGTGGATTGTCTTATTTGATTGGCTGCTTCAACTGCCAATGAGAAAATAGAAAGCATGTTAGAAAGTAAGATTGCGTTAACAATCATTTTGGGTTTATTTTTAGAGTAACTAAAATCAGTATTTTTAAGTCAAGTAATCCGAAAAGGTTTTGGCAGAATCTTTGCTAAAGACTTTATGTATCAAAGCAGCGTGTCGACATTCTGCCCTATATCATTGTTATGTTAATAGCGCTCTTGGATTGTCAGAACCTGAAAATTATTATCCTAGGTTGTTTATGTGTTTTGTTCTCTTTTTTAGTGCTGTTGCAGTTGTTAGTTTTTATTTTATTTATTTTTATTTGCAGTGACCCAGTTCCAGTTTTAATTCGTCAGATTCATTTATGTGAGCATGAAATCTTAAAATTATCTGGCACTATCTAGAAGCATTTTGTCAGTCGTTTATTCAAAAGATATATCTCCATAATTAAAATTTTTTCAGAAAAGCAAAAAAAACATCAAAACTTTTTTTATAAAGGATATATCTCCATAAATAAAAAATTTTCAGAAGAGCAAAAAAAAACATCAAAACTTTTTTATTTCCACTCCCATAACTGTAAAACAAAAATGGATTGGTATTTGTTAATTTGCATATCGAACTGTTTTGTTTCACGGTTATCCGATAGGAAATAAAAAAGTTGTGAGCCTTTTTTTTGCTCTTCTGAAAATTTACAATTACGGAGATACGTCCTTTTGACTGACGATTTTATAGAAAATAACTAACTTGAGTGTATATTTTGTTGTAAAGTGCTTTGGTGTTAATATTTGCTTTATATGTTTCTTGTTACCTTTATTGGTTGCATAGGATGAAAGTGACTATGCAATGTGCAGGGGGGGGGGATAGCTTAAAACTGAGGTGCCCCATCCACCTAAATCCAGAAATTCAAAGAGTTTTTTAATCTTTTCAGAAAAATTTTCGTGTAATTTACCTTTTTTTGTACAGCTACGTACTATGTATTCTTATATACAGTTTCATAGTTTTGCTACTTATTTGTGTTGGCACAGGATTTGTTTTATCCTTTTTTGCATTAATTTACTTTGCTATTTATCATTATTTATTTAGTCTAGCCTATTATTAATCCAGATTGCCTTTTCTCTGGAGTACCCGGTGATTTTAACTGCTTATATATATATGTACTTTATGTTCTATTTGAATTGTTCCTTTTTTTTATGACAGCTGATTTCTCAATTACTTGTTTATAATCATTTAACCTATCTAGAAAAAGTTTAGGCTTTTCCGAAAGAGCTTTTGAGGATATTTTTTGTTTACCTTAAAAACCAAACAGAATCACATACTTATTTTTTCTTTATAAATAATGTGGACGTTTCGTTACTATTTACATTTTTGCGATCTGTGTTTTCTGCGACAAATAATTCACCCAATAATGCTAAATAGTTTCAGTCTTATTTAGTTCTCGTAATTTCATAGTTCATATCTTTTGATTTTTATTTACAGCTCTACAAAAACCGAAATGAAAATTGGAACAAAACCCGAAAATAGATTAATCATATAGGTTGCATTTAGATAACGCATTAGATAACGTTATTAGATAGCACATTAGAAAACTGAAACAATACTCGAAAATAGCTTAATCATATAGGATACATTTAGATAACGACATCTAAGTACATTTAGAAGGCGCATGTAGATTCCATAACATCGTCAGTTTAGTTTAACCGAATAGTAGATCGACGGAGATTTCTCCCGTACTTTCTTCCACAGTGTAAAGCGTGGACACAAGATATTTGTGGTTTGTTATCAAAATTAAGCGTTCTTTATTTTTAAATAACATGCACTTAAAATTACGTCTCATTTTTCTTAATAACATCTTATTTTTGTTCAAATAACATCTTCAATATGATTTTCATCATTTTCAATGTATATGTTAATACATTTCAAATAATGACATGAAGTCGATGGAATAAACATGTATTGCAATCAATTTTGGTACATTCACTCGATGTTCGTTAAATCAAATGTATTGAATCTATTATTTTTGATGAGTACACTGGAGTTGAGACACCCCCTTCCCCCATCCACTATCCACACACTCTTTCCTTTTACGACACTACCCATAATTTTCAAATTCATCTCCATCTCCCGAGCCCTTCCAAAAATATTGCAGATAAGATATTTCAATAGAATAAAACATTTTGGCAAATCAGAGACAGAATTGTGCCCAGACTTATACTATTGACTTCTGTTTCCGTGGTGTTTAACAAAGCATTTTTTCCCAAAGCATTTGATAAAATGCATTAAACAAATTTTCAATTAACAAACAAACTTATTAGATATTCCATCATAAACCATCCACCATCCAACAAACATTTCACCATAAACCATCAGACAACATGAGATCTGGATCCGTTTCTAAAGCGATAAGTGATACCATTGCTAAAAAAAAGATACTCTACATGCTAGAGAATTTTTATAATTCATGGTTACAATATAGTTATAAAGTAGGTTTTAGTAGCTCTTAGGAGAGGGAGGGTGGAGGTAATGCATCGAGAGAGAATTTTCCTCTATTTTCCTGTGTATACTATTAGCTTCTGTTTCAAAGTGTAACGGTTTTAGCTAAGAATGATCCCACTCGTACGATCCTCAGTAACGGTTTTTCTAATGACGTAACGGTTTTAGGAAGTAATGATCCCCTACATACATTGGTATACCGGATTTATATATTGCCAAATCGGTTTGTTCTATCTTTAGTCGGGAATAATGTGTTTTGCTTTCTAGTTCTTGAAGGAGGGGCTGTATTGGGTTGAATGTAAAGCTACAAAATCTATACAAAACTCGTTATTAAATCTATATTCTATACAATCTATAGCTTAATGCAAAACTCGTCATCCGGGTTCCGTGCTGGTATTGGAGTGACGGCATTTATAGCCCTTCCAATGTTTTTTTTATAAGTGATATCCAGGTGGCCCGGAAGGCAAGGAATCAAGGAAAACTATAATCTAAAAATATTATGCTGTTTCTTTTCTTAATAGCAAGCTTTCATTTTCTAAGGTTTTTCCCTATTCTTTAAAAACTAGAAGGGAGCAATCACCCTCCCCCTCTTAAACATCGTCTATTCTTCTAGCACAATGTAGTCCTGAAATTGTGTCCCTACGTTCGTAAATTATGGCCAAATGTAATCCTCAGATTATCTCAACTAATGTCCCTATGTTGACTCGTCAGCTTGCATAAGGAAGTCTTGGATTCCCATTGCTTGGATTATCTAGCCATATTTTGCAAATTGTATGTCCGCCTCCTGTGGATTCAACCCGAAGGGTATATGAAATAAACTGAGGGATGGATTGGCCGGTTTTATTTTTGCATATGAGCTTTGTCTGGTCACTGCTGTAGGTTTGAGGGCGATTTATTACCGAAAGTTACGCCAAATATTTACGAAAACGAAAAAAAATAGAGCTGTGCTCTAGAATGCAAGAATAAGGAAGGAAAACCAGGCTGTCAGTATATTTTTTTGATAAACTTTTTTTTTCATACTGTTTTACAAAAATATGTTTCAATTCAAAGAATAATTTTTTTATATTTTCTTTAAGCCGTTATAACCTGCTCCATGATTGGGCAAGTTAACATAGTTAAGTTAAACATTACTTGTGGATTAATTTCAACAGGTTTTGTCATTTACTCACGTGCATCAATAATCTCAAAATTCTTAGAATATAATTTTAAACTATGGCATAGATAACAAGAATGTCGATTTTATTTTTAAAAAGGCCGATTCTCACAACCTATTAGAAAACTTATCTCTGGTTATATCATCAGCAGACGTCCTTCAAAGGTTTTCAGTATTATTTAAAAAGCTGGATCAAATTAGAAGCAGGCATGAATCTATCAACCCCCTTTCATAAGAAAGCTAAAGCTACTCTGAAGACATTCAAGAGGCTTGCTACAAAAATGGTTGAAGGACTTAAATTCCTCCCATATGAATATGACCTGGGTCGCCTCAAGTTAGCAAGCATTTCTTATAGACGTACACGAGAAGACATCGTCACAGCTAAAAAAGATTTTAACCACGCACAAATTTTTCTAATCTTCTGCTTTGAATAATTGTCGCTAAAAGGATGGAACCACGACCGAGAAGACGCTCTGCGGATCATCAGGATTGATCCTGATGATCAATCAGGATGATCAGGATGATGCAGATCATCGGGATCTGCCAATAGGAGAAGCACAGTTCCCATTTTTCTAACAGTTACAAGCCTCTGAAATTCACTCACAGAAGAGTCGATATCAGCAGTAAATCCATATACCTCCAAGACTAGAGTGGGCAGTGGGTGAATGGCATCTACTGGGAAGCCCCTGAGCCATCTACCCATCAGTACTTTTATCACCTTCTTCATAATGGAACCTACTGGGATCAAATCCTTAAATTGTTTCAAGTTGTAGTTTAAGGTAACTTGAAGTAATAAGGAAAGCTATTTGACTAGTGATGAAGATGAGGAAAAGAAGGTTCTTAGGAGTGGTGATCCTTTTCGAAATATGGTCAAATAGCCCAAGTTAATTGCTAAGAGTATCCTGCGAGTGAGACCTATTCCTAACAGCCAGTTGCAGCAGGTATTTCTTGTGCTTTAATAGTAAATTTGGAGTATGAGGACTCTGTGTATGTATTTTAAAATTTAGCTTCTTCTTTACCTTGCTTTCTGAGGACTCGAGTCTTTATTGGCTTTTGTCGTTGTTCTGATTTCCGTATATTTAGTTGTCACTTCTTATGTCTCTGTGTTTCCGCCCTTATGTTCAAATTGAATTTTCCTATATTTAATTGGAGTTTTACTCAATTTAAAATTTTTCGGGAAGCTCCTCAGATAAGAGCTGAGGCATAACTCGGGTGGCGGGGGGACGAATACTATTTATTGTTTACTTTCACCCATGATAGCGTATAATTTGTTTTTATTTTGGCTTAGTCCTTTCTCAAGTGATTTGATCTGTTCCCCCCCCCCCCCACCATCCCGGTGGCATTTCCCTTTCTTGGGAAACTTATTTTTTAAGAGATGGGACCTTTGAAAGAAAAGGATAGTACAAATGTTATTCTAAATTTGTTAACTGGTCTTATAACATAACCGATCTTCCTAGAAAAATCTTAGCAATTTGCACACTATTATTATTTATTTGAATGTATTTGTGTCTAAATTTATTTTTTTCAATCCTTGGCTATAGCCAAGAGTTAAACCTTCCTGAGTCCTTTCCTAACAATTAACAGTGTCTTGAGATTTAATTGACTTCAAATCTGTTGTTTTAACTGTCTTCATTTCAGGTGTCTTTTTAGACGCTGCTTATATAAACTCACCGAGTTTATTATATACTCTTTAGATTTTTATTCTTTACTTATTAATATACCAGATTCAAGTTGGATAGAAAGAAATTTCAGCAAACGCTAAATATTTTCACTATTTTCCTAGCACATTGGCTACCGAAAATCAAAACGTAGAACGAAAGTATTTTGGACTTGTCGTTTTCTATAGATTTATCATCATAGCAAACAGGGTCCAAAATCACGAAAGTTTAGGGTAAGGATTTCTTAACAAAGGTACACAAAAGTGTGTTTCATAATGTAGGGAGTGGGTAGGATTCTGTTTTTTTTTTTCATTTTATCAATGAAAATGCAAGAAATTTTTATTTTTTTTCTCTTTTGCATGTGTAAACATTAGTTCCATTGATTTGTATTATTCAGTCATTTAATTAGCATGCAACGTAAGCAATAAGCTTCGTCTAAAAGCTGTCATCTAAAGCTTTGACGTCACTCAAAAATAATTTTGCAATATATGGCAAGTTCTCCTATGTCAAGATTGCTAAAGAGAATAAAGTAATGGAAACTTTCCTTTTTGTGTTTGCAACAGTAAGTTGTCAGATTTGAAGTTAAGATAAAGAAACTTGTACAAGATTTAGCTTTACGGTCCGGATCGCTTGTTGATAAAACAAAAATTGTAGACAATTACAGCAGTTAATATTTATTATTTAGCAGGCTAAGATTGAAGGAATAATCTTTCGAAATTAGAAAAGATGGATCTGGCAAAAAATTACACAGATTGTATCAATAGGGGATGGATAGCAACAAATTAGTGTTGATGCACGCTTTTAAGCCAAGTTCACCCCTTTGTATTACACATGTGATGGTCAAATCAGGGAAAAACTCACGTCGTTCGTAGATCGTGTTTTTTTTTTTTTTTTTTTTTTTTTTTTTTTTTTTTTTTTTTTTTTTTTTTTCTTTTTTTTTTTTTTTTTTATCAATAAATGTGACTACGATGCGAGTCGGGCATTCTACCCACTCCCTAGATTATGAAAAACACTTTTGTGTACCTTTATTAAGAAATTCTTTGCCTAAACTTTCGTGACTTTGGACCCTGTTTGCTATGATGATAAATCAATAGAAAACGACAAGTCCAAAATACTTTTGTTTTACGTTTTGATTGTCGGTAGCCAATGTGTTAGGAAAATATTAAGCGTTAGCTTAAATTTCTTTCTATCCAAATTGACACTGGTATACTAATAAATAAAGAATAGAATCTACAGAATATAAAATAAAATCGGTGAGTTTATGTAAGCAGCGCCTAAAAAGACACTTAAAACAAGAGATTTGAAGTCAATTAAATCTCAAGACATTGTTAATTGTAAGGAAAGGACTCAGGTAGGTTTAATTCTTGGCAATAACCAAGGATTAAACAAATAAATATAGACACAAATATATTCAAATAAATAATAAATAGTGTGTAAATTGCCAAGATTCGTCATGCGAGTCGGACATTATACCTCAGCACTTATTACCACATAGTAGGCGTGCCGTCATCAGTTATCAGATTCATGGACAGTAGCAAATGTCAAACTTGATTCACTTGCGGAACTTAAATGCTTAATGGTCTATAGCAGTGGTTCTCAACCAGGGTCCACATGGACCCCTAGGGGTCCATGTAATATTCCTGTGGGTCCACAGGCAAAACACAACAAATTGGGGGTCCACAATGATATTTTGGGGGTCCATGAAGAAAACCAACTCAGAACGCTCTTTATTTTAAAAAATTCAATTTCTACTGTAATTTACATTATTTTGAAAAATATATATTAATAATTCTTTCATTATTTTTTGTACTTTCTTTTGACTTATATATTCACCCATCAGTCAGTGGCAAGAACAAGCAAAGGTGAAAATCTTTAACTTCTCTCATGAAGTAGGCGGTGAGCTTTGATTTTTATTTTTAAGCAGATATTTCCTTCCCAATGCCCGGTACCTAACCATAGATCTGCAATGACTTATCTATTACCCGTTGGTCAGTGGCAAGAGCAAATATCATAATCTTTCAAAATATCTTAGGAAATGATGGTTTCCTGGCATCATATGAAATAAGCAAAATAATTGTAAAGGTCAGAAGATCCCAAAATATTGGTGAAACAGTAATTGTACCCGCAGTTTCTGCTATAATTTCGTCAGTTATGAAACAAAATGCAATTGAAATTATTAATTCCATCCCTTTAAGCAACTCTTCTGTGTCACAACACATTGATGAAATGGTAGACGATGTAGAAAAACGATTGATAGCTCATTTGCAAGTGAAACAGATTGCCCTTGAAGAGATAATGAGGCCCTTTTATGAGCATATGTTAGATTTAACAATGAAGGACCCAAAGAGGAAATGCTTTTTGCTAGAAGTCTTACGACAGACACAAAAGGTGAAACAATTTTTAATGAATTGCTACTTATTTCAAGGAAAACAATATCCCACTTAAAAATATAATTGCTTGTGCTACTGATGGTGCACCATCTGTGACAGGCAGATACAAAGGTTTTATTGCACATTTAAAAAAAAAAACAGTCCTAGAAGTATATTGTATTCACTGTGTGATACACCGTCAACACTTAGTTACAAAGAAAATGAGTGCACGTCTGCATGATGCCCTTTCTGTTGTAATAAAAGTAGTAAACCATATTAAATCAAATTCTCTCCAAGACCGCCTTTTTCGTGAATTCTGTAAGCAAAATGGCGAAGAGTCTGAGTCACTTGTATTACATACAGAGGTGAGATGGCTAACAAAGGGGAATTGTCTTAAGCGTTTCATTGCACTTTGGGATTCTATTGTTTCCTTTCTTGCTGACACACAACTTGGAGCCAAACTGCTTGCAAATAAAAATGATGTTTTTTACTTATCAGATATATTTAAAAAACTTAATACACTTAATAAACAGCTCCAAGGAAAGATCTGATATCTAGTAAAAGGGCTATTGCTGCTTTTCTAAGAAAACTACAGCTGTATAAGAATAATATCAGGCGTCGTGCATTTGAACAGTTTCCTTGTTCGGCATGTGTTAGCCAAGATGAAGATCTTGCATTATATGGTGAATATTTGGAAAATATACATGAAGATATGCAAACTCGGTTTAGCGACCTACTCGGGATGGATATACTGGTTTAGGTTTCAATTCCTTTCGAAGTTAATGTTGCCGAAGTAGAATTGTCTTTGCCAGAGCCCCTCATCGAATTACAAAGTGATGAAATAACGCGTGCAAAATCCAAAGATTAAAAGTACAACATATGGAAAACAACTGACGTTGCTACAAAGTACCCTTTGCCCTGGGATAAAGCGCAGGTCTACGTTATTGCTCTTCCTATCTTATCTTGTTGAAGCGGGATTTAGTCGTGTTTCTCAAATGTTGTCAAAAGCTCGCAATAGACTTGACATTGTGAAAAGGGGCGATCTTCGACTATCATTAACATCAATAGAACCAAATATAAAGACACTCGTCGAGAAGCATCAACCACAGGGATCTCATTGAATAAACATGCCTTTTCCTTCTTTTTTTAATCACACACTTAATTTCAACTCCTTTTTGTATTCAGTTTACAAAAATAATGAAGTGAATTAAACTATCTGAGTAGCTCTACTCTCCATGATTTTGAGTCGCTTGCCCATGGAAGAAACAATGTAATATTGTAGTTATTACCACAATAATAGTGATAATAATAACAATAATTATTATTATTATAGTAGAATATTTTATTTGTATTAAACTAGTTTTCATTTAAAAATAAAGCTTAATCGTATACTATTTCTTTGATAATTAAAACCTTAAAATTTGTTTTAGTGAAGAATAGAAGATTGTTCTTATGTCCAATAGCTATGAAGGGGTCCACCAAGATAAAAAGTAGAGAAAAGGGGTCCATGGGTAAAAGAAGGTTGAGAACCACTGGTCTATAGGATACATACTAACTCAAATATTGTCCAAATTGAAGCGAGTAATTTAGCATCACCATCATCAAAGAGCGAAGATATAGGTTACATTCCAGAATTCAATTATCGTTTGTAATAATTGCGTTACCATTTGCACTCCAAAACGTCAGATAGTAAAAAAAAAAAATCAGTCTTTTTTGTATAAATAGGGAAAGAGCTACAATCTTTGCCTTTTTTACATATTATAGAAATAGAGTATCGAATTTTTAGTTATGGGCCGTTTAATGATGGAGGTATGAGAAATAATTATTTGTACTCAATGATAATATACTTCTGGAAAACATCCATACTAAATCTCAAGATTTAGCTAAATACATCTCCAGAAGAATTAAGCCATGCTCTTTTTACATTTCAGAAAAATTTCAGCAGCAAGTATGTTGCGAGAGTGCTACGAGTAAATCTCTCGTAGCATGCATGCTATGAAATTTATTATAGTCCGCTTTTTGTCAGCCTTTAAATTCAGAGACTAAAATTTTTTGAGAATTCTTTAAAATTGTGTTGCTATTTGTATAAAATACCAGGTTTTGAAGTTAGCCTTAAACATGTTTTTTTCATTTATTTATATTCATGTCCCTTACAGAATTTGTAAAATTGAGTGTGAAACCACTAACGGCATCTAGCTTACCATGTGCTGGGTCAGTGGTGCTAGTAGTTTTTCCTATGAGGTCTATGTTGAAGTGTCGTACTATTATCCCCTATCAGTTCTCCATACTCTTTGGTACCGTATGTAAAGAGTAACGCTTTAAAAAAAGACCTGTTTACTAAATAAAATCTTATGTTGGCGAAAGCCACTAAGGACCTCAAGATTGTCTTGATGGTTGAAACGTCAATGACTTGACCAGTGGTAGATCGCACTCTTTAATCATTGTAGAAGAACATATAACTAATATCCAGAAGTAACAATAATAGTAAACATAGGAATTTTATTTAGATATTGGGCATTTCACGATATTGGCTTTCTCTTGCGGCATATCTGAAGATCTAATATCAATGGAAAAGCCAGTATTAATGCTTAATCTATACACTCTAGTGGCTATATTTCAACTTTCCTTAATATGTCACTGAATCATTTTTTGACATTGTGGGTCATGTTAGAAAGTCTAACGTGGCTTGTGAATATTCCCTGTTTCTTCTCATTATTTTTAAGTGCGTAGATGTATGGGAAAAGAAGTTGACCTGCCCCCACTCCAAGAGCAGAAAGAAGTACCAGTCAAATATATACGACATAAACTCTTGATTTTATTTCGTTTTTATCTATTTGATATGGTATCTCTTGAAAATTCGATTCATACTTATGATTATAGTAACAAAGTCATTAGGATAGAAAAAGAAACACAATCTCCTTATACGGTGAAATACAGGATTTCAGGGAATTGTTTTTTTTTAGTAAGTTATCAGGTTGTATAGGTTAAGGAAATAATTTTTGCTTTAATTAGTTCTACAGGGGCTGACTAGTAAAGAATTGGAAATATTACCAAGGCCTTTTCAGAACAAATTCAATTAAACCCATTCAGTCACAAGTATCGTTTTTTTTTCAACTTCAAGATACCTCATCAGGATATTAGCAAAAGTTAAGGATAATTAAAGCCTATTATTCTAGAAAACACCTTGGATTCTTTGAAAAAATTTCAAGTTGAAAACCAAATCATGTTAAGTCAAAATTTAATGGGCCTGATCTTAGACTGAAACATTTTCCTCATTTGCTCAGACATTCATGTTCTTAACCAAAGAAAAATTTATAAAATTGTTTGTTTTTTTCCTTCACAGAATTTGACATTTTCCATAAAACTAGGTATCCGCACGAGGACGCTGATATGTACTTCGTTTTGCACTTGAAATAAGATTCATCATTTTGATTTGAATCCTTAATACTTTGCACTGAACTTAAGTAACCTTTACCAGTAACAGAACCCGCTTCTGAATGGTGAAACAAATAATTTGAGGAAATCACTTTTGAGAAGCAAGTTAATAAGTTGCATAGATTTAGGAATTATGTTCGTTTCTGTCAGTTTTACAGGCGCTGATTTGCAAAGAATTATAAACGTTTATAAAACAGATTCATTAAAAAAAAAAATGTTCGCATTTCATAATCTTCCATTGTTTATATTGTTCTTCCCCCCTCTCTCTAAAAAAAAAACTATAATTAGATCCAGCTGAGGTGACTTCGATATTTTCTTAATATAAGCTATGATTTATTGGAAGTGTTTTGTTCTAGTAATATTAGTAATATACTCGTACATTTACGTAAAAATACCTGCCATCGAAGAATTTTGATAGAATTTCTTAGTTTAAGGTAAAAAGCTGAATCACGGTAACATATTGTAGTTCCTGTGAAAAAAAAAAACAAAAAACAAACGCTTTTTTATAATTCTCAACTTCAAAAGGAGCCCAATAATTAGATCTGTCTCTGTTAACCCCTATTTTGGTAAGATAAGCGATAAGCTTTTGTATTCCCTGTACTTTATGGATGTTGCCATTTATATATGTAAAGCATCCCCTCTGTTATTCACGGAGGAGGGGGGATAATGCCTTCAGCCTGAACAGTTGTCTTTTCTCATAAGCTAAATCAGCAATGACTTGTTAACTTTCGTTTCCCTTATTTTCAACTTTCTATGTCATTCAATTTGTCAGAAGGAAAGATCTTTCGTCAGAGGGAAATTTAAATCCACTTGTTTTGGTCTTTTCCCAAAGGTCTTGGACATTTTTGAAATGGAGATCCGGTTCTAACTCGCTTCGTGTAAATAACAATTTGAATGATTTGAAAATTGCAGCTTGGAATTTTACGACGATAAAAAAAAGCTATCGTACTGAAAAACATAAGTTTTGAACTGAACTTGTAAGAGCTTCAGAAACCCATATCTCACGGGTAGAAAACATACAATTAAGTTTTATAGAATTTATCCAATCACAGAGGAAGGATGGGGTACTTTGGCAGGGAATAGAGCTCATGGTGAAAAAGGAAGCTTCTAAGTCTTGTTTATGTTTGGAAGGTTTGTCCAGTTTAGGTTAGTTCAGTTGACGCCATGAAAACAATTTTTGAAATTGTAAATTTGAAAGCTATGACATTTTGATCCAGTGTTGTCAATATTAACAAGAACTAGAAATTAAACTCTCACAAATCTGTCTAAAGATAGCTTAAGCAATAGTTCAAGGTAGCAATTATTGGGAAAAGATGAGGAGCTTGGAATAAAAAGAGGAACCTAAGATGCAAGAATACAAATTAACAATCAAGTTTATGTTCAATTTCAAATTGTTAACAAAAAGGGGGTAAGTTCACAGTTCTAAACTTTGAACCTTGACCTCTAAGCACGCAGGTAACTACAATTATCACAATCCAAAAAATCACTTAGTGACTTGATGAATGGCATGTGCTAGATATTCCACATTGTGGGAGGTGATTCCAGCCACAGAGATACGTCCATCCTTTGTCAGGTATATGCTATAGTCCTTTGTCAGTCGTTCAACTTGTTGTGGGGTCATTCCTGTAAAGCAGAACATTCCAATTTGTTCGGTGATATGAGCCCAGTTCTTAGAAGAGCCTTCTTTGGCTAAGCCATCACGCAGCATTTGCCTCATTGTTATAATGCGATCTGCCATTCCTTTAACGTCAACTAGCCTAGAAAAAAAAATCTTGTGAAAAGATTACAAAAACTGAGGGAGTACAATCACCAAACAAAAGGAGGAAACCAAAAATTAAATTTATAGATGGGAGACAAGAAATTCGCGTTTTAATTATTATTTTGTCCCCAGATTGTTGAAAACCCTTCAATGTTTTTGAAGGGGATACCTTACCCTCCGAGTCGAACTGGACACTGTCGTGTAGCATTTGTTTTCCTTCAATAATACGATATGCTATTTATTTATTAGAAACTAACCTACAAAAAGGGACAAACAATGTTTGATGGTAAGAATTAGCCAAAGAACGAGTTGATAGGTTTTGGTACTGTACATTCTTCCTACACCTACACTGGGTGTCAAATCCCAACTTGGTGTTGACTTGTCTACGAAGTTCTTTAACAAAAAACTTTGGCAGACTATTTCTTTTACTGTTCAGTTCTTTTTTTATGATTCGTCCGTTTTTGTTATCACAAATAAAAAAGAAACAAGAAGTGTATTTTAGCAATGTTGCCATCTTTTCCATTCATGATAGCTCACCGAAACACCCATAAATTCCTTACTGGCTACTTTATACGATTTAATGGTAAGAATGTTAAAATAAAACAAATAGGCTACAGATGCTGTTTTATTCCTCTCAATCCAAATTTACGATCATTTTCTTTTCTTTTCAATTCTTTCTTATCAAAACAGTCCTCATTAATATTTAGGCAAGGGATCAACATTTTCTAATAGATTTGTAAAAACTAATATTCTTAAACGAATTTTTCAATTTTTTTTTCAAATTTTCCTTCTTTTACAAACGAAGCCATCAAAGATACTTACCCTTTAGTTTTTGTTTTAAGATTTTATTTCTTTATGAGTATTTGTCTAGATCTTTTTTCTAGTGTTTATCTGTTGTTTTTTTTTTTGCGTTCGCTGGATTGCCAAAATACCCGACGGTTCTTTGTAGACCTAAACAGTGCACAATTCCTACTGTGCTAACATGCAACTACTATTTTCTTACAGAAACCGTATAAAAAGTAATTAATTTGGACTGGTTAAATTTCAAATTCGACTCTTTGAATTTCACTGGAAGAGCAATATTAAATATGGATCTAAAAAATTAATGTATATACGAGAAACAAAACTAAAATCAAAATTTTGGGCGAAAATACCTTGGATAAAAATCTTTAATAATAGGCATCATCGTGAATTAGAGCCATACAATTTAAATTAAGGTGTTGCCTGATCTCTATTCAAATATCCTTTCTATAAGAAACTTCGCAGGGACGGACAATCCATGTTATCAAGAGGGGGGGGGGGAGTGGCAGATCAGACAATTCGAGATGGGGCGGATGTCTTATACAGAGGGTTTTACGGGCATTTCCTCTAGGAATAAAACGCGTTATATTTTGTAAAGAAACAAAACTTGGTATTAATTGACCTGCGCAATATATAATAGCTTCTAATTATTGCTCAATCATGGTGGGCTTTAATTCTCCTTCTTCTGAAAAGTGAGGCCTCTATGACAGTTCCACGACTAAATGCCATCTACAAAATTTGTGACACTAAAAACACTTACCATTGTTTTCTGATTTCAGGGTCACCCAACACTTCGGTAACAATTCTAGCTCCAGTAATTGGAGGATTTGAGTACATTGGACGAATTATGATTTTCAGCTGTGACATTACTGCAGCAGCCTCCTCTTTAGAATTACAGATGAGAGAGAAGGCGCCTGCTCGCTCTCCATACAATCCCATATTTTTGGCAAAAGATTGCGCAAGAGCTATCTTATGACCATCCTTGAGGAACATTCGAACAGCTGTTGCGTCCCGATCAGGGTCGCCTAAAAACAAAAATCTATAATAAACGGTTTTTTATTTATGATAATACTAAAATGGCATTTAAACTAGGCTTTTTCCATTGGTGTTGTTTGTTTTTACTAAGACAATGTTTGCAGCATCATTTGCTTAGTTTAAAGTTATGTCTGGTATATTAAAATGGCAGGGGGGGGGTAAGGCAAGTTAAATGTTTTAGTAGGCTCTTGTTATGTTTGATTAATGAAAAATTTACAAAAACTTTCTGAAAAAATTCTTGTTGGCTATCCCTTTCAAAAAACTAACGATGAGTTCCAATACTAATTTATTTATTTATTAGTACATCAGACGGTAAGCAATAATGCTTGTCGCTATAGACACAAAACAAGAAATAAGCTAATTAGCAACACTTACAGATGTTAGAAAGAAAAAAAGAACTTATGACCAAAACTCATAACCAAAAGATCACCTTATAACTAATAATTAAAAATCAAAAAACTCCCAAATAGAAAGGTATCTCCACTAAAGAACGTTTAAATATATGCACATTCCCAGCTTCCACGACTTCAACGGGTAGACTATTCCTAGGTGAAACAACCCTACTAAAAAATTAATATTGCTCTAATTTTTTATTTGATTTTGTAGGATATAGTTTGTAATGGTGTTAGCGGGTTGTGTGATTGTAAGTGTTTGAAAAATGAATCAAAATCTAAGTTGTCTATACCTTTAATAATACTGAACACGTTGATAAGGTCACCATGACGCCGTCTGAAATGTAATGTCGGAATACCAAGTCTAGAAAGTCGCTCTTTGTAGGCAAGATCTTGAAGTTAAGGAATCATCCTTGACCTCCTCCTTTGTACCTTTCTACGCAGAAACTCATCAATTACATTTCAAGGAAACCAGACGGAAGTGTTATACTCGAGAAGTGGGCGAACAAGAGACTTGTAAAGCAAAAGAAAATTTCGAAGATTGAATTTTCTGAAACTTCTCTTCAAAGACGATAGACGGTAGTTCACATTTTTCAATTGCCTAAACATGCTTATCAAATTTTAGTTGGATATCGAAATGGATATTAAGGTCTCGCACCATTCCTTGATACTGACTGATTTTTGGCTCTACTTTCTACTTTCTACCCCGCTCAGGTACAGCTTTGTTGTTCCATCAAGAAACGAAGCTGTCTTTTCTCTTTTGGATTCTTCTTCTATAATGAGCATTTAAGCTTCTCTCTGTCATTACTCATAATTATTTTCAATGATACATTTGTTTGTTTTTTTCTATCTTGACATAGTGGCGTTAATTCATGATCTGTTGGAATCAGGATTTTATTTATCCTTCAGATCGATGAGCTATTAAAATATCAAGGACATCCAAAATGAAAATAGTTTTACCTCCTGGGCCCATCGTTGTTCTTTTAGTTTTTAAGTACCTATTAAATTTTTTTGGTTGTGTAAAATCTTCCCGTGCCACACTGAATTGTAAAAAGAAACGAGCGGAAACTTTACAAAAAAAAATTGGTTATATTCATTTTTTAACTTTTTTACGAGTCAGACAAAAATTTCGAGGAGGGTGGGAGGAGGAGGGGTCAAACTTGCTAACACCCCTCTCCCCCCTATATAAGCCCTCGATATTTATGTTACAGCTCAGATTTATGGCAGTGTCTGCCTTTTGCTAAGGTAACCAGGAAAGTTACACTTACAGAGCTCATTATTTGTATATTTCTTTCACTTATTTCCCACTGGTTTTATAATACACGCTCCTTATTTTCAAACTTGGTACCCGCTAAGCTTAAAACTACCAAATTCCTTATGGAGTTATTTTTCAATCAAAATTGAGTTCTCGGTTGTTCCCAATTTTTTAAGATGTATATGGCTTTGCAAAAGTCCAGTTAACCATTTTAGAGAATCAAATTTTATTTTAATGTCCTTGGTACTTTAAGCCTATCTTATCTGTTGAAGAATAGAAATTCAGCTTATTCAGTAGAAAAACTGAAATAAAACACTACTGTTTAGACGGTAATATGATTTTGTGTTAGTTCAAAATTGTGTCGATGGGCAAGAACTGCAGTGTGAAATATATAAAATTAGGTCAAAAATCACCTGGAAAATGATTCAGATGATGATATTTTATCAAAGCATCTACAAAATAATCCAAATAAAAAGATAAATTTTAAACTAATTTTATAGGAATGTTCTTATATATCGAACTTGGTGATTTTATCTCTTTCACTGATCTGTTTCCACTTATCCAATCCATTCAAATTCAAGAATTCAGATGATTGGTAAAAAAAAAAAAAAAAAATTGAACTATCGTTAGGACAATAAAATGATCTCGATGTTCAATATTGTGTTGATGTGCACCAACTCCAATGTAAAAGTTACGATTATTTTATTTAGAAAGTACAGGAGCATTCTGATCTACTAGTAAACATCAGTACACATCGAATAATGAAACTAATGTAATTTGATCAACAAATATCTGTTCTATTTCGATTAGAAAGTATTAGTCTACACGAGCAGATTGGGATAAAGAAGATTAAATCTTCACGGGCAAATGTGATCTTCTCCACATAGTACCTTTTTCGGGGCCAACAAAACTTAATTTACCTTAGTTGTAAATTGCAAGTTGTAAACAAAACTTCAGTTACCGTACTTGCACACTAATTTGGCTTTAAGGTGAAATATTTTTGTAATATATATATATATATATATATATATATATATATATATATATATATATATATATATATATATATATATATATATATATATATATATATATATATATATATATATGTTGATTAATTGAAGCAGAATAACCCAAATAAAACTAAAGTATTTATATATAAATGCACTCTAGCTTCGTCAGGACACAGCCTAGGACTAGAAAATTAATACTAATTAAATTAAGAAGAAGAAATAATAAGAAGAATCTTATTATGATCATAAGAAGAATGAAAAAAAGGAAATTAAGAAGAACATACCTGATGCAAAACCTTGATACGCCATATCAATGAAGGGGAATAATTCCTTTTCTTTAACAACTTTGGATATTTCAGCCCATTGTTCCGGTTTTGGATCAACACCTGTTGGATTATGTGCACATGCGTGGAGCATGATGATCGATTTCGATGGAATTTTCTGTAGAACAAAAGAATAAATCTTAGCTGTCTGTACATTCCATACAAGAAACTTAATAATAATAACCGAGCAAAAACAGTTTTTAGAATAAATGTAGAATAAGAATGAATAAACGTACGGTATAAATGTATACAGTAAAATTCTAGACTAGGGGTATCTCGCTATCTTGAAAAGTTGGTGAATTAGGTGAACAAAACTTTGAGGAGTGAATCCAGGGCCTAAAATATATTCTCTGAGGCTAGTCTGACTCTTATATATAATAATGATAGATCGTAATAAGCTTACCTAAGCTATGAATGTCAGATGGTAGATTTTTTTTCAAACGATAATTTCGACAGGACCTGTGCCTGTCATCATCGGGTTAAAATTCGAAATTAGCGTTTGAAAAAATCAATCACCTGACATCCATAGCTTAGGTAAGCTTATTACCCCTTATTATTATTAAGCCTAAAATATACATTGGAAAGCTATTTTGAAGTGCCTCTCTCCCCTCCTTCCCCCTCCGAAGGGAACTGACCTATGATGACCTTTAAAAATCTTTTTGTTACACACATTAAGCTTTGAAAAATATATCTTTTGTTGAAATGAGACACAAGGAAAGTGTTTTCAGCCTTTAATCTTGACTTATATGGTTTTGAACATTACTAGATTTATTCTCAAATTTATGGGAAAACCCTTGATAAGGCTTAAGATCACAATGACATACTAGGAATTACATTTTCAAAAATTAGAGCCAATGAAAAAGACATTAGAAACCTAAAATTTAGGTAAAACATTTTTGTTTGCCATTTAAATGGGTATAGACTTGTCATGCATATTGTCTTCTTTACCCCACGAATAAATAAAAGGGTAAAGATAAGTAGCTTGACAGTACCTTCCCAGGGTACATTTTAGGCTCTGGGCTGATTCTGAAAGTTTCATGCACCTAACTAAACTACTTTCCAAGATGGTGCGAACCAGAATCTGAATTTTGACCTAAAGAATAAATATAGACTAAAATTTCCTATAGAATAAAAGAATAAAATATCAATACTGTTACAAAAGTGTACGCAAAAAAGGGAAGTAATAACTCAGGAATTTTTTTTTTCTTTTTTTTTACATTGGATAAACATCCAAATAACTATGGGAAATTACAGAAGTGGTTAGAGTCCATAGTTATGGTTCTGTTTCCAGGATTAGGGTATCTCAAATCTTGGAAAATGAGTTAACCTTCAGAGAATTGAATCATCTTTGCTTGTACTTTTCATTGCTTTATATATTTGACCCAGGGAGTACTGCCTCCCGTGTTGTTGTGGGAAGAGGAGGAAACACGTTTAAAAAAATAGGTAGCAAAACCATGACGTAAGTTAAAATCAAGTACGAAGCATATCAATTGGATCAAAAGGCTGAACATAACAGTGGCGGATCCAGAATTTTGGGAAGAAGGAGACGGGGTGTAAATAGAATTCTAATGAATTTTTGTCTTTTTCTTTTTTCTATTCGTATAGATTCAATTGAGTACTTCAACCAAGTCAATGGGTGAAACGGTGGTTGCCTCCTGGATTCAACATTGAAATTTAAATACCATTTGTCAAGCTTACGAAGGCCACACTAACCAATACAGGCGTGTTTCGCACGAAGATTTGACACACGAGCTTTCCAAAATCGACACTGATTTTTGGCATTTTACGCTGACTATTGTAAGTTAGAGGATTTGGTTCGAACGAACCGACTTATTGGGCCTAAATAAGGAGACACTTTCTATAGTACTACTACTACGTACATACTAAAAATTATTTGTGGCCAAGTTGCATTGAAACCCACCCTCTTCCCCACAAAAAAAAAACTCCATGAAAGTTTCATTTCAATTTCCCAGCTGCTAAACAAAACAGGGTAGAATTACCAAAATCAAAATTGGAAATGCGCATTTATGAAAAAAAAAAAACCTCCCTCCTCGTTCGAATTTTTTATCCATCTGCGCACGTAAAGTAGTATAATAGACTTTTACTTCACAAATTTGGCCTTTACTAAAATATTAATACATTCTCCTACCAAAAAGGTAGACTGCTTTACCACTTTGGTAACCTGGCTGGAAAGTTAGTTTTACTTCTTTTGTGTACCTTATATAAAAATGAGCAGGTTTCCTACATATGAGTTTTCTCTAGAGTTACAAACACGTATCAGTTATATAGGTAGATATATCTATTATAATTTTTATAGCCTGCCTGCCGTTTGCGCGGTCAAAGTGGGGACATGAATGGGAATAGGGGAATTCCTCCTTGTACACGTTTAAGTTCGTTTAACGCTGTTCGTATAACTGGAAACCGAAAACTCAGTTTGCACATATCAGTGAAAACTAGTGACTTAATTTATTTATTTTTTTATTTTATTTATTTTTTTAATTTATTTTTTTCTATTTTTGCTAGACAGCAGAATTCTTCATTTGAAAAAAAAAAAATCAATTTCACTTCTGAAGTGAAATGCTATAATACACTTACAACAAGTAAAATTCGATGTCTTAATGAAAAAAAACTATTTTTCGATTTTGTTACGTGGATCATTTGGCTACTTACAATGACTTTGCCATGAGAGTTCAAAACATATATAATAAGCATTTTAAGAATGAGAATTCAAAAACTGAACTTATTATCCCAAAAAAGCTGTCATTTTGTCTTACATTATTCTGTCAATTCATATTTATTCAAGCTAAAACCGACATAACAGTAGAAATATTGTGCAGACCGTAGAAAAACGTAACAAAAAACAAATAAGGAGAATAGCTAGCACTAAAGATTATGTCAAGTACTAGGTTTAAGCTGAATTCTACTCCTTAATGAGAAAATTGATCAGAATACGGAAACAAAACGAAGAAACTACACATAAGGACAATAGCTAGCACTAAACATTCTATCGATCCAAAATTCCAGCTAAATGCTACTACAGAATGGTAAAATTGTGTAGTAGCAAGAAACATGAAAAAAATTATGGTAAGAAAAATAGCTACTACAAAATGGTAAAATTGTGCAGTAGCAAGAAACATAAAAACATTATGGTTGAAAACATAGCTAGTACAAAATGGCAAAATTTTGCAGTAGCAAGAAACATGAAAAAAATTATGGTAAGAAACATAGCTACTACAAAATGGTAAAATTGTGCAGTAGCAAGAAACATAAAAAAATTATGGTTGAAAACATAGCTAGTACAAAATGGCAAAATTTTGCAGTAGCAAGAAACATGAAAAAAATTATGGTAAGAAACATAGCTACTACAAAATGGTAAAATTGTGCAGTAGCAAGAAACATAAAAAAAATTATTGTTGAAAACATAGCTAGTACAAAATGGCAAAATTTTGCAGTAGCAAGAAACATGAAAAAAATTATGGTAAGAAACATAGCTACTACAAAATGGTAAAATTGTGCAGTAGCAAGAAACATAAAAAAATTATGGTTGAAAACATAGCTAGTACAAAATGGCAAAATTTTGCAGTAGCAAGAAACATGAAAAAATTATTGTTGAAAACATAGCTAGTACAAAATGGCAAAATTTTGCAGTAGCAAGAAACATGAAAAAAATTATGGTAAGAAACATAGCTACTACAAAATGGTAAAATTGTGCAGTAGCAAGAAACATAAAAAAAATTATGGTAAGAAGCATAGCTAGTACAAAATGTACTGGAAATTCGTAGATTCCACGTAAACGCTATTACGAAATAGAAACAAATATTATCAGTTTTATTGAAACATTTTAATGATACAATTTTATTAATAAGATACAGTAATTAGGAATTTTTCAACTGAAGCCATTTTAGTTCTTTCTTTAACATAATTTATGCAACAAAATCTTATCATTTGACTTTCCAGGTCACATCTACATTCATGCAAACGAATGAATTCATTGTAATGATAAAACTTCTTTTCCTTGATCAAAAGATTAAAAACGTTTCCGGTGTATTTAAATTGGGTGTAAAAATTTTCAAAAAACATATTCTTCTATGAAAATTCCTAAAAAGAAATTTTAAAAAAATCTAGTAGAGACAAAAGCATAGAGCCCCAGGGCTGTACACAGGTTTCCGGGGGGGGGGGGAGTACAACAAACTCGTCAAAAGTGTGTCTATATGCATTTCTGTTACGTTTTATGAGTCACATTGGGGGGAGACGGGGGGGGGGGCAAAAATCCCCTGGATACGGCCTTGAAGGGCCTCCTTCCAATTGATGCTCCTGCATATGACTGTAAGCCGTGGGCTAGTTTGGATTCCCTATTTTCACTTGATCTCGAACTGCATGATTGATACTGTTATAAAAGACAAAGTTTACTAAAGAATGAGCTCATGAGTGTAAGGGGAGATTTTGAATTAAAATCAAGTAGTTATAGGCATCAAGCCATGGCTAATTGTAGGGAAAGCCAAGACAGATAGTCCGACTGAGTGAGAGGCAAATCTGGCATTAACCCCCTTATTAGGATTGTATAAAAATGATGTTAGTTCATTCGTGAATAGATCAGTCTATCTATTTAAGTCTTTAGATAAGTCTATAGGCAGCCACAATTTTTGCTGTTGTTCAGCAAATTTAACTCATTGATACAGTTTAACCCCAAACGAAGTTATACAATTTTGTTATTTTACTCTCAGCAACCCTTAGAATGGCAGTGGATCGAAATGAAAGTGCACTGTTGTACATTAAATTTGATGAATGATGAAGCCTCTGACCTTGAGCTCGTTTTACAAATGAAATTAACAAACAAAATCAATTGAAACTCTGCTGCCAAATTAAACAATTTTTTTAAACAATTTTTCGGTTTACAAATGAAATTAACAAACAAAATCAATTGAAACTCTGCTGCCAAATTAAACAATTTTTTTAAACAATTTTTCGGTTTACAAATGAAATTAACAAACAAAATCAATTGAAACTCTGCTGCCAAATTAAACAATTTTTGTAAACAATTTTTCGGTTTACAAATGAAATTAACAAACAAAATCAATTGAAACTCTGCTGCCAAATTAAACAATTTTTTTAAACAATTTTTCGGTTTACAAATGAAATTAACAAACAAAATCAATTGAAACTCTGCTGCCAAATTAAACAATTTTTTCACTGAAGTTTTCTACCGATCAGCTGACAAAAGAGAAACCATAAGAAAAGAAACATAAGAAAAGAAAACATAACGAAAAACATAACGCACATAAGAAAAGAAACATAAGAAAGAGGGGAAAATGTATATAGTTACCGCAATATCTTGCAATGCACCATGGAAATCAAATCCACAAGTTTTCGGGTCGTAGTATCGGTACTGCTTTACATTTAAACCTGCATGCTTGGAAATAGGAACGTGATTTCCCCAGGTTGGTGTTGGGAGGTATATATCCTTGACACCGGGAAAAAAGACAGCAAGGAAATTTGTGCCAATTCGAAGAGAACCTGTTCCCGATATTCCTTGGACAGTAGCATTCTAAAAGAAAAAAAATGTTAATATCGTACATAGCACTAATCATTTTAATGTATTTGTCTGGTATACCATACAAGGATAAGACTTTTGCTAAAGCTCTTCTAACAGAATCGAACACTTGCTCATAATGTATAAAACTGAGGACAAAGGGTGTTTGACAACTCAGACACTTCTCAGTTATTGACCTAAGTGTAAAATTTGGTCAAACATCATCTACCTTTTCTAAAACCGCATTGTTCTTCTCTTAGAACTTTGTCTACAGCATCTCTCAGTCTAAGAAGTATCATATTATTAAGTAATTTACTACTTACAGAGATCAGACTAATGCCTCGATAATTACCACACTCACTCTTATCACCTTTCTTGTACAGTGGTCTAATTAAGGGTTTCCTAAAATCGTTAGGTACTACCCCCTTTTCAAAAATCATGTTCATAATCTTCGGAAACTTATTTCTAACCTCAGAGCCACCATATTTAAGAAACTCATTTACCACACTATCAGCACCTAAAAAAAGGATAAAAATCCTCCTGAGCCATTGCTGGCACATAGGGCGCTGATACGGCGTTTCAGTTGCCGTGTTTTTAAACAGGGACAAGCAGCAAGTTTGTCGCCCAACCTTGCTGCAGCGGGGATCGAACCCTGGTGTGGTCGGACCTGGTAGTTCGGGGATCGAACAATGGTGCTCCGTATTGCCAAGCAGAGCCTCAATCCACTGTGCTACAATAGGTTACTATCGTCACCTGGAGCCTCAGTATTTTTTAATCCTTATAGTACTGTCGCTAATTCTTCCTCACAAAACAAATCTTCCTTCACACCCAAGGTATCACACACTTTTACATTTTTCTCTATGTCTTTTCCAGTAGCTCTATATCAGTTTAGTACATTTTCAAAATGTCTTAACCACCTCTCTTTAACTCTTTCCTTATCACTAATTGTGACCCCGTTCCTGTCTTTAACAGGGACAATTCCGGATTGACTACTCCCTCTCAATTTATTACATGCCAGTACAATATCTTGATGCTGCGCCGTCTAGCAACATCTTCCAGATCATCGACAATTTTATCCATGGCGTCCGTTTCACACCTCCTTAGTTCATATTTTAACGCTTTCTCTACTTTCTTTACATTGTTTTTTTTTAGGTAAAATCACGTCCCCTCCTTCTGACGAACTACTGTGACTAATGCCGCCTTGTCTCAAGACAACAGTGTGCAAACACACAGAAACTCGGAACGCTTGGAGTACTTACAAGAGGAGATGTTGGTGTTGATGGGAGTGCGTACGCGTGCGATACCAATCGTTTATAACGCACGTGGATTTTTTTTTTTAAGAACATTATTTACTGTTCTTCAAAGGGGTCTGACATACGACTTCAAAAGGAGAGGATGCACAGATTTTCCCCAAATTTCTTTTCTTTCTCTTCTACCATCATCTATAACCAATTGACTATGTTATTCCTACTTTTTACTTATCAATATCCACTTTCTCAGTGACTATTAAAAATAGAACACAATAAAATAAGCAAATCAAAAAATAGGTACATCATCTTTCATTCTTTTCTCTTCTTCCTCTTTTATTTTATTTTTTTTACACAAGAGAAGATACCCCAGACTCAATAATTGAACGATAGTTTTGTCACACGCTGCATTTCCACTACGAATGGCCTTCTAAAGGATGTTATCCCTAGCAGTCTATTTGTTGATTACTGCAAAAGGAAATTCGGCGAAAACATCCATAGATGAATAAAAAAAAAAAAAAAACTTTGTTCGCGTTTCAAGCACCAAGATTTTAGCAGCCCGTCGCCATACATGATGTCATAAAAGCATATTTGCATTAAATGCACACCCAAAAAATAACTAAAGACAAAAGCTTACCAGTCCATTTTCAACCCATTCATTTCCTTCTCCCAGTGCCAAGTTGATCGAATGCCTACAGAATTCCGGGGTACCAGAAATAGGAGAGTATTCCTTATCCATATTCCTGGCAATTATTCTTTGTTCTGCTGTTTTAACTGATGGAAGAACAAAAGGTTTTCCATTATCATCACGGTAAGCTCCCACTCCTAAATTCATCTTCTTGGGATTTGTATCCCGCTTATAAGCTTCTGATACGCCCAAAATAGGATCGGGAGGTCCCATTTCCACATGGGACCACCATGAGCTGTAATAAAGCAAAAATTAATTTCTGATTCATAAGATGCTCCTTTACAAGACACAAGAGCATAAAGATATTAGCTAAGCAAGGATTTTTAACAAATGGATCAGGAATTCATCTTTCAAATTGCAAGCATATCTAAAGGCCAATTCACAATGACGTATTACTAACTAGTTAGATAGCGCTAATGTTGGGAATCAGCTGAAATTAAACTCGTACAAATATTTAGGTAGCGTCCAGATTAGAACGAGCTAAAACTGAAGTTAAATTTACTGGAATCTAATTAAGGCCAAACCAATCAGAATTTGCTAATAAATCTTTGATTGGCTTAATACCCAGCCCATATTCAGCAAGAGGTAAAATAAATATTTTTTTTAACAATCACTATCAAAAGCTCCGAATTCGAATTTCGGAGTCAAAAATATCATAGAAAAACACGAAAATTGGTAAAGAATGCAAAAACGAAAACGAAGAAAAGAAAAATCAGAACGAATAATCATTCGTCAGTCAATAAATTAACTGGAAAATGCAAATTAAAATTTAAAAGGATGAAAAATGATCAAATTAAACTAAAAAAAAAAAACAGATACATAAAAATTTGAAATGGACAATAAAAAAAGGGGAGGGGGGAAACAATCGAATGAACTCACCCAAAACTATAATAACCAAAGGTCTTCCAAAGGGTGCAGTCCTGAGCTGCCTCCTTTTCTCCATATTTCTCTGGGACACGAACCTCCCACATAACAATTTACAATATACTGATGATCTGGTATTTTGGGCAACTGGCAACACCTATGATATTGCACACTCAAAGTTACGAAAGTTACTTTTCCAATTTGAAAAGTTTCCTCAAAATTCTGATTTACCTACTGCACCCACCAAGTCGAAAATCCTCCAATTTCACCATATGCAAAATAATGTTAATGCAAGACTAACTCTAAATGAAATAATTATTCCCGAGGACAACCAAATTAATTACCTAGGCTTCATGCTTGACTAAAAACTTAATCTCCACCTTCATATCACAAACACAATAAAAACAAGAGCTAAGAGCTCATATGGCACTTGTGACGAGGTCGGAAGAGCCAAGAGCTCATATTGTATGAGCTCTAGCAAAATTCTAAGAATCAATGCATTGATTTAAAAGGAAAATAAAAGGCTTAATGCCGGTCGGGATTCAAAATAAGAGCTCTGAGTAAAAAAAACGCTCTAAGAGCGTTTTTATGGCACAAGTCCTAGTTACG
Source organism: Artemia franciscana (assembly GCF_032884065.1). Classification (NCBI taxonomy): domain Eukaryota; kingdom Metazoa; phylum Arthropoda; class Branchiopoda; order Anostraca; family Artemiidae; genus Artemia; species Artemia franciscana. The sequence goes on along the minus strand of NC_088873.1, from coordinate 10,826,076 downwards.
TGATTGACATAACCGGACTGAATCCGCTCTCTTTGGGGGACTTGGAAGGGGTGTTAATTCGAAAAAAATAGAAAAATTTAGATATTTTTAAATTGAAAATGAGTAACCGGATCTTAATGAAATTTGATATTTAGAAGGAACCCATGCCTCAGAGCTCTTAGTCTAAATCCCGACCAGATCTGGTGACATTTGAGGGAGTTGGAGGGGGAAACCGGAAATCTTGGAAAACTTAGAGTGGAACGCTTGGAACAATTAGAGTGGAGAGATCGGGATGAAACTTGGTGAGTAGAATAAGCAAATATCGTAGATACGTGATTGAAGTAACCGGACTGGATCCGCTCTCTTTGGGGGTGGGGGGGGGGGTTAGGGGGGTCCAGTGCCTTGGCGAGTTCGGTGCTTGTGGACGTGCTAGGACAATGAAAATTGGTAGGCGTGTCAGAGACCTGTACAAATTGAGTTGATAAAGTCTTTTTCCCCGATTCGACCATCAGAGGGGCTGAAGGGAGAAGAAAAATGAGGTATTTTTAACATACGAGTGCGTGATAGGATCTTAAATGAATTTTGATATTTAGAAGAACCTCGTGTCTCAGAGCTCTTATTTTAAATTCGGACCAGGATTAAGCCTCTGATTTTCCTTTTAAATCAATCTATTGATTCTTAGAATTCTGCAAGAGCTCATGCCATATGAGCTCTTGGCTCTTGCAACCTCGTCACTAGTGCCATATGAGCTCTTAGCTCTTGCTTAATAATCCTGGCGCATCTTGAAATTTGCATGCATATGGTGATTTTTTTATTAAAGAATTCTGTTGGAAACTATCGTCCTATGAAATGAGTCATCTAGAAATTCTCTAACCCTTTTCTTTTTTGAACTATTAGCAAAAAAGCAGAGCAACCAAATTTTTAGCTCAGATAAGTAAACATCTGTCCAACATGAATCTGTCCAACAACAAACCTGTCCTGTTAGATCTATGTAGCCTTCCAGTGAATCCAGGCACACTCCTTTTTGATGGAGTGAAGGCGACCTGCTCAATATTCATACTCTTGAGACAGTCAATAGTGAGACTGTTGACAGTCTTCTTGATGTGTGAGCTGTGGGGAAGTGACTGGTGGGGAATCAGCCCTCCCCCCTCTTGTATGTCCAAACAAACCTACCATACTAAGACATCTTTGATAACATTTATATTACTAATTTTGCAGTTGCTTGCCAAGAATTTAAAGCTTTATCCAAGACGAAACATTGAAACAAACAATTAGATCAACACTGAACATTTTAAACATATTGTTAAACTACCAATGAATAGTTGTTGTCATCTCTGTGCACAGGAGGAGGGAAACGTTTACAGCTTTCACCCTCTGAGGTTAGTTAAGACCCTTCCCCCCTTCTCCATCTTCAGAAAAATGTGCATTATTCCATTTTTCATCCTTTGTCCCTAGAAAAAAGGGCTTTGAGAGAAAAATGCCAAGAAAAAACCTCTAGTCACCTCCCATACAAAATGTAGGACCTGTTTGCACCTTTGATGAAAGAGGGGGGAGTACAAAAATAAAGAGAAAATGTTAAATATTACAAACAAAAATTCAAAAAGAATAAAGAAACAGCCTTACCTTGCCCTTGAAGCTAGAACTGATGAAGCCCCAGATTGGTTTAATGAAAATAATACAGCTGTCCTAAGTGGATTAACAGCCATTCTTCTGAAAAGAGAGGTTAGAGTTACAAAAAAAGGACAACAAAATCATGAAAAATATAGATCTGAACTATACATGAACTTGCATAATTCATATATGAATGATGTTTGCACTTTGGCTAGAGAAACCTACTAAGTAAGACATCATGAATATCAAATTTATTGAAACTCTTAATGCATTTTCACAATTGTTTAGTATAATCATGATCAGAAAACGCCAAATTAGTTATGATAATGCACTCTTTTTTGGCTGAAAACTGGTAAAGTCCTTGTGTGACATTTGTTTCATATCTTGAAAGTGTTTGAGCTAGGCAAATACAACTTTCAGGGAACAAACCACAGCAAAATGAAGCTCAGGAAGGTATTTTACTGTTCCTACTCAGCAGAAGCTCAATTGAGGAGGAGGGCTCAATTCCCCAGTTTTTACTCTGTTAGAATTCAAATTATGATATTATCATTGAAAATGATCCCTTCTTTCCCCCAGATACTGAAGAATGCATTTCTCATCTCTCTAAAAAATTCTAATTGATCCAGACCCTTAGGATGTTGACTTTTCAAAGATGTTGGAAAATTCTTTCATAAATGGACGAAAATTTCAAAACAGACCAACAACCCAAATTAGAGTCTGAGAAGGTCATCAGCCTCAGTACTCTAGTTTTGGTTGAATGGCCTAGGAAAGGCATTATCACTCTCAGAACTCTACTCTTAGCAAATACTAAAAAATTGTATTTTGTAAGGTTTTATCTACCTTACAACAATGTTTCTGTCTAACTGTTAGGTTTGAAACAGCTGAACAGAATAGGCCCCAGCCTAAAAAAAAATCCAAATTTGGATAGGAGTTTATATCAAATCATGGAAAACAATATCAAAATTTAAAGTGAATAAAGGAAACTAAACCAAACTTGAAAAAAAAACAGTTTTTTTCACAGGTATTTATCATTGACATAAATACTTTCATTAATACCATTGCAGCACAATAGCAATGCCTAAGCAAAGAGTGATGTTGTTTCAAAGTGTTATTATTTTTGTCACCAGGCCACTTTGCATGGAATAGACCCTATAAAGACGCAGACCTACAAAATCCTAAGTATTCTTTACTAGGAAACTATTCTTTGACCCAAATTGTTTCTTCTTTACATTAATGATATGATACTCAAAGTCAGCAACTATTTAACCCTTTATGCTGATGGTTCAAAGCTATTTGGTATGTCCAATAACACAATTTAGCCTTGAATTGCATCACAATTTAGCCTTGATCACAACCATCAACACAAACACAACCTTGATCACAACCATCAACACAATTTAGCCTTGATTGCATACAGGTATAGACAGGCAAGTGGCTTCTCTCTTTTTAATATATTAAAGTGTGTCACCATTCATTTTGGTTAAAATAATCCTCAGGAGGAATATACTATGAATGACAACCAGACATTTGCACCCAGCAGTAAAGGACTAGGAGTCACTATAGATAACCTTCTAACAATCAAAAAACACTCTGCACAAACTGTTTCCAGAGCAAATTTGAGCATTGAACTTCAATTACCAGCTGATCACACAGAATCTTCCTGAAGCTATATAAGACAATTATGAGACCAGTCCTTGACTTTGGAACCTGTCTTGCTGGTCCTTTTTATAAAGTGATATGTGGACTGAAGGTGTTGAAAGCAGAGCCACCAAGTGCATCTTTAGACTAGGCAAGAAACCATATTGTGAAAGATTATCTACCCTAAAACTCCCTTATTTGAACTTCCAATGCAGGTGCAGTGATATACTACTTAGATATAAATATGTTGACCAACCCCAAAATAAGGTCTTTACTCAGTTACAAAAAGAAAGACAAACATGAGGTCACTCTAATAACCTCCATAACCCCAGAGTTAATTGCAAAATCAGACAAGATTCTTTCAGCCAAGGGTCACCAATAATTGAAACTGTTTAAGTGAGGAGACTGTGTCTCCAACATCCTCCAAAGTTTACAAAAGGAGACTCAACAAGGAATAAGAAGCCAAATCTTTAAGATGCAACTAGAGCTGCCCATCATCTGTGTCTTGTAAATAGTGATTAATATGTACATATATACACACAAAGGAGTTTGACTAGGATGCTGCTTGCCACAACAAACCAACTTGCATACTCAATCAGAGATTGACAGTGTCTCACAGTGTCTACTCTAAACCACAGAAGGATGGTCCCCTTGATCATACCTATCTGTGTGGTCACTGTTACCAAGTGGGCTTAAATTGCATCTATCCTAGGATGTCACTGGGAAATAAACACAGTCACAACCCTCTTTTTTTACATGTTGAGTAAAGTGTTTTAGCTGCCATCATAATAACAGAGCCAAACATATCCAATATTGGACCTTAATTTGCTCTGAAGTGTAAATTAAGCTATTTGTGTCATTATTCTTAAAGAAGAACCATAAAACACATTGTTAGCAGAAAGTGTAGAATTGAAATTCAATAGAACTATCATTTTGCTATTTTAGTGTTTCCTTCTCAAAAGCAGCCCAATCTTCACATGTGGTAAAAAAAAAAGCACACACACAAAAACAGAAAGCTTTATAATACACCTTTGTGTTAAACTGGAAGGAACTATGATAATCCGTTAAAAAGGAGAAACTATATTTCTGAAAGTTATAAAGCAAGAATTTTTGGCTGAACACTTGACGAAAGGCTCTTTGCAGTACCACTGGATGACAATGGCTCTTCTGATGTGACATTATACAACAAAAAGAGTAGCACAATGAGATTCCTAATTTTATGTTTCTCATTTTATAGTCCCACATATGGTTGTAGGATGTATATGAAACTAAAAGAAAACTCTAAAACAATGAAATACAAGGCCTATTCAACAATGAAATAGGCCTATTCAACATATTTCTAGGAGTCAGATTAGAGTGTTTTGTGGGACCATTAAGTTTATACGGAAACCATAAGGAGGGGAGAGGTAGGTAGTGTATTGACAGAAGTGACCATGATATACAGAAAAACCATAAAATAAGGCATCTAATATGACTAATCTACCTTTAGTTCATTAGCATGCCTTCAGAAGATGCAGTCAATTAAAGCAAATTTACCCATAGCAGTTTTCTCAGGTCAACAATACAAGTAAATTAAATTTAACAAAGATATTGTGTATCACAAGATGATAAGCAACATCGAAACATATCTATCTATGACTATATCTGGGATGCATTGTCACAGACCAAGCAATTATGCTGACTTGTTTTCTTTGTAAATAGGTATTTGACATTTCAAAACCATTATACTTACCTGAGTATATAAGAACTTCAGATCTTTCAGATAGCCTATTCAATGGTATTTTAATGATTTATGAATGTAGACAATAATGAAAGTAAACATAATAATGTAATCAAGAAAACATGCTGCATTTTTATATAGTAAAAATGTTGTTGCTATTACTGTATTCTGGATGAGCATAAAAAAAGGATCAATTAGTAAGTTCTCTTTATCATTATGTTAGTTATTGAATTTCATATATATTTACCATAAAGACCATTAAGTAGCATGTTCACCTTGGCTTTATACCAGTTATAGAATGATGAAGACCATATATTTACCTTGTCATTGTGTAGTAAAACAGTTTTAGTTATGTATTTTGCTAATTAGAACTGTTTCTGTAATAAAAAAAAAACTAAAAAACTTCTGAAAACAACTATTAGAAAATCCTAAAACAGGCTACAGTAAACATATCACAGTTTATATTATTGATTTACCAATAAAGTGAACATACTACTTGATGTTTTTTATGGTCTTTATGTATATAATAATTGCTTCTATTGTAATTTCAAATTTAAGCACTTTTTGACCTAATCTAACCTAGCCTAACTATAAATAGTTTTGGCACTGAGAAAATGTAGTATTATTTTGTTGAAAACAACTGGGAAAACAGCAGTGAGAAAATATAGTATTATTCTCTCAAAAACAACTGATAACTCATACTTTATTTGAAAACTTGTCATTTTTAAAAAGTGCTTAAATTATATACTATATTCTGTAGTATTACATTATAGAATTATAGTATTAGAATTAATATAGAATTATAGTATTATTCTAATTAAATACTATATTCTGTAGGCCTATGTATTTTTCTGTTGCTTGATTTTATAGGTGTTGCTTGTTTATTTTTTTAAGATAAAAGTAACCTATGGAAAAATGTGAGAATATATAGTCTATTTTGAAAATTATATACATTTTAAATTTAAGTGAATTTAGGATTGATACAAACATGGATAAAATTCTAGTTTAGCTACTTTTTGCTATCTTGGAATGGGGTTAGGTTAGAAAAATGAAACTTAAAGGAATTAATCCAGGGCCAACAATATACTCTGGGAAGGCATTGCCAAGCTTCTATGTTGACACTCTGCTAATTTCTTAGTCTTAAAAATTTTGCTTAATTGACCTATTGAAATTGGTATAAGGAAAAATTCTAGTTAATTGACTTCTTGTTATCTCAGAAGGGGTTTAGGTTAGGAAAATGAAACTTTCAGGGATGAATCTACAGACTAAAGTATTTCCCAGGAAGGTATTTTGAAGCAATTACCCCTACTCCTTCTTCCTCTAGAGGGCCCTGACTTTTGATGACCTTTCAAAATATGTGTTATAAAAGTGAAACCTTGCAAAATAGATCTTCTGCTTAACTGAAGTACAACAGAATTGTTTTCAGCTTCATAACTTTGCTCAATTCCATTTTATAAGGATTCAAAGATATGCAAATATATTTCCTAAATTTTGAAAAAAAAACATTGATATGGCTCAAAATTCTACTCGAATAACAGGAACTGCATTTTCAGAACTAAAGGGAGAGAAAAAGCAACTAGTATCCTAAATGAAAATTAAGGTAAAACATTGTTTTGTCAAAATTTCAATAGATATAGACTTGCTATGCAGGCAAATTTCAATGCTGTCTAGAGAGAGGAGTAGCAAAATATCTTCCTGGGACATACTTTAACATGTAGATCTATCCCTGAAAGTTTCATTTTCTTAACCTAACCCCTTTATAAGATAGCTTCAAAAATATGTGTGTTATAAAAGTGAAACCTTGCAAAATAGGTCTTCTGCTTGAATGAAGTACAACAAAATTGTTTTCAGCTTCACAACTTTGCTCAATCCCAATTTATAAGGTTTTAAAGATATGCAAATACATTTCTTTGCAAAACAATATCTTACCACAATTTTCAGTAATCACTTTCTTTTTGTAAGGTTTTAGGGTAAAATTCTACTTTGGCTAGGCTTTCTTGGAGAGGGGTTAGGTTAGGAAAATGAAACTTTCAGGGATTGGTCAACAGGCTAAAGTCTATGTCCTAGGAAGATGTAGGCAAACTTTAGGACCCTCCAAAGGGAGAAGGAGTGGAGGCAGATACTTCAAAATACCTTCCCAAGAAATACTTTAGCCTGTAGAACCATTCCTGAGTTTCATTTTCCTAACCTAACCCCTTTTCAAGACAGCAAAAGGTAGCCAAAGTACAATTTTGCCAAAGTGGTTTATATACAGATAATCTGTTGACTAAGTTTTTTAAGCATATGCTTATTAGAAAAGTAACCTAAAAATTGTTTTTTATTACAATTCTTTACATGGAAAGAGCCAGGTAAACAGATATCTTTTTTTATAGATAGCCTACTATACAGAATTTTAGAGTGTCTCTGAGTGGGCAAACCACTAGGCCTATTACCCTAATCTTGAAAGCCGACTAGGCTACCTAGCCCCAACCATGCTAGGAATGATGATAAACAGGTAAAAAAAAATATTAGTGGGTTAGGCTATTCAAAAAAAAATTGAAAAAAAAAAGTTACAAACTAGATTTCAATCCAATCTTTTTGCTGACCTTTCACAGAGTGACTATGTGACTAATATCGTAAAATAAAATAAAACCTGGAAGGACAAATTTGTACGATTATATGCGTAATGACATACATAAAAAATATTAAATTTTAATTTTTTTAATTAAAACTGCTACTTAAAAGCTTTCTTTAACTTATTAGTAGACTAAGAGCTTTATGAAAGAAATTTTTTTGTTATTTACATATATAAAATTTTCTGAAAGCTTGTCCACGCAGACATTGCGTGAACACAGTTGTAGCAGTAGCTAGTTAATAAGCGAATCGCAACCAACCCACACTGAACCAAACTACACGTTTTTAAAACACACAAAAAATTTCAGTGAGAAAAGTATACCTTGAAATCACCATTGTTGAAAATACTAACTTGGAGACTTGAGGTCTCTTGCCTTTAACAACAAGGAAAATCCCTTTTTCGCATAGGTAGAACTGATGTATTGTTTTTTCCATTTTTCTCCTGGGTGATCGTGTCAAAGCAGTGGTCATAGAATAAACCCTGAATAGTCATGAGAGAGAAATCATTTGAACTTAAATTATGAATTCTAGTCCCATTTTGAGGAACAAATGAGATTGCACCAAGCAAAGTGTTATGTTCTTTCAGAACATCATCTTATGAAAAGAGATCCAAAATGCCAGAAAATACACATTCTGAAATGTCTGATTGATCCTTACTGTCGTTAATCTTAAACTGAATTTTTAAGGACCTATTTTTAACAAAAATCATGTTGATTAGTTTAGTTTTATCGCATAGTTTGGGCAACGGTAATAGAATAAGATTAATTGTGCACTCCCCAAAAAAATATATACGAACAAAAAACTGATGTAAAAAAATTTAATTTTCTTATTGAAGCAAAGAGTAAGTAGGACCTTAGAATAAACAAAGAGCATTATCAAAGGTCAATTTATTTGAACAAATTTTGTGGATATATCTTGCATAATCTGTTACGTAATTGGATTGTTGAACCGGAAACCCGCTTAAGTTGCATTAATGAAGTGGTTCTGATTAATGCAGCCGCTTGAAAGATCAAAAGCCATGCAGGATTTCTACATATATGAACTAATTTGATGGTTTCTTTCCTGCTACCCAAAATTCCACAGTAAAAACTCATTCAAAAAACTAATGTTAACCTAAAAAAATTTTGACAAAATCTTTGTAAATATTTTGTCCAATATTTGTAACCATGGCAAACATTTGTCCAATGTTTCAATTACAGTGCAAAATTGTAATTTTTAAGCAGATAAAAAGAAAAAGCTTGACACTCAGGGCCCTTACGCATGGAAGGGGAGGGGTACACCTCCATAGTTTTTGGACACTTGATAAAAAAAAAGTCGGTAAGATCGTAGTGCAAAGTACCACGATTGCTGCGACTCCGCCAGATTGTTTTGTTTGGTTAAATGAAGACGACAAAAATACTGAAATGTCATCTACAATAACCTCAAACTTGGCCAGTAAATGCAGCAGTATACCGACTCCTGCCATGATTTTACAGACAGTGCCACAATTTTCCATTTACTTAAATAAAGAGCATGAAAATAGTAACATGACATATGCCAAAATCTCAATCCCGGTCAGCAAATGCAGCAGTTATACCGAATCATGCAGTGATTTTTCGTATGGCGTTTAAAATGCACATTATAATGAAAAAAGAAATCGCCAATCCTACAGCACAAACACATAAATAAACATACATCATAAAAAAAGACAGAAGGAGAAAAGGAAGACTGTTTTCCTACTTTAGTAATTAATATAGATCAGTACTTGAATGAGGCCTTAACCCCACCCATCCATCCAATTACATAGGTCAAACAGCATAGCCATACACAATCAACCATAAAGAATAATCCATGGACAGGCAGTCGTGTCGTAAGTAAGTTTAAGTCGTCATTTATCAAATATTAAAAACAGTAAAAAAGACGAATAATTCAGAGGCGACAACTCAACACAAGGGCTCATCAGGAGAATACATACTTGCCTATAGGGTTTCGGCACTTTAAATTCCCTACCCAGGCAAGTTGTGTGCTTACCATAAATTCCCTATGGTATCCCCGTTCTAGGTATCACCCCCAAAATGCCTATGAAAAAACAAATGTAAAACAACTAAGTGACACCAAAACTAGCTTATCATACCTAAGTTCTGGCCCTCGTGTATTTACGATACCTATTCACAATCTATATTAATACTAAAAAATTATTAAAATTTTTGCACTATGTCAAATCTTCTCTATTCATGAAAATTTGACCTAAATAAAATTCAAGGAAATGAATGCAAATTGAGACCATTTGAAAATACAATATGTGCAAAATCCTCCGGAAATCCACTGTTAAAAATTAAGGACACGCCAAACTCAATAACAAGGAAAATCAAAATCAACCAAAGGTTTCGCTAAGTATTTCAAGATAATTCTTTCGGTATTTATTTAAATGCTCGTTATAATGAAAAATAATTTTTTTTTAATTTCCAAGTTAGTTTATTTGCACAGAAACCTATTAAAATCATTTTTTGGCTTAAAATTTTACATCTATTTTTAAAATCAATATAATTACTACAAGTCCTTGCATATCTAAGTAACTGTGAGTAAAGTGCTGAATATGTGATATTTGAGTGTATATTACTTTCAGGGAACGGGAAATTAATCGCTTCAAAATCAAAATCATCCGTTTTTTATACATTTTAAGACCTAATTTATTATTATCAGAAATATTAATATTCAAATGTAAGAAATGATCTTCTAGACCTGTGCCATGACTAGGTTCAAGAGTCAGCTCTGATTGATATTTATTTTTAGAAATATCAATAGATTCCTTACGATTTAAAACTAAAATATCATCTAAATATCTTTTATTATTTGACAATAGATGTTTAAATTATTTTCATTATTCTTATCCATCATATATTTATATTCAAGTTGACTTAAAAACAAGTCAGCTATAAATGGGCTGGCGTCCCCCCCACGGGAATTCCTACGATTTCCTTATACAAATTACCATTCTAATTATTAATAATAAAAAAATTCGGTGAAAATGACCAGCCAGTCGGTAGAATTCATCGCCTTTCCTTAAAAAATTTTGGCTAGTAACAATCCTGATTATACTACCACTTATGCCCCTCTTCCATCCCAAAAAACTCCAAACCTGCCTCTTTACTTGTCCTAAGAAGCTCCTATTTCCCTTAAGTTGTTCCTTACGATATCCTCCCATACCATTCGGGACTAACTGCTTTTCGCTTGGCACTAGAAGGTTAGCAGACAATGGCAATCTTTGGCTATCTATCATCCTTTATCCGTAGAACATATTCTAGGCATCCCATTCATTCTCTCATTATAGCCCTATAAAGCGGAATTAAAACATATTTTTGTAAAGCTTACTGTTTGAGACACAGTCGGTTGGTTGGGCACCCAGAACAATCTACAGACAATTTCCATGGACGAAAATCTAGTAAATCCCCCTCCATTTTTCGGAGTAATCATTCAAAACTATATTTGACCACTATCATCATTGCAGCTTCCACCAGTCTCATCCTGGTTTGCAGACATATCTTCCCTGTTCTTCCAAACTTTTTTCTAATTTGAAAAAACACCCTAGGCCATGGCTATGCAACTTTTAACATCTTCACTAACAACTTTTAACATTCTACCTAGGCAAGTGAAGTTGTCCAATTGATCGATATTCTCATTACCCAACATCGTCTATTCACCTTCACTTATTCTAGTCTTAACGACTTAGTCTTTCTGACATTAATTTTTAACCTTATTCTTGCACTCCAAATTCGTAAACCTCTAAAAATTCATTCATTTTGGAAACGTTTTCATCTAGGATGATTGGATGCTTAAATCGTCGGCATAATCTAAGCATAAGAGGTTTTACTTCCTAATTTGATTCTGTGATTTCTCCATTGCATTTGTTAGGCTTTTTATCACAGTTCGTGGTAATTCAAAAACGTTCAGAAATTAAATAAAATAAAAAAATAACTAAAAGTCAGGAGCGACATTAAAACTTAAAACGAACAGAAATTACTCCGTATATGAAAGGGGATGTTCCCTCCTCAACGCCCTGATCTTCGTGATAAAGTTTTTACTATTTTAAAAAATAGAGTTAAGAGAAAGAGTCAAACTTTATCGTAAAGGGCGGGGTGTTGAGGTGGAAAAGCCCTTTTCATATACGGAGTAATTTCTGGTCGTTTTAATGTTGCTCCTTACTTTTAGTTAAAAAAAAACTTGTTTTTTTATTTAATGAAAACAAAGTTTTTCAAAATGATCCATATAAAGGTGGATAGAACCCAACCCTGCTTAACTGCTTATTTGACACGAAACCAGCTACTAACTTTATTCCCTACCTTAACCGCAGCAGGATATATATATGTATATATATATATATATATATATATATATATATATATATATATATATATATATATATATATATATATATATATATATATATATATATATATATATATATATATATATATATGTATATATATATATATATATAAATGAGAAAAAAGCAAGGTTCCAAATGAAAAAAAAGAAAAGAAAAGGACATTGCTAACGTTAAAACTAAACTAATATAATCACAAGAACATAAGTAGTTGAGCCAGCGGTGAATCCTACGTGTTTAGAGACCGCATGGAAGCCCTACACTCTTTGTCGATCACTTTAGTTGATAAACTAAATATTCTGTATATCGAAGAGATCTCCGTGTTTGAGAACCTGAGTGGAAGTCCCAGCAGAAATTTCGGGTATCGAAAATAAGTGCTCCGTATTTTCAACGCTCGGTGGGTGATAACATTTTACAGAAGGACGATGTATTCCAGATTCAATAAAAAAAAACAAGTTTTTTTTTTTACTGAAATTAAGGAGCGACATTAAAACTTAAAACAAACAGAAATTACTCCGTATATGAAATGGGTTGTTCCCTCTTCAATGCCCTGCTCTTTACATTAAAGTTTGACTCTTTCTTTCAACTCTAAATTTTAAAACAGTAAAACACTTTATCGCAAAGAGCAGGGCGTTGAGGAGGGAACATCCCTTTTCATGTACGGAGTAATGTTGTTCCTTACTTTTTAATGTTGTTCCTTACTTTTACTTACTTTTCGTTTTAAGTTTTAATGTTGTTCCTTACTTTTAGTAAATTTTTTTTTTTTAGTTAATTTCTGAACGTCTCTAATTAATGCGTATTTTGATTTTGGCTCCCAGCACATGAATAATGAAAAGAAATTTGCATATTAATTATTTTCGGCTAAATGGCGTTCTCACAGTTTTCATCGGACTTTTTTAAGGAAAAATGACCAATACTACACCCTACGTCCCCTTCATGGGAATTCTCTTCCCCCATGAAAACTTTGTCCATGAAAAGATTCTCCCCCCCCCCTCAGCCCTTCCCCCTAACCAAAAAACCCCTGAAAACGTCTTTACACTTCCCAATAACTGTTACTGTATGCAAACACTGATCAAAGTGCGTAACTTCCAGCCCCTCCCACGGGGACTATGGGAGAGTAAATCGTCCCTAAAGACATAATTATTAGGGTTTTCGACTATGCTGAATAAAATAGATATCTCAGAATTTTGATTTGATGACTTTGGGAAAAATTAATGTGGGAGGGGCCTATATGCCCTCCAATGTTTTGGTCACTTAAAAAGGGCACTAGAAATTTTAATTTCCGTTAGAATGAGCCCTTTCGTGATATTCTAGGGCCACTGTGTCGATAAGATCGCCCCAGGAAAAAAATAACAGAAAAACAAACAAACAAATAAATAAACATCCATCCGTGATTGCGTGCTATCCGTGGATACCGTGCTGAAAAATAGTCCTTTTTCGGAATTCGATGAAGATCTGCTAAATGATTGGATATTATCAAATGTTCTTCAATATATATTATACTGTGCTTGGCTGCTATACCACCTAATAAGGGAGATTCTGGCATTCATTGTTTACGTTTATTTGAATTAGCCTCTAATTATTCCTTACATACTGGGCATTGCGAACTATAGCAGGGATGCTTTTTACCTCAATTAGCCCATTTAATGTTGCGGGTATATACGGGTTGTCATTAGAATTTTCATAATCAGCAGAGCACCGAGAACATTTCATAACATTAGAACAGTTTCGTTGCAAATGGCCGAACTTTTGGCATTTAAAACACCTCGGAGGCACGGCAACGTATTTATCCACATTGAGGTAACAATAACCGACATAAATACCATATTTCAGTGCTTTTTCAATGAGATATACATTTATTAAAAAAACAAAACTCTATTCACCTGTCAAGAAAAGCAACAAACATGGAAGGGCAAGCGAAGCTATCACTCTCAGGGAATAAAAACCACATTCATAATGATCTACTCAACACACAAAAAACTCAACTGATGAAGGAAGAAAGGAAAAAAGAAAAAGAGGAAAAGGCATGAAGAAGATAGAAAACAAAAAAGTTAGCAGCAAAGCAAATCGGGGAAACACCTTGAATGACAAACCTGGAGTGGGCTTCGCGTCAAATTAACTCACAAAATAAAAAAAAAACTTCTTCGCCCATGAATTGAAAGCCGGAAGATTAGGAACATTTTTCACACACTCGGGCAATTTATACCAAACATTGGGACTATAATGGCAAATCACAAAAGATGCCCGAGTGCTACTCCTAAACTCATTAGTTATCATCTTTTCTTATATTATTATCATGGCAGTCTCTATTAAAAGTAAAAAGATCAAAAACTCGTCCCTCCTTTTTTCAAAAGCAGGTATGATGAGCTGATTCAAATATTTGCACGAAAACATGGAAAAATAAATCATTTTTAGAGTCTTTTTTGGACTAGATTTATTATTCTTCGCATACCCCTAAGGTCTCCGGTTAATTTTTCAGTTATCGCGCTTGAATAGTTTTTCCAGGACAGGTTTTTATCAATTAAAAACCCCAAATACTTCGTACTTGCTACTCATTTTATCACATTTCCTTGAACCGTGACTTGATCATTTCCAGCACTTGACTAGAGTCTAGAAAATATCACGAAAAGAGTTTTAGAAAAGTTTAGGGTTAACAGATTTTGTTGAGAAAAAGTTAGAAATTCTGAAACTACATTATTAATCTTAATTTGCAAAAAATCTAGTGAAGATGCTGCTAGAAAGCACAGAGTTTCATCTGCAAACAGGATGATACCATCCTCTGACATGTATTACTTCCCTCTACCAATGAAAATGATGAAAAGGAGGGGTCCCAGGATCGACTCTTGTGGGACGCCGCACTCTATTCTCTTTTTTGAAGAAAAAAAAGATCCATTCTGAACTATCTGATACCGATTGTGCAGATACGATGAAAACCACTCCGGGCTTAACCCTTCATCCCAATCAAGTAAAGAGCTTGAACAAGCTTTGAGTTGTTCACCGTATCCAAAACGTAGCTGCGGGACCGGTTTAAATGCATCACTAATCCAATCAACCAATTTCAGAACTGCTACATCCGTAGATAGCCCTTTTCTGAACCCAAATTGTGTTTCCATTATAATTTTATTCTTTTTAATATAATAGATCAATTGGGCATGTGCCACTTTCCCAACTTAGAGAAAGGGAGAATAGATATAGGTCTTTGATTTGATTGGTCATCTTTTTTACCTCCTTTATGGAGAGAAATCGCTCTTGGAATCTTTAGTGCTTCCGGGAAGACTCCAAGATCCAGAGACACGTTGATGAGGTGCGTCAAGACAGGCAAGACACTCATTTTTGCATTTTTTGTGAGTTCAAATTTTCTTTTTCAGATTTGAGAACGAGGAAAGTGAAATCGAAGGGGGGGGGCAAATTGACTAGGAAAAAAATAATTTGTCCGGGAGTTTTTAAGGGTATTGATGGCAGAACAAAATTTTTGTTCTTGGGTGGACCTGATTTGACTACCATAAAGGAGGGGTTCCCCAAATTCTTGTCGTCAGGACATCTACAAGTAAATATTTACCTATATGAAAAAAAAATTGATGAGAGATAGCACCTAATATCCCAGTTGTGGCTTTCGGGGATCTGAGACCCTTGAAAGGGGTTGTCGCAACTCAACTAAACTTAGTCAAAGTAATAGTTTATATTCCGGATGATCCCTAAATCGGGGAGGGAGAACACGATTCCTAAATCATGTTATTTGTATATATACCAGAGAGGGGCGTCGGATCCTGACCAAACTTGGTAGGAAGTAAGAACTAGGCTCATATTTTGTCTTTCTAGTATCTAAGCTTCATCATTTTTAGACTGGAAAAGAGATTCAAGAGCCTCTTACTGTAAGCCTATTTACTAGGCGGTGTGGTAAAATTCAACGGAACCCGGCAGATACAGTTTTGCATTCACACGGTTATTGTAAGATATGCGTTCCTCTATAAGGAAAAATTTCTGGTCATCAATATCCATCAAAAGGACCATAGATCTGAATTAAGTGCAGTAAGATTATAAACTATGGCTTGATTTATGCTTTTAGGTAGTTCAATCCTAGTGGTGAGTTTATGAAGCATTTACTGATAAAAACAAATAACGTACGGGCTTTTAGATCTTATCTTTCTTTTTTTGCTTAAGACGCCTAACATACAATTCTTGGAGATTCGTAAAACGCGGACTTCAGCGAAGCCATTTATTGTTGTTTCGTGCACAAAGTCTTGTTTCTTGAGTTATCCAATTCTACGGCCAATGTCAACAAGTGCCTCTTAATAGGAGATAGTAGCGCGTCTTACTTGGCAAGTGGTGCTTATGAGTCATAGTTGCGACCCCACTTCTTGGCGTTTTGGGAAAAAAGCTCATTAAATAATAACAGAAATATAACAACAGAGATGTTTCTGAACTTGGTGTGCTGAACTTGACATGAACTTAGAGTTTTTGAAACGCTCAGTGATTCGGACATTAAAATTGGCAACAATCTTAAAACCAGCAAAATTTTTCTAGAAGTCTAGTTTCTCTCTCGTAGAAATTTTGTGCAATTAATAAAAATATATTAATATTAGTTAAATTAATATTATATTAATTAATATAATATTATGTTAATATTATATAACCATATTAATTAAATATTAATAAATAGCGTGGGCTATTAGCCCACGCTATTTTAGTATTAGAATACCTCTAATATATCTCTCAAGCTTTTAATGAGGTTTTTAATTAATAACACATAGTCAACATAGGATACGAAAAAGTATTTTTCATTCATTCTAAAGATTCAATTTCGCACTTTATTCCGTCATATATTTCCATGCGTTGATAGAATAGCAGGACAACATTGATAACAGTAATACTGTAATAACAGTAACAGTCGACTAAAATACCATTCCTGATTAGTTTCAGTTTTGGACAGAGTCTGTAGAGATTTTCATCATTATTGAGATTTGACAGACCTTGACAAAAAGCTGTCATACTTCTTCCGAGAATAGTGTTAAAAATTTTTCAATAATAAAAATTTTAATTTGGAACCATTTAGTTCAAACAAATATAATAGAATTTTAGCAAATTTCTACACTAATGTTTTGCACGACACAAACGATTGAGTATGATGACCATGTTGCTTCCAACGTCCCATGTGTTGAGTTGACACCGGACATCGGACATCGGACAGATAGATAGCTGCGATGGCTGAGGAGTAATCCTTTTGATTTTACAGCACCAAGAAAAACAACCCGAAACAAACATAACCTTTATAATTTTAAATAAGGCCTAGCCTACTGTGACATAGTCAGAATTTGAATTTGGGGAGTTCTCATTTGATAGGAGAGGATGAAGTATATAAACTATATTTTTGAACACACAATACAATCGGAAAGTAAATGTTTCTAATTAGTTTTTTCACATCAGGGAAGGAAGAGGAGGGACTGAGTTCCAAGAATTGCTTTGGCTACACTATTATATGTAATAGTGAATTTGAATTTGGGGAGTTCTCATTGGAGGGGAGAGGATTAAGTATATAAAATATATTTTTAAACACACAATACAATCGGAAAGTAAATGTATCTATTTAGTTTTTCACATCAGGGAAGGAGGGGGGGGGGGACTGAGTTCCAAGAATGGCTTTGGCTACAATATTATATGCTAGACGAAGATTTCCGGAATTGCGCTTGAACCGTCATTAGAATGCCGAGCCTGGATTTGCTAAACATAGTATTTCTTTTAATTAAATAGTAGAAAATACTCAGATACATATTTTATTGATTTCAGTTAGAAGAATCACAGCATATGATTGTCAAACAAGGCCCATCTGAAATTAAATAGAAAGAGAGGACTGATACTCGTTATTTTCTCACCAGTAGGCTTTGAGACTCGAATTCATTTTTCCTGACACCAAAGAACTTAAAAATTGATGGATCTAGCAGTTATAAAATAATTCAAATCAATAAAAATATTTCGGTTCCATCAATCCTTAGTTATTTGGCCCTCTACAGCTATATAACACGTCTAAGAACAAGGCACACGAAATACAAAAGAATACCATCTAAGGAGAGAAAAAAAAATTCTTACTTTTTTAATATTAAGACAAACTCAAGAATACCTTCCGAGTCACATCTATCTGCTAGAAAGTATGGTAGTAACTTGAAAAATCCGAACACTTTTCCCAAAACTTACAATAGAGCATTTGCAATTATGTATGATCACAACCTAATTCAGAAAAATAGTTATCAATGAGAATTGACTTTCATCGAAAAAATCACCAGGTCACACAGTTTTTTAAGACCCCCAATGCATTGCTACAATTTTGGAACTAAGTTTTGGTGAAAACAAACACCTTGACCAGCCGGCTTCTACACCTCATTATAAAGAAACTAATCTATGGATGACGTCAATTTCCAGGAATATCCCTCTACGTAAAGTAGAAATATCCCTCCACGTAAAGATTTAATGTGAAATATCAAGCTAAGGTCTGACATAAGACGATGCATTTTGTTGGGTGAAAATGATTAACCGACGCCAATATCCGAATTCCGGTTGGGATTTGCAACGAAGCCCCCCCCCAAAAAAAAGCGATTCTTACGATTTGCAATTTGGCTCATTCAAATTCTCTGTAGTCTTCTAAAAAGATTCCTAACCATAAAGACGGGCGTTTTAATTCCATACTGGAATTTTAGATATTCATCTTGAAATTACTAATATCGTATTTTTAACGTTACATGAATCGGAATCATAAATCTATTTCAAAGACAATTTGCGCCAGCTGGAGAAACAAATTTTTCAGCCCGGATTCAAAATAGAAGCAAACCATATGTTCGCCAGTACAAAATTTTACATCAGAAAAAAAAAAAAAAAAAACAAGAAATGAATATAAAGACAACGAACGGGTCTATGGGCAGTAAATGGAAACGAAAAGAAACAAAAAAAAAGTAAATCACAACGGTGTAATTTTCTTCTATGAGCTAAACAAAGACATTTCCATTCAAAACAGTGGAGTGAATTGCACGATTTTTTGGAGAAGGTAGGGGGAGGAAATTGTTAATTCTATTTTTTTTCAATGAAAATATCTAAAAAGAATATTTTTCAATGAAAACGCTCCCCGAATAGGTATTTTGCAAAATCTAGGGGGGGGGGCAAAGACCCTCTTAATTGAAGTCGCTGTTCAAAGATCATCTTTAAGTCATCTTTTTATTTTTGAAAAACAAAAAAAATACTGGTATGAATTTCTACTCAAAATTTTACTGGCCTTAAATTCGACTTCTTAGTGTATTATTAAAAAAGAAGTAATTAATGGTTGTGTAATAATGGGTATTAATGTTTTATAGACTAATTTACTGTTCAAAATTTCTCCGTTTACGCTTTGTATACTAATTGCTTAACAGAGGTAGATTAGTGGACAGCCAAAATCTTCACACTGCAGGAAGTATTTCTGAACCAACTGAAACTTTTGCCTTTTTTTGAGAAAAAAAACGAACTACGAATTATATTGTTTGTTATCCAAACAATGAAATTATTTGAACAGCCAAGGTGCTTTACTAATGACCGTTTCTGGATAACCTCAAGCTTTTGAAATTACGCTCTTCTTGAGAAAATTTCAGGGCAAAAACGAAAGACGTATTAATTACATAACTTTTCAAAAGCAGTGACCCTAATTGAGCACGTTCAGAGGATTTTTTTTCAATAGTGGGAGGAGGCAATAATAAAACATACTTGATAATTTGAATAAGGGCGATTTAAAAAATTTCGGATATTCAGACACGGAGACTCCCCCCCCCCCTGTGTACGTCTCTGGCCGCAATACATCTCGTCAATATGGACAGAATCTGAATAATATTCAGGCTAGTAGGTAAGTTTTGTTTATTGGTGTGTTTTAACATTTATTTTGCATTTTAAGCGTGTTTCTCACTGTTCCATTAAATCTAATATTTCTACAGCTCAATATTGGGGCTAAACTCAGGCAATCTATTCTACTTCAGAATTTATCTGCAAATTTCTGAGAAAAATACTCAAATTTAAAGCGTCTTTGGCGATATCAATCAATATCAGAAGAAACAAGATCCGAAAGCTATTCCGTTTGAAAGAAAATAGAGTTATCAGAAAGGGATTTAGAAAGCTAGAAAAAGACAGTATTAACTGAGACTCATTTTAAATATGACTGAAAATTTTTTAGACAAGCTATGGGTGTTTTAGCCTGAAAAAGGCTATTTTATTTTCCAAAAAATTCTATTTTATAGAGACTGAATAAGCTATGTCACAAATCATGACAGCTAATAGCTAGTCAACAGCAACAATAACGCTCAAAATAGATAAGAAGTAAAAAAAATTAATAAATAGCACACCCCAAATAAATATTTTATATCAAAGTTTTTGCATTTGATTAAATATTTATGTATTTCGTATTTTTTCAAGAGCACAAGTTCTTTTAATTTTAAGTCACGGTTAAGTCATGATTTAATCTTTAGTTGTGATTAACGGTAGCAATGGTTATTATGCTTACGATAGCGATGTATATTGTATAATTGTAGTGATTTATCACACAGAGCTAATAATAAAGAAACAACAAAATTGCATCAAACATTAATAAAGTCAACCTAAAATCAGTTTAAAATTAATGCAAATAGGTTGAAAATGTTATAAATACTTAAAAATGAACTGTGTTTGAAAACTGCCGGTTTGTTTGTTAAAATTAAAACTGTCACTCGAGTTTTATTATTTTTTGAATTTCTGAAACTTTGAGTTTTCGACTTTTTAAGTTTTGATACACTTCATTTTTAAGCTTTCTTAATCATTATTTTGAGTTCCACAGTTTTGAGTTTCAAGCTTTCTCCGTTTTTGCCATGTTTTAAGGCTTCCCAACATCTTTGTGCGAAGTTTAAACATTATTTAAAATTAATGCAAATAGCTCGAAAATATTATAAATACTTAAAGAGTTTTATTATTTTTGAATTTCTGAAATTTTGAGTTTTGGACTTTTTAAGTTTTGATACTCTTCGTTTTTAAGCTTTCTTAATCATAATTTTAAGTTCCACATTTTTAAGTTTTAAGCTTTCTCCGTTTTAAACTTTTTATGCCATGTTATATGGCTTCCCAACATCATTGTGCGAAGTTTAAACATTATTTCTGAACTTTTCGTTGTTCTCCAAGTTCTTTGCTCAAAGCTCGAAAATTATTTTAAGATGAAATTTTAAAAGCAATTTCAATTTTCAAACTTTTTTTCAAATTATGTTTCAAGGCTTTTGCTTATAGTTGGAAAAACATTTTAAGCTTTCAAGTTTTTAAAGACTGAGTATTAAGACCCCTCTAGATTTTTTATGTAAAGTCCAAACTTCATTTTGAGGTTCAATATTTTTTGAGCATTACAAATTTTACAGTTTAGTAATTCTGATTTTAAATAACATGCAAAACTAAGTTTTAAGGTTTCCTAGCTTATTTGTCAAAAATTTAAAAATCATCCCGAGTTTTGCCGCCTAATCTTCATTACAGAATTTGACAATTAATGACAAATTCAGAAATTAATGACAAAAAAGTTAACAAGTAAAGGAGAGGGGAGATGGGCAATTCCACATGTTATTTCGTAATCAAATCCCTTACACGTTCCTACGATTTTGACACAATCTGTCATTCTAGACTAGTTAACTGATTAACCAGCACTATCATTCTAAGCATCATTATTGACTACTACAACAATGGCACATAAAATAGCATGATTAGAAACATAACGCATAATAACGCAATCCTTTATCCTCGAGAAGCATACTGAATCACCCACACTGTTCTTGTGATTATAATCATTGACTACAGTGACAGCTGACATATTAGGAATAAAAGTAAAGATGATGCATTATACTATTCTTGGAAAGTCAAGTAAATCCCTGCTATTATCAAATTAGTATCAATACTGACTAAAATGACGATTGGAATACTAGGAATAGAAGCAAAGACAACGCACAATAACGTAAGCGGTAATACTCGATGAGTTAACTTAATTGCAAGTACTATCGTTTTGAACACCATTATTGACTACAACCACGATTAACAACCTAAGAGTAAAAGCACAGATAGATCAATACATAATTCTCAACCAGTTAACTTAATAACCCGCACTATCATTATGATTATCATTACTGACTGCAATAAAGATCAACAATATAATCAGAAGCATGGATAAAGGCATAATAACACAATTTGTTATCCTTGACGATTTAACTGAATCGCCCACACTGGTGATTCTGAGTATCAGTATTGACCATAGTCGTGACTTAGGTACCAGCCTTAGAAGTAAGCATAACGCAATGCGTTATTCTCAGAGAGTCAATTGAATCACCAGGTCAGTCAAATGAGTATTATTACTGACTTAAGGATAAAAAGTATAGGTAACACGTGATATGTGATTCTCTAATAGCCAACTGAATCACCAGTATTATTATTCTGAGTACTATTACTGACTACAGCAACGATTTGACATACTAGGAGTAGAATCATAGACAACACATGACACCGCGAGCGGCAATCTCGACGAGTTAACTGAATCAGAAGTTGTCTCATTTTGAGCACTATTATTGACTATACAACGAATAACGATCTTCGAGTAGAAACACAGATAGCACATTACGTGATTCTCAACTAGTCAACTGAGTCACCGATACTATATTCTGAGTATCTTGACTGGCAATAACAGAGATCGATATATAATGATTAGGAGGAGAGATAACGGAAAAGTGAAATCTGTTATTCTAGACGAGTTAACAGAATGACTCACACTGCCATTCAGAGTATCAATACTGACTACAATAGGAACTGACTTACGAGTGGTAGAAGCACGGAAAATGCAATACATTATTCTTAATTAGCATACTGTATCACCAACACTATTAAATGAGTATCATTATTGACTATAGTAAAGATTTACAAATTAGGATTAAAAGCATAGGTGACACATAATAACAATGCATATGATTCGCGGTTAGCTAACCGAATCACTAGCACTATTATTTACTATTCACCAACACTATCATTATTGACTACAGTAACGATTGACACACAAGGAGTGGAAACAGAGATAATGTAATCCATTACAATCAAATAATCTACTGATTCAGAAGAACTATCAAGCAATTATCATTATTGACTACAACAACCGATTAAAATATTAGGATTAAAAGCGCAGATAACACATACTACAGTACGTGATTCTTGATTAGTCAATTGAATCACCGACACTATTATTCTGAGACTCACTGATTTCAGTAACGATTGACACATAGGGATGGAAGCAGAGATAACGTAATCCATTACACTCAAATAGTCTACTGATTCAGAAGGGCTATCAAGCGATTATCATAATTGAATGCAACAACGATTAAATATTAGGATTAAAAGCACAGATAACACATATTATAGCACGTGATTCTTGATTAGTCAATTGAATCACCGACACTATTATTCTGAGACTCACTGATTTCAGTAACGATTGACACATAGGGATGGAAGCAGAGATAACGTAATCCATTACACTCAAATAGTCTACTGATTCAGAAGGGCTATCAAGCGATTATCATAATTGAATGCAACAACGATTAAATATTAGGATTAAAAGCACAGATAACACATACTATAGCACGTGATTCTCGATTAGTCTATTGAATCACTGACACTAGTATTGTGAGCATCATTGATTATAGTAACAATTGACATATTAGGAGTAGAAGCACGGACATTTTGTGCTTGGTAGTAAACTGCACTTGTTTTCACAGTAAAAGAGTTCGATTCACGGCTTACATTTTGTACATTAGTAAATTGGGACTTGGACAAACTCTGAGATTCAGTATGGTCAACGAGAGGAGGAACTACAATTGGAGAGGGACTTTCCCCTCTTATATATCCATCACTTTCATCATTTTCCAGCTTAATTACTGTATCTTCTCTGACTAGTTTGAAACACGATTTCTTTCTTTCTTCTTTAGGAACATTATTCACGATAAATTCATCATAAATGGCAGTACTTTCAGAGTGATTCTCGTTCGAAGCAGATACAGAAGCACGTTGTATGCTTTCTGCAAGAAGGCAAGGTGTGTGGTACAGAGAGACGAAGAGATTACTTTGTCCGTTTTCTTCATTAGCAGTTCTTTGTCCGTCAATATTGGAATCCAAATCTTCCTCTTCATCAGAATATTTTGTAAACGTCTCATTTCTGTCTTGCCCATTTGTACTATTTTCCTTGAAGAGCTTCTTCCTGATTTTGGTTGACAAATTAGGGTTTCCCCTAGCAGTCCAACCACTAGAAGCAGCATCAGAGCTAAAAAAAGAAAAAAAACAATTAATTATCTTATCTGTTAAATCATGAACCATTCAAAAGTCACTTTGACCAACTCCATTAAACAGAAAATGGAGACAATTCTAAGAAAATATTAATTACTTATTTTAGTTATACTAGCCATAACCTGGAAAATGCACCCAGATTTCATTGCTGTTTGGCTGATTACTTGAATAAAGACAATGGAAAACTTATAAGAGTTGGATGTTCAGCGATCTAGTATGGGAAGATCTTTTTCTTCTTCTTGCAGCAGGAAGAGGCGCTTTTACACCTCACCTGGCATCTGAGATTCGGATGTTACTCGGAAATTTTTTATAACCTATGCTCCCTATAATCACGTTAATAAGGGAGAATAGAGAATAAAAAACACTAGCGCAAATGACAAACTGGTCTGGTAACTTCAACAAAAAAGTATATAAAAAAGAAAAAAAAGGGATAGTGCGTAAAATCAACATGGAATACTACAGGACTAAACCTAAATTTTCTCAATAGGTTTTGGTTAATCAGCCTTGTTTTGTTTTCAAAAATTATTTCAAGTCAAAATCAAATCAGCACACAGCAGGCTAGTCGACTTTAAGCTGGTAGACCTATAGGTGTCAGAATTGTGCTTTCATCACATCTCATCCCTCCCCTCCGTATATCTTCAAGCAACCGAAGAGAAAAATACACAGCAGTTAAGGTAGGCTAGAAAACTAACAAAATTAACAAAGCCTAGATGGCGTTGGAGATTTTTCTTTTCGCCAGTAGCATAACTTTCCACTCTTAAAGTTTTCCCATATTCTTTATGCTTAAATATGAAGTCTGATAAATATCCCTGTGACTGTTTAAAGATGAGTGAAT
Source organism: Artemia franciscana (assembly GCF_032884065.1). NCBI lineage: Eukaryota > Metazoa > Arthropoda > Branchiopoda > Anostraca > Artemiidae > Artemia > Artemia franciscana. Next base: position 10,800,987 of record NC_088873.1, on the reverse strand, counting down.
CTAGCACTTTGACACTAACATTTGATTAGCTTTGATTGTCTAACATAAGATTAACTTATCAAAGCCAAATATGTACTTGTACCCACCCTCAAGAAGGTAATTATCAAAATCTAGGAGGGTCCACAGCTGCTCATTATGACAACCTTATGACCTGTTTTACTAAACTTGATACTATGGAACAGTCATACATTTATAAGCATTTCGAGTTCGCACCGTCAATTACTTCATGATATACAACAAGTCTCGAAGATCATTTCTCCAGCCAAAGAGCTTAATAGTTGCCTGGAATGTGTGTTGAGTGATACATGTACTGACAGTTCATTGAAAATAGTAAATTGAAGTCTGATGAAAACCATTCATTTAATGCAACGAGGTGCTTTAAAAAATAACCATTTATTGCCAGAATTTAGAAAGTAAAAAAAGAAAGAAAAGCGTAAGAATAATTGGTGTTCGCCGGTTAAATCTATTTCTTTCCATAGACCACTGACAAATGAACAATTTCACGTTGTATTATAAAAACCACCAAACTTTTTCCATTGACTAGGTTGACATGTAAATCTGTAAAAATTTAGACTTATTCAGGTTTTCACATATTTATTCAGTAGTGCTATCAAAACAAATTAATCATCTTCAACACTTGTTAAATGGAGCCTTTCTAGCAGAGTAGTTAGCATGCTAGACTTGAAATCCTGTATTTGCACGAAGGGGGTTCGAGTCCAGGTGTCGCTAGTTATTTGGTTTGGAACAGTGGTCGGTGGCGTGACTCTGTAAGCTCAGCCAAAGTCAACTCAGCTCTAAAAGGGGTACATGGAGAAATCTGGGGAAGATAAACCGTGAGGATACGCGAAAGTACAGGATGGCTAGCCTCCAGCCCCCATTGCACTTCATGGAAGAAGGACAATGAAACGGTGATCAGCAACGCCAGTTTGGGCTGTGTATCTAGTGCCACATCCTCTACCTTTTTTTTTAATATTTGACAAGCGGAGGGCTTATTCTAGCGGAAACGAAAAGATCTAGTGCCCTTTTCAAGTGACAAAAAAAACTGGAGGGCAACTAGGCCCCCTCTAACGCCAATTTTTTCTAAAATTGTCTGATCAAAATTTTGAGACACCTACTTTGTTCAGCATACTTGAAAGGCCCAATAACTATGTCTTTGGAGATAAGATGAGCCCCCTACAGCCCCTGGGGAAAGTTTTTAATTTATAAAATGTGCCCATTGTTTACGTATAGTATTTGTTATTGGGAAGTATGCATACGTTTTTTTTGGGTGGGAAGGGAGGACAAATTTTGTGTTTGGAACCAAAACAACAGTTGTTGACTATCCAAACTAGGTCATTGACAAGACCGTTTAAATTTACATAAGCTAACAATAGTACTAGAATCTTGGAGAATGCTTTGAGGCAATATTAATTACTGTAAAACTATTTTCTAAGAAGTTAGATTAAGTTCTCAAGCTTCTTTACTACAGAACTGCGCTGACAACGTGCTACAATTGGACCGTTTTGGTACAGTTTAGAGGTCCTGGTACAATGCAGCACACTTCAAAATTTCATGGTACTAAATTTCCCGGTATATTTTCGTCTTATTTGTAACTGTGTTTCAAGGTACAGTTCTATTTATTTAAAATTTCCTTACAGTCAGTTCTATTGTGATAAAAGAAGCGAATCCATATTTACCGCACGAAATATCATTGTCAATTTCATTATTTTGCAATCTCTTTGTCATTGTCAAATATTTTTGATTTCACTGGTCTCTTTTTGACATAGAAAATTTTTACCAGCTTTTCATGTGGTACCAAATAACCAACATAACATAATCAATGAAGAAGATCGTTATTATATAGATAACGGCAAAGACGTTTACATTCTACCAATAACAAACGGTAATAAGATGAGGAATAATTTTTAAGACGGTGAAATTTAGAAAAAAACTACATGAATACTGTGGCTCCGATTTCATAAATCTCAAATTGATATGAAAGTTTATTGGCGGCGTTATTTCCACGCATTTTACTGCAAGTTTATTTCACCGTTCTGACCTAAGATCTGCCAAAACTTTACTGCGGATTAATTTCATACACAAACCAGTAAATATTCGTTGATAAAAAAATATTAGCAGCGTTGTCAACGTTTTGCGATAAGTTGTACTAGTTTTTTCGACCAAACCAGCACTTATTCATGTTTTGAAACTTTTTTTGTATGCTGCATATTCAAAGAAATTAATGACCTTCTTTGTTTGATGCGCGTACCAGAGTTACTATGAACCTAGTTTTAACGAATTTAAATCAATTTCTTAAACTTTTGGTATTATGGACTCTTTTATTCTTTAGACCCAAATCCTACACTGATATCCTGGGCCAGACCCATGTTTTTGTCCTGGGCCAGTGTTTAGACACGCTTTTTCTTTATAGTTATTATTTTAATAGTATGACTACCTTCTTCACCGCTTTTACAGGCCATGAAATTTTTGTGATAAGTAATGCCTGGTTTTTATTAATTTAGCATTCTAAATTCAGTTTTATTTAATTCAAATTTAGCAATGAGCAAGTTCAATTTACGAATCCTAATTCGTTTAAACTGATTCGTCTTTCTTATTTTACCTTTAGTCGTATTAAAGTATTTGGATGTAAAATAAACATTTTCCCTCCCCCGAGTTTATCACTTCTCTTTAATCAATTAATTATAACTGTAATAAAACATATTCTTCAATCCTTTATGCAGCAAGGCAATTGAATTGCCAAAAAAATTGCCTTAAAAAAATTTCGTAACTTTCCGTCCCAAGTTGATTGGTTCATGCAGAATTACTGTATCTCCATTGGTTGCGTAGATTAGCAGTTCAACTTTACAATGTATCTGCTATTGCATCTGCCTTTCCCAAACCAAAACAATGTACCTGACTCAGATAAGGTGTTTAAGAACCCCTAGACATAAAGGTTATAGTAGACATTGTCAGATTTGATCAGTGCTTTCAGAAATGGGAAATTTTTATCTTCTCAGGTACCGACAAGTAGTCGTGGAGCTGAAAGGAGTAAACAAAAACCAAATCTGTTCATAAGTCTGCCAACAGAGTTGAAAAACAGTGACGAAGACCACACTGCCTTTCCATATCAAACAAACATCAATTAGAAACAATAGGGATTTTTTTCAATTGAACTCCACTGTCTTGAAATAAATTTCCCAACTGTTTCTACTTTGTGTTTTTTTGCCACAGAGTTGGGTCTCTCAATATGTCGAATCTTCGTAGTTCTAATTTATTGAGTCTATTGAAACACCACTCCAGATATACCCAGAGATTTGCTGACGATTTAGTGTCCCTATTGATACGAAAACGATCGAGAATCCTGTTTGAGATAGGACAGCATACGCTGAATGATCTCCAAAAATTGGTCGAATAGCACTAACTACGTTTAGCTCCAGAAGAGAGGGAAGTAATGATTTTTATAATTAGTAGAAATGGCAAATTTCCTTTAGCTCTAAATATATCTAACCGAACGATCTCTCTGAAAAAACAGGTGAAATATACTAGGGTCACATTAAACTATCATTTAAGCTGGGAAGCTCACTGGGAAAGAAAATTGCTGAAACCCACAGCTCTCTTATCCAATTCCAACGGATGGTTAGAAAGAACTGGGGCTTAGTTCCAAAACTATATGTAACTGCCATATAGAGTCGTGGCACGATTCAATTCAACCCACACAAAAAATGGATTGCTACAGCAACCCATGGAGCTAATGCTAGGACTTCATTCCCTAAAAAACTGTATAGAAGAAGTAGCAAAAAGTGTTTTCATACTGCAGCAGATCAGTGATCTATATATAGATATGAAGCACGTACGAAATGGGAAAGTTAAAAGCCATGCTCACATCTGCAATTCAATGATGTTCAAGTGCAAGGAGCTGCAGATGCCTCAGGGCAATATCATCCCATTAGTCAGGCCTGAGAGACGGTTCCATATCACCATAAAGTATGGAAAGAAATGGAGCGGGACACACAAGTGTTCCATAAAAGCAACGTGATAAATTGCTTTACGGATGGATGGCGATTTATCGGTGAAATGGAAACTGAGATAGTGATATACCAGAATACACCCGATCTGGATAATGAGGTTAAATTATAAAAAATATATTTTTTTCATGAGTATAAAGAGCAATATTAAAACTTAAGTGAACAAAAATTATTCCGGACATAAGCGGGATCCCCCTTCCTCAAACCTCACTCTTCATGCTAAAGTCTTAATTTTTTTTTCATTTAAATTCAACGGCTCTTGTGTCTGAGCAGTCTTTCATAAAGAATTGTGACACGAATTCAAACTTTAGCGTAAAGAGCAAGGGCCGAGGAAGGAGCAGGTCCCCTTATATGCAGAATTACTCTTTTTGCTTAAGTTTTAGTGTGGCTCTTTACTTTCAGTTGAAAAGACTTGTTATTTTTTTAGTTTAAAATCTGAACGTTTCTCAAATCATGCGTGGAAATCCTCTCCTCCCGTGTAAAATTTACCCTGATAAATTCCTTCTGTAAAATTTCCTCCCCACAGGAAATTCTCCCCGTGAAAATCCCCCCCCCAAAAAAAAGAATCGTATATTTCCCAATAACAATTACTATACATGAACTATATGTGAAGAGCAAATTGCGAAACGTAGAACCTTTCCCCAGGGACTCTGAGGGGTCGTATAATCCCCAAGAAAATAGTTATTGGACCTTTCAACTATGCTGACTGAAATGGCTATCTCAAAATTTTGATCGAGTATCTTTGGGGAAAAAGAAACGTGGGGGAGGGCTACTTGCGCTCCAATACTTTTGGTCACTCAAAAACTACACTAGAGCTTCTGATTTTGGTTCAAATGAGCCCACTCTCAATCTTTTAGAACCATTAATTCGATATGATTACTAATGAAAAAAACGAAAAAACAAAAACAAAACACACTCGTTATCTTTCTTCCGGCAAAACTTCCACATTTTTGTAAATAGAAGGTTGAAACCTCTACAGTAAGCTTTTGTGATATGCTAAATTTGATGGTGTGATTTTCATTTGAATTACTTGAATATTTAGGGGTGTTTCCCCCTTTTTTGAAAATCAGGCAAATTTTCTAAACAGCTTTCGATAGGTAACATTAAACCTAGTGAATTTTGTATATTTGTAATCAGAATAAAAATCCAATTTTTTTTTTTATTGGATGTACTCCAATTCCGTTTTTTCAAAAGTCCGTTTCAAAATTCCGTTTTTTAGAGTTTCAGTTGCTATTGTGCCGAGTTGCTCATTACTTATAGTTCGTTCCAACGAAATGTTTGATATTTGGTAATCATCTGAGAAGACTTGCTACCATATTCTAGGCTGAAATGCTTGGAATGGAGCAGGCAACCAGAAAACTGATGCGAAAAGAAAACATAGGCATAAATATGTGTACTTTAACTGATAACCAAGCATGAATTTAGGCTTCAGAATATAGAGTCGGCAAAGCAGTGAACTGAAATGCTGTGAAGCATTGAACAGCCTTGCCTTCAAAGGAAATCGAATTGTATTGATGAGAGTGTAGTATATATAACTACCATACTTATACGAAACGGTATCACACGGATAGATACTGTCCCACAGAGTGAATGTACAAGATAACTATCCACCGGCTTCGGTAGGTTAGCCCTCCGAAGCTGGTTGGCGTGCTGGGTTGGAAATCCTTTCCAAGGGCACGGGTTCGATTCCTGGCGTGGCCGCTTATTTGGTTTGGGACAGGGGTTAATGGCGCGACTCTGTAAGCTCAGCCAGAGTCGACCCAGCTCTAAATGGGTACCTGGAGAGAATCAATGGAGGTAAGCAGGAAGGGTGTGCGGGAGCATAGGAAGGCTAGACGCTACCCCTCATTGCACTTTATGCCTGAAGGGCCACGAAACAGAGATCAGCACCATCGGTTTTGACCTTGAGGATCTAGTGCCACCATGAGGATATAGTGACTCGTTGAAACTGAATTTCTGTTTTTTAGGGGAAGGGTCTGCTATACAGGTTTTAAGACCTCCCGTCACAATTCATATACCTACTGATGCAGGCCGAACAAGTTTTTTTTACTTGAGTTTCCATTATTTCCCAATTTATTCATGAATTACAATTTCTGTCCTTCGTGTCTCCTATTTTTGAATTTGCTGTTTACTCTACATATTTCTTTTCCTTAATGTTTTTTTTTTTTTAGTTTAGATTGTAAGGAGATTATATCAACAGCAAAAAAGAGAGCGGTAGGAGCAAAAATATGTACAAAAATATTTGAAAATTTCGAAAAAAAAAAATATAACGCTTTTCTGGTATAAGCAATTTTTTCAGTCTTTACCCTCCTCGAAATTTTTTTTTACAAGCTTCCTCTAGCTCAGAAACATTTCTTAAGGCAAACATACAACGTGACTGCTTAATGTGAAATCACCAACAAATTTTAAATTAAGAACTGTTTTTCACACAGATTTTTTTTCTTAAGAAAATTGTTACTGTCTCTTATTTTTATTTAATTTATTTGTGATTTTTATCTAAAAACTCAGTAATATATAACAGACCCCACACTAAGTACTATTTTTATAGATAGTTGGATATTTCAATGTCTAAAGTTTTTGTTTGACTCTGTGATATTTCGTGTCAACATATAAACTTCTCTGACGATGGCTATGGCTGTGATCTTTATATGTCTAGTGCCTTATCTTTTATTACGATAAGAACTGACACTGATCGGCATGAACGTGTAAGGCGTCTGACAATAAAATCATTGGAGTTTTAGATATGAGTAAGAAATAAAACCTTTTATAATCCAATCCCAGTTCTAGATAAAGTTCTGGAGTAGATGGTGTTGCTATCGGAAGAGGATTTAGTTTTTCCCTTTCTTCACTAGGTCTAAGCGGTACTGAAGGTAGAAAATCCCCACCTGGGGTACGGGTTTTGGCTTTCCTTACAGGCGGAGTCTGAGCCAGGAAATACTGACGTAAAGCTTCATTGCGATCCCTTTCAAATTCCGCTTTCTAAAAAGAATGTTTTATTACAAGAAAAAAATCATTTATTTAAATTATGTAATAGTAAATTAAGTAAAAAATCATCAAATCATTTTTAAATAATTAATTAAATTAGTAAACAAATTGATAAATAAATTAACTAAATAAATCAAACTATATCATAATAAATACAATGCTTTAATAGATTATGCTTAGTAAATAAATTAAGTAATATCACTATTACTAATTATATTACCCAGTTAAAAACTTGCGTCTACCAGTTACGGGGACATACGAGAAGAGAAAAGCTCAGGAAGCGCCTACCCAAAATCCCAGATTTTATACAATGTCTAGGCACTTCTTATGCAAATTATCAAATAAGATTTTTTAAAATTTTCGGGTATCCCTCAGGAAATCTTTTTTAAAATTGACCCACCTTCCCAACCGAAAAAATTCCTGCGCATGTACCTGGCCTCCTATGCTATCCTATCATTCTGGCGATTTTTAATCAAACACAAGCAGCAGTGTTGTCATTTAAATCAATCTTATGACTAAAAACCAACCAAAAAACAGTTCGGACCGTTATAGTAAAATACACGAGATGGTATAATAGATAAATACTGTCAAGTTCACAATCATTCAGAAATGTAAACAACTTGCCACTTTCGTATAATTTAGCGTGTTTTCAGATAATTCATATAATTTTTTGGTTTTTCAACTTTGTGAATTAATATTAACTTCTGGGCTTCCAAATAAATTGAGCACATTGATAAAGTAAAAAAAAAAGAGGAAGAGAGAGAGAGAGAGAGAGAGAGAGAGAGAGAGAGAGAGAGAGAGAGAGAGAGAGAGAGAGAGAGAGAGAGAGAGAGAGAGAGAGAGAGAGAGAGAGAGAGAACCTAGCCTTAATGTTTGCTTACGAAAGATAACAGGAATAATCAATATGTGTATTTCAATTACAATCAATTATAATATTTTGTTTTAATTTATACACTGGTCATTCGCACCCACATTATTATTATTCGATTCGATCAGTCGATGTCATTCGATTTTATAGTAATATTATAATTTTATAATAACCAACTTAATTGCTAAATAACAGTCATGATTTAAAATATCAATCCATTAATGAAAAGTAGCAATGTAAAGGGGATATTTACATCAATGCCAATAGACAAGGTTAATAAAGCAAATAAGGTGAATATCAGAAATCATGAATTCAAGTATCTAGTTATAAAATATAGTTAGTTTTACCTAATTACAAAGGGATCAGAAAAAAGTTTTTGTTTACATAATTTTTATATTAAGTAATTATATTTTACATTAATTAGATTCATCTACTGGACGGTAAGTGCAAGTTTGCTTATTTCCATAGCCTTTTGCAAAAAAGGCCAAAGTTCAATTTTTTTCCGAAAATGAGTTAAGCATACGATTTGAAACAGTCCAAAGAGATCTATGGAATTGTCTATTAAAACTGGGCTACCTATAATTTTGACCGAGTTACAAATATTGACAAAAAAGCGGAAGTCCGAATTCGTGAAATCATTACACCAAAAGCACTTTTATCTGATTACAAAGGGATCAGAGGAGTACTACGTACAGCTTTGTTTACACGATTTTTATATAAGTAATTAAATTTTAAATTAACTTTGGCACTTTTTACAAAAATGGCCTAAGTTCACTTTTTTACTGAAAATGAGAATTTTGAAATGATGAAAATGAAATTGCAGATGGACTAAAAACTGTAAGTGTTAAATATATGGGGAAGTTACCCGGCCCCACAGCCACAATATCTTCTTTTTGTGATAAATAGAAAAATTTACAGAAACAAAAAACTGGCATTTTCCCACGGGTCTGAAAGTGCTGCCATCTATTGTTTCTACCCATTTCTGTTCGTGACTTCAGCTGAGTTTATCATTCGGTTTTTCGCACTTGGGATTGCAGTAGAGAAATGGTGTCAGATGTGCCTCATAAACTTGAAAAGTTCTCTCATTGTTTCAGAAGTTAGAGTTTATCCTTTGCACCTTTCTAAGTGATGACGTTGGAAACTTGGCCAACGGCAAAAAACTCAACTTTTGAACTAAGACAGATAGATTTTTTGTTCGACAGCAGTCGGGAGCTCTTGGTGAGCTGATCAAAGTCTATGTCATCCATTTCTTGGTAAAAAAATTTCTTCATGAGATGCACCAGTTTGAAAGTTTATAAGGGTTGACAACTTCAGTAGTAAGGTACACGCTGAAACCAAAAATAGGCCGATACCAATTGTGAGACATATAGGGGAGTTTTAAGCAACAGTCGGTTGTTAATCATCTTCGGCGATGAGGGGTTCGCAACTTTTGCTAGTTGGTGTACCTATTATTTGTTTCCGGTGTATTTGATGGTAAGACCAATTTGGTTCCAGTGGAAAGACATGTAGGGAACTTCTTTATTTTAAGATCCTTACAGATTAACAGCTTCAGCGTTTAATCGAAGCGAGGAAACAAAACCGAAGTGTTGATCTAGCAATATATTAGTTTATATTAATACCAGATCTATTTTATATTAGTACCTGTTATCCGTATGTTTGCTAATATTATTTACTTAATTTCGGTTGTTTTGGGGTTTCATTTTTTCTTTAATAACAATTTCTGTTAATTTTGAGTTTGAATTACAATATAAATTCATTTCTACTGGTTTTGAGTTTAATGGAAAAAACTTCTTTTCGGAAACTCTTTTTTTGGTAATTTCTGTTCGTGTTTGTTTGCCAAAGTTTTTTTTATTTGGTGAACATAAGTTTTTCACGTCTCCAGCGCAAGAATTGAGACATCCAAGTCTAGTTTATTAGCTCTAATTAGCGTTCTTGAACTCATTTCAATCCCCTAGAAGTTACGACCAAATGCCATTAACCGTTCCTAGGATATACACTTCTGACGGCCAAGATGCAAATACTACTTGAGCTCAACATCCCCCTCAGTATTCCTGAAGTTTTAGCTTATTGCCCTTAGCCTTTTCTGCCACACGCAGGATCAAACATTCAACATTCCCTCCAATCATAAATTATCCGATGATAAATTCTGTATGTAAACAATGGGCACATTGCATAGCTTACAGCCTTTTCTCTAGGGTTCTATAACATTTTGCCATAAAATAATTCGGTCATCGTTTTTTTTACCATACATTTTTCTGTCATTACCAAGACTGTCATAGGACAACGTGTCTTCGGATAAACTGTCATTGTTTTTCCTTGTCATCGGGTAAAGTTTGACTGTTTTTCTTATCATCAGATAAACTGTCACTGTTTTTCTTTGTCACAGGACAAACTGCCATAGTTTCTATTTGAAATTGGACAAATGACCACTGATTTTTATCATAATCGAAAAGAGTGAGACGCTTTTTATTTGTCATCGGACTAAGTGTCATTGTTGTACCTGTCATCAGACCAAATATTACTGTTTTCTGCAATCGGACCAAATTTTACCAAACAGATAGTAATTATTGAGGTTTTAGCATACGTCTAAGCCTCTCCCTACACCTCCTTGCAAGGTGACAGACTTGCTTATAGGGCGTTTTCATAAATATTCCACTATGGCTCAAGTGCTCATGGTAAATTCCAATAAGGCTAAAGCTGTTCTTGAGGACTTTATCTGCTGGTCTTTAGACTGACTTGATTTGCTTACAAGGACAAATGATCCCAATTACTTGCATTTTTTTAACCGTTATTTGATAAAATATGAATTTTATAGGATAATATATTGCTTAGAAAGTATCAAGAAATACAAAAAGAAAAATCATATACGCTATCTTGCAGCCATTAAAGAATTGTATCAAGTTTGCTTAGGAAGGGAGTTTAATCTTCTACATCGCGTAGTAGTCGTACTGTATGAACTTTCCAGCTTTTATCACCTTCAACACTCGCGATAACGCAAATGGATTTAACTCATAGCATGAGCGATCGGGAGAATCGCCACGAGAGTAGGCTACCTACTTCTCATTTTTTTTATGGTATTAGCTCAAAGGGAGGAATTTAAATATTTCGGCAATACGTGAGAACATACAATCATGAGTTCGCATTAGAGTAATTTAAAACTGCATCTCATCCCCCCTTAGGTCCGGAAGGTTGTGGTCATCTTGACCACAAACCAATGAAGAAAGAAAAAAACAGATAATGAAAATACTTCTTAATTCTAAATTTGGCAAATTTCCAGACCTTATGCTGTGTTTATACGGACCAATTATTCGGCGAAAATCGACAATAAACCAGAAAAACTCTAGTTGCTCGTCGGTTTTGAAGGAATTGGCCGTTTGAAGAGTGAAAATCCAAAATTTCAAATCACGTGAACAACATTACTGACATGATCACTATCATTAAAGGGTACAGACTGACCCCGAAGTTTCTTTCAATCCTTCCGCTTTCCATCTCTGAAACATTGAAGTTTGGCCTGTGCATTCCCAGCCCAGTTGAAGAATAAACAATAGTTGCCTTCTTCTTTTAGTTCAAGAGAATTGTGCTTAAAAAGGTATTGTTGTTGCATTTTTCAATCTCTTAGGCATTGGACTTTGGTCTTTTAATCCCTAAACGAAAACACCTTGTAAGTAATTCAAGTCAGTCTAAAGACCAGCAGATAAAGTCCACAAGAACAGGTTTAGCCTCAGCTTCGGAATTTCTGATTGGAATTAGAACCTTAGACGAATGTTTATGAAAACACTTTATAAGCTAGCCTATCACCCGAAAGGAGAGGGGAAAGTATGGCGCTAAAACGCCACAGTCCTTCTACAAAAAAGGAAGCAATTATGACAACTGAAAAAGAGAAAGCAATTATGACGACTTAAAAAAAGAAGCAATTATGACGACTTAAAAAAAGAGAGCAATTATGACGACTTAAAAAAATAAAGCAATTATGATGACGATTTAGAAATAGAAAGCAAGTATGAGGACTTAAAAAGCAAAGCAATTATGACGACTTCGAAAAAGAAAGCAATCACCTCCTTAATAAGTCTTAGTAGTCCTTCTGTATAGACCTTTCGTTCATTTTCAAGAGCGTACTTCTTATCTTTCACAATCTTCAGTTCCTTCTTCAGAGTTTCCTTCCCTTGAAGGATATCAACGTCTTCCAACAGACCAGCATCTGAGGTAGTTAAATTAATGATTATTTTCTCTTTGACATCAATGAGAAATTGCAACTTCTCCAATTCATCCTTCAACTGATTAACAAGAGGCAAATCCCGAAGCCTTTCTTCTAAAAATAAATACAACGAACAGTTCATTACTGAAAAATAAAAAAGCGAAGTGGCCACAGCCCAATGGCTTGACTGCAGAGACCAATTTTTGAATTAGAGGAAAGATCCCGAATAAGGAAAAAGATGCTGTTCTGAACGTTTCTTCATGCCAAAATTATACATTAGCACAACACGTTGCCTAAATAGAAAAAAAATCGTTAACAATAAATAGAACTCTAGGATAATAACAAGAATATTTCTTTTTATTTGGAAATAAACCACAGTGATTTGAACTAAGACAAATTTTAGAAATAAAAAAATCAAGATACTGTGCGAGAAAAATGAAGGATTCTTTTACTTTTTTTGTACAATAAATAGCAGTTTGTAATCTTCGTTTGCAAATTATTATCAATAACTCTTTCTTTGATTAAAAAAATGAAATAGTTCTTCCATTTCATCATTTAATCTCTGTCACAACGCACTTTTCTTTACAGCAAGTCACAGCAAAATAAACATAGCTCGTTTAGGCATATTTACATCCCAAAATCAGGTAAAATTTCCGCAAATAAGAGAAACATTATCACCCCCATCAAATGCCTATTTTTTAATTTTGATTTCAAATTTTTATAACCATTCTCTATAGCTAAAAACCAAAGTTTTCCGGTAAAAACAGGGTTTACACAATAGAAGGGGAGATTTCATAGAATGAAATACATTTGTTAAAATGAACAGATGTATGAATTTAAATACCTTCCATGGAGATTGACAATTTAGGCCTAGAAAGTCCATTTTTTAGGCTTTATGTCACCCTCCCCACCATCAAGACGATTCATTGATTTCGATTCATTGATTTCCCCACAAATAGCTTGTGCATAGCTTTGCACTGTTCTATGACTGTTAGTTTTACTGGAAACAATCTACGGTAACAGCTCATTTTTAAGACATGCACATCTGTTTAGAGACAAATGCACAATCTCGCGCAAGTATGGCCTCTGAAATTGAAAGGCTATATAATAGGTTAGTGATGGTTCTAAGCGAAATAGTTATTTTAGAATTTTTATCCGACAATATACAAGATTAAATGAAAGACTATTCACCAGCAAGCTTGGGCAAGAATTCTTGATACTTGTTAATTAGCCAGCACACACTCAAGTTCTTAATCTGAATGTGAGATATGAGAAAACTGGTTTCATAGCCACAAAGACAAGAACGGCCAGGGGCGTAGCTCCAGAATTTTTATTGGGGGGAGAAAAGGTGTCCATATCCGGATGGTCAAGGGGCATTAGGCTATTTAATATTTTTTTTTTGGGGGGGACAACTGCCCCCCCGAAACAAAGACCTTGGTTACGGACAGCATTGGACTTATATAAACTGGGCTGTATATTTGCATACTAGGGGGTGGGGGTAAAGTATTTGGATAGCATGAAATTATAAAACAATTCTTGCTTCATAATATGCAGAATAATTGTAGCTAACACATTTTACATGCAGAACTGATAAGCTTTACGTCCTCCCCCTCCCCCCTAATGCGCAAATAAATAGCCAATTTCATGCTGTATAAGTCCAAGAAACCAAAATCAGGAAACGATCAGTTCAAAAACCAATGGTTCGGAACAGGCACAAGCCTGAATCAAAATCTGAGTCTTAAGCAGAGGAGCTAGATTTGACAGCAAATCCTGTTGAAGATGGTCGTAATGACTGTGAAAGAGCCTGAATGTTCTGCTATTATGATCCAGGTGGTACTTATACAAACAAATGAAAAATGAAATGGATATGTCATCTGACTGAACACGGCTATTTAAATATGCAAGGCTGTCAGGATATAATTTCTTAGGTTTAAATGTCGGAAAAAAAATTGTTTATGTGATTTTACTCCCAAATAAAAAGCTGTTAGTGATGCTTAAAAAGAAATGCTCAACAGGTCTTGTAGCTAAAGGGGAACTCTTAAACACCCATTTTATACCCTATATTTCCTAAGGAGTACCTTATTTTACCATTTTTACCTTATTTTACCAATTTTACTTACCGAGTTTTTCTTTTGCGGTAATTTTACAACAGTACTTAGATATGCATGTTGTTTCAGCAGTATATCTTGGAAACTCCGGGAAATCTCAAACTAGCGAATGGTCTTCTAGAGCTCTAAGCCGAATGGGCAACCAAGAAAAAAAAATACCCACCTATTCTACTATAACTACTAGTGAGCAATGGGTAACTTACGTAATTTAAGGTCACTACACCTGGGGCTAAAGGGTCATGTCAACCCCTGAGGTATACTTATCAGACCTTTTGACTATTTTGAACAAAATGACTAGATAAACTTTGATACGATGCCATGGGCGGTTGGAGAGGTGCCCAGGGGCAAACAAGGGCACACGAGGAGAGCTGGTTGCCCTCTAATTAATTTCATTCCTAAAAAGAGTAATAGAATTTAAATTCCAATCGAATGAGCCCAATCTAAAGTTTGTTGACCATACCTTCCACAAAAAGTGGTAAAAAAACAACAACTAACAAATAAAAATGATACATAGCAGGCACATGGCTCCTTACAAATTTAACGTTAGTGTGTTGCCACGGATTTGTAACGCAAAAGCGCCACCTCTTAGTTGTAAAAGCAAGTAATGAGCCATGAACAAAGCAAAATCCAATACTTTTAAAATCCGACATACAGTAAGACCCTATATTATTTACCTCAGAGAAGAAAAATAGATGAAAACTTACCGCAAAAGCTATAGCTGATAATTTTCTTCAACCTTACTAGTAATTCATTAAAGAAGTTAGTACTTCTTTCTTCATGTAAATCAAAGTCGACAGGAAATTCTTGTATATCAACTGATAGGAAAGCTTCATCTTCAGAAATGACATGATTATCCTTCTAAAAAATAGATATATGGGGATAAGCGAAGCTCTAACCCCATTCCACCCCTCCCCCACAAAAATCTCAAAATTTTGCAAAATCCTTAATTTTCTAATTCGTCTTCAAATTTTCCCGGCATCTACCAAGAAATGTGTTTTTTAAGTGTCCGGAAACATAAATGAAAAAGAAAGGAAATGAAAGGCATACCTAAAATACAAGTGAAATAAGTGTTTCTAAATGTGCCTAGCCGAATTCTTTTAATAATTCTAAAATATTTATAATAGCAAGAATTATCTTCCTTACAGGTTTTACTTGAATAAAAACTCCTTAATACCATCTGATTTGCGCCTGCTTGTTTTTTAACATTTACTAGAAATAGATACAATAAAATACAAAACAAACTTGGAGAAATGTCAACCAACAAAATATAAAAAACATGCTAAAACATGACCTAAATAGTTTAAGCATACTTCTTTATCAGCACCAAAAGTAAATGATCTTAATCTTTCTAAGATTGAGAGGGGGGGGGGTTCAGGTAAAACCATTGAACTTAATCTTGAACGTCATTGTCAACGTCAGAGCCTCGTTTTCATGGAAAACAGTAGATAGCGTTCAATACTTTTTCACAAATGATTCAATCAGTTCCTCCTACTCTTTGTCTACAACTATGACAATCCTTTTTCCTGCTTATTTTTTTTTAATCCTCGTTCTTTTAGTCACTCAATATTGTCTATGGCAGCTTTTTTTAAATCTAAAAAACTAACTAAAAAACTTTTCTAAAAAACTTTTTTCACATCTAAAACACTGAAATTTTCTTATTCTAGTTAAAAAAAAGCGGCAATTGTATAACTACGATAAGTGGTAAAAAGAGAACTAAATCCCCAACATAAGTTCAACACCATCTAGGGAATCTTTTCCAATGAAGAATTACTAAAATATACACAACTTCATTGTTTCAGAGGGCTTCATCGTTTTTTGAAAATACTGAAACATTCTTTACAAATTCATAGTAATCAGCAACTTGACACATTCAGATTCTCTTAACTATAACTTTATTCTTTTTGTGTTTGACTACGGCAGTATTAAAAGTGTCATAGATATCGCACTTGAAATCATTCTAGTTGACAAATGGGAAACAGGATGCGTAGTGTACAAACAAAAGAAACGCGCAGAACGTAATAAATGAATGTATTGGGTTGGCCGAAGCTTGAAGACGTTTCTGTTTAAGCGACACCTCTTTTCCTCTTTGTAATAACCGAAGCCAATACATAAGTTGTCACTATGGAGAAGTTCCGCGAAATTTTTGAAGCCAACCGCTCTTGCTTCCTCAATCATAAAGGCGTTAGGTCCGCCCTGGTGGGAGATACCAGAAAAATATAAAGAATCTTTCTATTTCCCCTCTTTAAAGGGGAAATTACTCTTTTTAACCAAACCTGAACATAAGGTTGTGTCTACCGATTTCATCTTGCAACAAATTCTTTCATTATGCAGCATGCATTTAAATGCAACCAAGTATATATGTCCTCCAAATTCTGATACCTTGTAGTATTCATAAACACATTACTTTTTTCATTAAATGGAACAGCTTCAACCCTCTTTTCAAATATAAAAACCACTACCGTGAAAATTACGCCCCACCCCTCTGTAATGCCTAAATATAACCAACAACTACACACACAAGTTTACTACTTTTCTTGGTTTGCATTATTACATTTTCATTTTTTTTTGGTGCTTACTCTCATTAATAGTTCAAGATGCCAAAATACCGATTTGAAAAAAAAAAAAAACAGAATAAAAATTTGAAAAAAATATAATAAACCAGTAGCATCTTATATATAACCTAGGGCTTTAGGGGGTGGGGGAGTTATGGGGGCCAGTCACGATGGTAGCAAATATCTTACTTCAAAAAAGCAATGAAAGGGGTGGGTGGGGGTGGGTAAACAAATTTAATTGTTTTAATAACATTTTCCCCGCATTTTTAATACCGTCTAAAATTTAGATGTCTTAGCACCAGTGCGAATTTAACCCACTGTACACGCTTAGTGCTGGCCCTATATGGGTTCCATTGAATAGGTTACAAACTGAGAACCTCAATGTTTCTCTTATATTCTGATAGGTAACATCAGATAGGTGAAACTCTTAAAAAACATGGATATCCCAATCTACACTCAATTATTCAATTACTTTCGACTGAACTACCTTCAGCCAGAACCTTCAAACTGTGAGTCTGGTTGTTTCTCCTATCTCGTGAATCTAGCAGCTCTATAAAATAAGTAAGAGTCCTGGAAAACCAGGATATTGCAATCTACTTAAAACTCCAACTACTTTCAACAATGAATTACCGTCAACCAGAACCATCAAATTGTGAATCCGATTGTTTCTCTTACCTCGTGAATCTACCAGCTCCACGAAATGATTAAGTCCCGAAAACCAGTACATTGCTATCTACATAAAATTCTTCAACTATTTTCTACTTTCAACTTTCCATTACAAACTTGAAACTGTGAATCTGATTGTTTCTACTATTCTCCGAATAAACCAGTTCCAGTAAATATGTCAAACTCTCAGAAAACCTAGACACTTCAAACTACACAAGCATCCAATTACCTTTAACTGCGAACTATTTTCAACCGCCATCTTCAAAAAATGAAACTGATGGTTTGATTGAACATCAATCACGTCAAGACGTTTTGACCTAGGTTAATTTTGAATTATGTTTGATGTATCAAATGATGATTGTATCAAGTTCTTATACAGTGGTTACTTCATTAATTAGTCATATTGCAGGTCAATTGAACCTTGAAAGTTGACAGACCAGGTCAAATGAACTTTTGTAAGTTATCTTAATAAGATGTTAGAAGCAAACATATCATTTGGACAAAGTTTTTAGTTTGTTTTTAAAGTTTCAACGATGTTTAAAAAAAACCTGGACACTTCAATCTACACCAACATCCAATTACCTTTAACTGCGAACTATCTTCAACCACCATCTTCAAAAAATGAATCAGGTGGTTTCTCTTATATCCTGAACCCAGTACAATCTACACAAAGTGACAGAAAGAGCGTAGCTACATTTACCTAATTGTTAAGAAATGTAAGCATATTTTGAAATAATTCGTCTTTCAAACAAAACAATCGACTTTGGTTACGTTCTGAAAGTCAACTACCATTATTTATAATAATATTTTTTAATTTTCGTTCCAAAACACATTATCAGCGTCACAGGACCGTTAAGATCCTTAAAATTTTCTTGATATCCCTGGAGGCATCATTAATTATAATTGCATTTAATCAAATAAACATAAAGTCGATTCAAAGCCCAGATACGGAAGTCCCTTTCCCTGAATTATCAACCTCTGATATATGCAGGTTTTGAACATTTTTATGTAATTGTTACAAAGTTTTCCAAGACTAGGGGAGAGAGGGTTTTAGGATGCGAACCCCTTATATCCTGTGTTAACGAAGTTCAAAAACACAAGGTTGCAGACACACTATCCACATGGATAGATGCAACTAGTGGCGTCCCACAAGGTAGTATTCTCGGCCCAGTCTTGTTCGTCATGTACATAGACATTTGCATAAATGACATTTCCCAAACCGACTTCGGCCTCTTTGCAGACAATACGAAGCTCCTGGGAGAAGCTAGTGCATTATCACAAATCCAAAGCGACTTGGACGCCCTGAGACAGAAGCTCGAAGAATGGCAACATTCACCAAATGTAGCAAAATGCTCTGTCGTACATCTTGGCCGCCAAAATCCGAAGTACTCATACAAAATGAAAGGTATTGACCTGACAAAATCTACCTACGAAAAGGACTTAGGTGTAATTCTGAGCTTGGACCGCAAACCAGAAAAGCATATCGTCCTGTTTGTGCGTAAAGCATCAAATATTCTCTGGCTACTCACTAACTCCCTACGATACCTTGACATTCACATAAAGATCTCAGCACACACAAGCTATGCCAGGCCACAGCTTGAATACGCCACAGTCATCTGGTTGCCATTTCTCAAAAAGGATATTGACAGAATAGAACGACTTCAGAAACGGTTTGTAAAAGGAATTCAAGGATTCAGAAACCTTCCGTATGACAAAGCTCTAAAAAGGCTCACTCTCCATAAACTTGAGACAAGAAGAACGATCTTAGACTTAAAAACCCTCTTAAAGATAGTTCACGAGAATTTTGGGAACGTAAAAGACAAGCTTGTTCAAATAACTCCCCAGAGCAATACAATATCGCACAGTCTGCAATTGGAGCAAATGAAGATGAAGATTGCAAGATCTAATTCTTACCATCATTCGTTCATAATCCGGGTCACCAGGATCTAGAACAAACTGCCATTCCCAGTCGAAAAGATGAAATCACAGGAAGCCTTCCCCAATAGCCTAAACATAAACATACCATATCTTGAGACTTTCAACGTAGGACAATTTTAAATGGCAATCATGTCGCAGTCGATCCGCTCTTAGCCCTGCCATAACATTTTTCTTTTAATAAGGTGTCAGTTATGTGGCAATTTTGTATTGAGAGGAGTGGGGAATAAAAATTATTATATTATTAAATGAAGAATTTACAGAATTCTCTGTAAGCCATTGAACAATTTTTCAAAGGACTACCAATGTAAGGACTTCGAAAACCACTGAGAAGTCCTGATTTAGCACATCAGCTTTTAAAGTTAGCAAAAAGCCTTTTCTACTTTAATCCCATTCAGAATAGAATTGAGTATTCAATATACCTGTCCAAGTTCACACTTGAGACGATCTTGACCAAACTTGACCAATTCAAACAACGTTCTTCCCAGATTTATTAATACTGTAGTAAGCCTTTCTGTGTGTTGGGAGATACTCTGCAGTTTCCTGTTTAAACTTTGAACTGAAAGCATCCATTTTTCTTCTTGAAGCCTGTAAAAGAGTCTATGTAGCATAAATATAGAGTATATATATATATATATATATATATATATATATATATATATATATATATATATATATATATATATATATATATATATATACAATCAAATTTTTCCCAGCGAAACTTCTCAAGAAGAAGAAAATAATAGCGAATAATTTTATATTCCTTTTTGCGTTTTATTTCAATCATTTCTGGTAAATATATTTGCATTGTAAAGTTCCCCTCTACCCCTTTCCTAAATAGTATTATACGGTGCACAACACTTGTTTATATCAGAGTTAGCGGCGTTAATTTCGTCAAAACCCTAGGAGAGAGGATAAATTTGCAGCGAATTTGCCCAATTTTAGTCATAGAGAGCGCAACTAGAAATGTAGTTTCTCCCCCCCCCCAAAAAAAAAAACAACAACAGAAAACTAAGAAGCTTTCTTGTCTACCATGATATCAACTCCCTTCCTATAAACTCCGTCATTCCAGCCTGAATAAATAAACAGTATCACATGTTTTCACATCTGCCTTCAAGTTCTTTTAAGTCACATAAACGCTATTGGTTACAACTAGGCCGTTATATCTAAAAAGTTACAGACGTCCATTGGCATTACTATTTTTATGTTCTTTTCTTACTCAAATTTGGACACCATCTATCTCTATTTGTACCAAGCTGTCATATAAAGTCTCTTAAAACACAAAAACAAATAAAACAACTCTATTTCTGTCGCAAATATTTTGTCTATTTGTTTGTGCAACTTTGTGTAAAATCCCTTCGACTAACTATTATCTACGTCTGTCCGTCCTACAGGTGTATAAATAGCTAGGACCGATGCCTTTCATAAATTAACAATAATCGAGATAATGGTTACTTTCCTGAGTCAGCTGCAAATTGAAATTTTATCTTTAGCGAGCCATTTTTTAACGCTTTTTATATTTTTCGGTAGTTATTGGTAATCTTGGTAATAAATTGAACCCTATTATAATCATTCTTCTAATGTAAACAAGACTTCTTAGCTATACCAGAAGGAAAACTCACCCAAATACCACTCCCACCGAGCGAAAGCTATCATCTCACGAGTAAAATATAGATGACATGCAACAGCAACCTTCCCGGTTAAATGTATTGTCTGATATTATCTGCTTGTTAGAAAGCACTTGATGATTTTCGCAGCCAGGCATGTACGTATGCTTTCAGGTGCATAGCCCCCCCCCCCCCAATTTAAAAATTTTCTCTTTAGTCTTTGGGTCCAATTAGTTGAATCTGTCAAAACCACACCAAATGGGTGCAGGAAAACGAAACAACCCTTCAATCATTATAAATGCTAAAACGCTTTCTAGTTTGAATTCACGGATTGTAGTTTGACTGGTCTACTATTGCTGAGAGCAGTGAAGGCCCTAATCATAAAAAGGGTCTTTGGTATCAACAGCTAAAAATTCTTTTTGAGGAGTCTTGTAGGGCAAGTTAACGTAATTAAATCGTAAAGATGCTCCTCGAAAAGCACGGATAAATCACGGATAAATAGAAAATCACGGATAAATATGAATTTAATCCTTTGCATTCGTCATCGGATTTATTTTTTATTTAAGCTTATGCATATTGAAAAAAGTGAAGAATCTATTTCAGTTCATAGAAAAGTATAGAAATGTTTTAAATTGTTTTTGAAGAGCTATGAAGAGAAAATTATTACCATTCTATGTTTAAGGGAATTGAAGGATCCCCTAAGAAGATGTGGCAAATTATTAAAAGCATAGTTGGTGGCCCCCAAGACCGCAAGTCTTACGTTATTAAAGTTGGAGAAGAGGATATTTTGGCTGACCTTTTAGTAAAAATTTCCGAGGTGTTTGGTGAATATTTTTTAAAGATTGGGTCAAACCTATCATCAAATATACAACCAAGATATTTCACTTTATTTAAGGCCAACAAAGTGTACTGAGGTGGATAATGTTGTTCGTAGTATGAAGTAAAGTTCACTTGGAGGCGATAAATTTAATCTGATAATAAATCAGAAAGGTAACCAGGAAAGGTAATAAAATTGATTGTAACAACAATTTTGGAAAATTTTGTGAGATTGATTAGCTCTTACTTTAAAGCTGGGATATTCCCTGATTGTTTTAAGACAGCAGATGTGATTCTATTATTTAAAGGAGGCGAGAGGACTAGTGTGTCAAATTATAGACCCATTTCAGTTTGGCCCCTATTAAGTCGTATAATTGAAAAGTTAATTAATAATAGACTTTATGCACATCTTGAGAAATTTAATATATATTACACCCTAATCAGTTTGGTTTTTAGGGAAGAAATGAATGCGGAACAGGCAATAGCATATTTAACTGGATGTATAAATCAAGCTCTTGATAAAGGTTTGATTTGCAGCATTTTTTTTAAAACATGATAGAAGCTTTCAATACAGTGGACCATTCTATACTTGTTGAAAAGTTACGAAGGTATGGGGTTGATGGAAAATTTCTCAATTTGCAGAACTTTCTCCGCAATCCTTCATCATGTCCAAGTTTTGTAAAATATTGTTATTAGAAAACTTGCTAATTTTACTTTCTGAACCGTGTCGAGAGACTTTCACGCAAGTTAATGAATTGTGTTGCGAGAACAACACTTTAGTTTTGTCGTGTTTTTTTTTCTAGCCCTCCGATTTCAGCTTATCCCTAGAAAGAAGTAAGGGTCTAACCTCTGCGATTTTTACGGAAAGTGCGGACCTTAGGCAGGACTGATGAATATGACTTCACATTTTGGAAAGCTTCGTAGAGTTCTTGCCTGGGGCCAAAAAGGATGGTTTTTGCTTGCCCTTGAGCCAAATCCTATAGTGTGTGAAGTGACTTCGAGTTTTATGCCCTATGTCAGAGAGAACTATCTGAAGTTATTCAGTCAAGCTTTCGTTTCGTCAAAGCATGTTTCTGCTTTCTAGTGGAAACCTCCGTTCTAGCAGGCAATCAGGCAGGCAGCAGTTTCAAATTGGAGATGGACTAAAATCTATAAGTATTAAATATAGGCGGCAGTTACCCGGCCCCCCAGCCAATATATCTGCTTTGAGTGATAAATAGAAAAATTTACAGAAAAAAGTGGCATTTTCCCACGGGTCCGAAAGTGCTGCACAATCTAATGTTTCTAGCCATTTCTGTTCGTGATTTCAGTTGAGTTTATCATTCGATTTTTCACTATTGAGATTGCGGTAGAAAAATAGTATGAAATGTGCCTCTTAAACTTTAAAAGTTCTCTCATTGCTAAAGGAATTAGAGTTTATCCTTTGCTCCTTTCTAAGTGATGACGTTAGAAAGTTGGCCTACGACAAAAAAGTCAACTTTTGAACTAGGACATATAGATTTTGTTTTCGACCGCAGTCGACAGTTCTTGATGAGTGGATCAAAGTGCATGTCAGACATTTTTTGGTAGAAAAATTCCTTCATGAGACATACCAGTTTAAAAGTTTGAAGGGGTTGACAACTTCAGTAGTAAGGTACAAACTGAAACCAAAAATAGGCCGATACCAATTCTGAGACATATAGGGAATTTTTAAGCAACAGTCAGCTGTTAGCTCATAATCATCTTCAGCGATGAGGGGTTTGCAGCTTTTGCTAGTTGCAATAAGGGGTTTGCGACTTTTGCGAGTATCTGTACCTTACCTTAGACCTTAGATCCTCCTGTGCCTCCAGAGGCGCCCATGGCATCAACGAGAAGCCGCCAGCCATCCCTCATGTGCGCAGCAGCAAGGACATCTTCCTACGCCGGTTGAAGGGAAGCATTTATGTTTCGCAGGTCCGTCTGATAGGTGCGCCGCAGTGTATTGCGCGGCCTGCCTCTTTTTCTTCTTCCTTCTGGTTGCCTCTGGAACGTCGCTTTCGGGATCCGGGAATCGTCCATACGAAGTACATGCCCCAAGTATTTCCACCGACGCGTCCTAATGTCATCTGTCACTATGGGTTGTCCGGTCATCCGTCTCACCTTCTCATTAGAGATTTTTTGTGACCAATGGATGTTTAGTATTCTCCGGAGACATGTATTCTCGAAAGCTAGAATTCGCCTTTCTTACGAAATCTGTACCTACTATTTATTTTAAGATCCTTACAGATTAACAGACCGATACCAATTCTGAGATATATAGGGGAGTTATAAGCAACTGTCAGCTGTTAGCTCATAATCATCTTCAGAGATGATGGGTTTGCAACTTTTACTAGTTTCAATAAGGGGTTTGCAACTTTTGCGAGTTGCTGTACCTAGTATTTATTTTAAGATCCTTACAGATTAATAGCTTCAGTGTTTAATCGAAGCGAGGACAAAACCAAAGTGTTGCTCTCGCAACACTACCCGGTGAAGCCGAACAAAGTTCGCCGCAACACCTCGCGTTGCCCATGCAATGTAGATCTTGTTTCATTGCCATGGGACAAGGTGAATGTACAAAATTTAAGGTAATAATCTGGTTACGTCTAGGTCAGTGTTTATTTTTATTGTTAGAGAGGTTAAGCTATGGAATTCGTTAAATGAGACTTTTGGAAATAGTAATTTAAGTCAATTTAAAAGGCTGTCTGAGAATGACTTGTTTTCTAAATATGATTTTAATGATTAATGTTATAGGATGCATAGTTGACAAATGAATTGGTATTAAATCATTGAAGGTAGTGTTTTAGTTTTGTTGAGGTGTGTTAAGGAAGGAGTTGAGTGTGGAGTGTTAAGCGAGTGGTAGTAGGGTATTTGATGTTGTAGTTGTGTTTTGTTTTAAAACTCCTCCAAAAGTTTATGTTAAGTTTTTTTTTGCTGTTGTTGCTGCTTTTATTTTTTTGATTTGTTTGGTTATCCCTCCTCTATATCATGCTGTGGCATTTGGAGGGTATTTGTGTATGTTAAGTTTTTCTTGTCAACAATTGCTACTAAATAAAAAAATTATATAGTATCTTATATATTTCTGTTTAATATGCCGTTATCTGGAAACACTTTGAAATATGTGGAACATTGAGGAACAGTTTTATCATTCCAACCTCATTCGTTCTAGTGCTCTTTTTTATACTCTTTTTCTTCTTACTTTTTATACTCTATACTTTCTTCAAATATTCTTTTTTATACTCTGTTAGGTGCCTCCATTCCTCTTCTCTTAATTTCGATGGGCTATCACAGCAGTATGGTGTCATCCCAACTGTTTGGTTATGAAAAATGCAGCTAATAGCTAGGTTACACTGTTTATTAATATCATTAATCGGCTGACGAATTACGAATGAACAAGGAAATCATTGCGGCATCCAAGTCATACTGTCAAATTTCATGGGCAAAAAAAGCAAAAATCCTCCAGAGCCATTGATCTCGCACAGGGTGTCAAATCGTTGCTCCCGCTACAAGAACTTTAGACTTATTTTTCAAGATAGGGCAACTCTAAAGCTCCTGATTTTACATCATAAAAAATCGATTAAATATCTTATGATTTTCATTTCCTGGCATTCTGACCCTTTTAAAAGTTCACACATACCAATATTTTGGTTATATTTTACTTTGGTCACATCACTGTCGAGGAAACTGGAACTTTCAATTTCGAATCGGATGCGCCCTCTTCTAAGCTTCGACGACCAACCCTTGTGTACAAAGTTACCGAGGGAAAAATACATTGAGGCTGCATCATACAGAAGCCATCAAATGGGGGCGCTTTCTTTTTGTCTGTTTTTGCTGCTAACCTCAATTACTTTTTCATAAATATACGCACTTCATAATTAATGGACTTAATAAGAGTGAAAATTTACACAGAAAAGCAAGATTTGAAGATGAAACATAAATACTAAAAGTTAGCAATAGTAGTAATATATTTTAAGTAGCAATAATGCATTCCAACTCAAATGATAATAACCTGAAGAGCCAAAGCCTCAAATTCAGACTCAAAATTAAGCACAAACCTGTAGATCATTTATCACAAAATTTCCCCCAAACGAAATATTTTCTGTTGAAGAAAAAATACACTCAGAAAGGATGCTTAAGCTAGACCTTTTTTATATGTCAGTATCAAAGTAGGAAATGCAAGATTTTTATTTTTCACAATTAATTAATCAATGAATTTTTGTTAAAATTTTAAGATAGCAGAACTATGCATTGTCAAACAGCAATTAAAATACATGCATAACACAATAATAAAAAGTAGTACAATTTTTACACATTATAACCAATATCATACAACCAAATGCCAATAAAATATATCTAAAATGATAAATAGGGCAATTCTAAAAATCCTATTAAATAGGTGATAAAAAAAATTATAGGGAATGAACCAAACCAGTAGTCTTTACAAATCTACCTAATAGGTTTGTGCTTAGTTTTCTAGCCCAAGGAGGAGACGTGTGATGTCCCAGAACAGAACGCATTGTGAATGAACTAAATGCCTTCTCACAACAATTTCTTAGTACTTTTCTCTCTTTTTCATATTTTCTACAGTTAAAGATGACGTGATGTATATCTTCATACACTCCACATGTGTCACAGTTGGGGGATGGAGCCATTTTCCACTGGAATAGTGTTGATTTTGTCTTTGCAAGGCCACATCTAAGACGAAATAGGCAGGTAGAAAGGATGCGAGAAGTGAGGTACATTTCTTTTGAAGGCTGCTTATAATTATAGAGATCGAGGAGCTGAGTATGGGAAGAATTGAGCCAGGCCTCTTCTTCTTCCAAAATTTTTGAGCTGATTGAAGAAAGAATTTCAGGACCAGTAATAGGGGTTTGAGTGATCAGGCCTAGTTGGGAGGCTTGTTTTGCAGTCTGATCTGCTAATTCGTTTCCTGTTATACCACAGTGTGCTGGAACCCATATGAATAGAACAGATGTACCCTTTTTTGCAAGTTGAGTAATCAAATTTTCAATCTCAATGGCAACATTTCTTGCTTGGTGTTGCTGGTGTGAGAGGTAATCCAGAGCTGAAAGTGAATCAGTGCAGACAATATACTTCTGATGTTTGCTCTCTGTTTGGCTTGATATGGCTTGAAGTGAAAACTTAATTGCCATAAGCTCTGCAGAGAAAATTGTCATGTTAGGGGGTAAACGGTATGAAAGAAACAGGTTCTGGGAGGGTATAACTACTGCACAACTGCATTTTGTTTCTGTCTTTGAGCCATCTGTATAAACTTGAATGTATTCCTTATATTCTGCCAACTTTCCCAGGAATATGATTTTCATCAGTGCTTGGGGGAGGCCCTCCTTTTTTTTTATGGTGATCTTAGGAATAATCAATTCCTTGATTCCTTTGGAGGCACAAGGCAAAACATATTCCCTATTGCCTCGCCTTGAGTATCGGTAAGCAACGTTTGCACCATCTATTACAACTTCACGCAAGTTACGACTGTATGGAATGGGATACCCTGTTTGAATTTCTGCAACGTGTCTCATTTTCGACACCCGAGTTCTTTTGCTTTTCACGTTCGAGTTTACTGTTCTAATTTTGTTTTTATTCTTGATATTAGTGACAGTGAGATTCCTTGAAACCCCTTTATTGAAAGTAGGGAAACCAAATGTCTCCCACTTCTTCAAGGTTTTATTTTGATTTCCTGAAGGAGCCGTAATTTTATCCAACAGCAAAAATTGGTTTCCTAAACAAGAATTAAACTCATTGGCATTTTCACTGACCGATTTTATCCAGGTTCCAACATTGTCAGTTTCAAAGTCATAATATATGTAATTACTCTCAAATAGACTAGAATTCAACATACTTGTCTTTAAAATATTACACTCGGGGAGAGTATCTTCAGTAAAATTCGACTGCAAAATAGGTTTTGGCACCGAAAATTGGCTCTCTGGATTATTAATAAACATGTCTGTTTTTCCCCAGATGACATTTTCCTGAGAATTAGTAGGATTATTTTCACAGTAGTCAATAGTTAATTTTTTCAAATTTAAGCTACTTTCTTGATAATTATCAAATTTTCTGGTCTTTTTATCTACGACTATACATGGCACTGGGGGTCTAGACACTAAAAACTGATTTTCCAGATCATATACAGATATTTTATTGCTGTCAAAGTCTGTCCCAGATTGTGTTAAGTCACTTTCTGAATCATGAACAGTTAATCGCCCGGAAACTAAGCCACCTGTTTTAACAGTGTTAAGTTTTGGAATCTTAAAGTTCCGCAAATTTTCATCGGAGATTGCACAACGCTTCATTCCCCATTTCACTTCTTCTGATCTTGACAACGCTGCTTGTTTGCTTCGGTCAAAAAGAGAAGAATCATGATTTGGGGCCATGCCATCACGTTGTATCAGGAGCTTTGCATCAGATTTATTCCTTATTTCTCGCGAAAGACCCTGTCGAGCTCCATTTACCCAACTTAAATTAGGATAGAATAATGGAATACGAGTTTGAATCTTCGTCTTGAATTTAGTTTGTCTCCCTGTTTTCCCTAAAATTCCTTTGAACTTCCTAATTTGATGCCTTTTTATAGCTTCACTTTCACGTAAAGTACAAACGTTAAGGAAATTCTTTTCCAGTTTATTTGGATTATCTGAAACTGGTTGTTGTGATCCGAGCAGGACCATTGGCTGTTGTTGATCAGACGTAGATTTATCAATTTTTCTGCTCTTTTCCAGCAGAGCTTTATTTTCATCATCGGAAGAAAACGTTACATCATTAGGCATTGAATGCTGGCTTGCTCGATCAGGAGTAGAATTGCCCACGTTTTCTATGACAGATTTTATCCCAGAAGATTCGAGCTCAAAAACGTCAATTGATGGAGAAGTGGAATTACCTTTCTTTGAATCTTCCCAGTTTGATAAGTACTTGTAGATGTTTTCGTATGAAGTCATTATAAAATAGATATGTTATGCTTGGCGATCAGCAATGGCGATAATTATGATATCAAAACAGATAATAAAATATTCGAAATTCAAGGTTTTCATTTAAATTTTAAAGAATCCAGGCAGTTTTTTTGCTGGAAATATTTGCAAATTACCTATAAATACTTTTACATCCTACAAAATTGCAAGTATTTGCATTAATTCATTTTTATTGTATTTTGGTTACTAAATGTGTTGGCATTTAACAATGATGCCATTCATTTTAAGTAAAAAATACGTCATAAACAGTCAGGTTAGGTATAAGAATTATTTTACTCTAAGAACACACAACCTAAACTACTCACACAAAAAAAACTCAAAACCTAAGGAGCCCCCCCTTCCAAATAATGGAGGGGTAAAATTCTTCGCCCCCTTCGTCCGAAAAACAAATTTAAACGTTTTACGCTGACGTCATTCGTGAATGGATACGAAATTCCAGTTTTTAGCATCATCATGGAACTGTTTAAGACTATTAAAAGCGCGATTAACTTGTCAAGATTCGCTAAAACTTCATTTTGAAGGCAGGTTCATCCACATTTCGTCACTGTCTTGAGATAGGTTAGATCAGGAGGACGTAAGTGTGATTGAACATACATTGTCCTGCGGACAGTATCTCTGTGGACGCTTAGTAAAGCTCTTCGGCAATTATTTGGAAAGCGTAAAGATGTCAGACGCGACCGTTAGGCGTGATAATGACGGTCTCTGCTACAGGGTAGAGGGTCTTTCAATTAGCCCCAAAGCCAAAAATGGCAGACAAAATTGGGCTCGGCGGCGGCGTGCCGCCAAAAACCGGTCGGCGTTTGTTCTATTTTTAGAGTTTTTTGCTTGTTTTTTAAAAGTTTCAAAAATTAGGCTAAATTGATATAGTTCTTTTCGGAATTCCTTTAGAGCAAGAGTTCTTGGGGCCCACAATTCCTTTTCAGCTTTTTTAGCTTGATCAAACCTCGGACAAAATAAGGACGAGACATCAATCTTAGCTTCTCCAAACATTCTTTTAATCCAATTCATTGACAGTGAGACCTTAAACTGCCTGAAAATTGAACGAATCCTACAAAATAGAGGATTTAAAATTTACTTGAATTTAAATTTATTTGCACTAAAACTTTAAATTTATTTGCACCCTATCTGGTGCGAGAAACCTCGAGGGAATCTGATGAATATATCTTATCCATGTCTGGATTTCCTGGTCATGCAACCTACATTCCACTCCTCTGACTACCCTATACCTATTTTGCAATTCCTTGATGTCTCTTCCCTTCATTACAATACTCAGAAGAAACAATTTTCTTCTTCACTCTACCATTGTTTTTCTTTCTACGGTATCCCAATGAGAACTAAAGGTGAATGTAAAGGGTACGGCATCGGACTTTTCAGTTCCTACTGGCGGTGCTGATCTCCGTTTCATGACCCCTCAGCAAGGAAGTGCACCGGGGAGTTGCGGGCCAGTCATCCTTTGGTTTCGCACATCCTTCTACTTTACCTTCCTCAGATTTCTCCAGGTACCCAGGTATTTAGAGCTGGTTCAACTCTGGCAAAAGATACAGAATCACGCCACTGACCCTCGTTCCAAACTAAATAACCAGCGACACCAGGATTCAAACCCCTGTCATCGCGCACAAAGGATTCTAAGTCTAGAATGCTAATTTTAACCCGACTTTGGCAGAAAATTAGGAGATAGCTAATTGGCTGGGGACTTCTGAAAAGCTATATGAATATCGTCCTAGTTTTAACGGTCACATTGGCACATGGTGCCAATGTGCCAATGGTGTCAATGCCATATTCGATTCTAAACATTAAATTATACAGTCTACACAAAATGGAAGGACGGTTATCCAATGTTTCATTATTGAACGTAGGTTTTAGGAAAGTTGGGATAGTCAGTGGATTTCCTTTCTTTAGGGAAGGGGTCCTAGAAAGTGTCAAATTTGTAGTTTCCAGGGCAAAATTCTCGTGAAGGGTTCTTCCTATTAATATGGAGAGAGGATTTGATGAGAGGATGGAGGTTGTAAAATAGAATTTTTCTCCCCAATTATAATTAAGTATTTTAGCAGTGAAGTTAAGAATATATTTACATTATACTATTAGGCGGCTATTATGGAAATCTGTTTATTTTGATAAAATCCTATTTAGTTACTATTTTTTAGTTTTATTATTTGCCGTGGCCCTGTGGGTTACGCCGCTATATAATACGGGAGATTCACCAGGGATAATATTTTTCTTTATCCTCCCCTAAAAATATAAGCGTAGCAACCTGAGGCCGAAGAAAAGGCTGTAATCTCAGGTGATGTCCGCGGATCAGCTACCCCTATCAGTCGTGTGAATTTCGCCTTTGGGTTTTCGGTGGCACACCAGCGCGCCAAGGCCTTAGCATTGGCGGCAACGCACCCACCGATCTTCGGCGCAGCTTCGGGAACTACTTTCAGAATTGGTCATAGATAATAACAGTCTTTTGTTCACACTGTGATGATAGAATATTCGAAATGCGGATTCTTTCCTTTAAAGATAAGATTTGGTTTAATGAACTCAAACAAAATTCTAAAGTACAGCATTGAATTATCAAGCTATCTATTTAGTTTGATTACTTTACTGACATATTTTTTTGTCTTTGAGTAGTTACTGATTACCAACTAGTCCCCCGAAGCCGTGCTGAAAATTTCTAGCGCCGAATTTTTTCTACGATTACCAAGAGGAAAATAATACAAAATTCAGTATTCAACGGCACACGCAAAAATTTTGGATTCCCTCAAAATACTTTAATTTACTCGTTGGAGTCCTTCTTAAATAAAAGTTAACTTACTTAGGCTCTGGTCACTTGAGCCTTGTCACTGTTAGGGGAGCTTTAGAACTTTCAGTGTTAGGGGAGGGGAAAGTGGTTTAATATTTCTACACTAAGATTTATCTGTTGTCGTTACGTTTCATATTTACTTAAATTCCTGTTCATTTTGGGTTTCGTTTATTCTTTGATAGTTTCAATTATTTTCAATTATTATGTGACTTTAATTTTGCAGGTCTGACGTTTGATTGGAGTGAAAGCATTTTTATTTTTATTTTAAATATGTAATATTTTTTGGAAAGGTCATTATAAGGTTACCACTGTCCCTCCAGGAGGAGTGGCATTCATCCCGTAGTTATTGAAGAAATGAGATTCATACAGATTTTCATGGACATTTGTCTGTTCAATGAATGCCTAACCGATTTTCTGCATGGATGACTTGCTTTCGTTGAATGTCCAGGTTCATTTATTATTCCAAGCAAAATAACAAACTCCAGTCCAGTGGCAAACCCAAAAAGTTAAATACATGTCTGGTGGTAAAAATGCTAAAATAATGAAAAAATAATATAACTTATCCAAAGCATACTTCCAAGTCGACTTGTCCAGTGTCAACTTTTGGACGGCATTAAAAAACTTTTTCTTTCAAAAGAGCTTTTCTGGCTAATGTGCGTATTGTAAATAGAGACTAACTTTTATTAAGATATTGAGAAAAACGTTCCAACCAATCACGTTTTCAGACCATTGACTATATAATCAGTTGTGTTAACTATTTCTTTTTTTACAAAAAAAGTCTCAATAAAATATTGTCAACCATAATAACTAAATGCAATTTGTAGCTGATCCAGGGATGTTAACTATCATTTCGATTAGTTTAAACAGTAAAATGTTATTTTTGATAATAATTATGGAAATTCATAAAAATAGCCTGAACGTTGTCAAAAATGGCGTCGGATCCAAACAAGTTGGAATCATAATTGCCAGGCAATGACAAAAACAGGCAACCTAAGCAAAAGATATAGAAAAACCTTGGAAATATAGCATGGCACGCGGAAGAATTCTATATATAGATTCTTATTGTCCCTTGTGTTCTAACCACAGATAATGCTGGGTCCCGGCGGCTTTACCACCGGGCCCCGCGGGCCCCAGCATGGCACGTGGCAGGCTTCTATATATGGATTCTCATTGTCCCTTGTGTTCTAACCACAGATAGTGCTGGGTCCCGGCGGCTTTACCACCAGGCCCCGCGGGCCCCAGCATGGCACACGGCAGGCTTCTATATATGGATTCTCATTGTCCCTTGTATTCTGGGTCCCGGCAACGCTATGTCATTTTTGGATCGAATTGATGACGTAAATTGGACATTACTAATCTGGCCCTTTTTCTTTGAGCCGCAAGCCTGGTTTTGCGTTGCTCTGGTGTTCCCTTTTTTTATTTTTTTGACGTCATATTTTAGTTTTTTTTTTAGTTTTTTTCTTTTTTTTTTAGTTAGTTTTTTTACATATTGACGTCATACTTAGTGACAGACAGACAGTGTAACGATAAAGATAGTGTAACAGACAGACGGACGCTATATTTTTATATAGATGGATAGCCTAGTGGCTGCAGAAAAGGAGAAATGGGAAAAAAGATGCTTCTTATACAGAATTTTATGGTTGCAGCTCCTTTCCTGGTATTTCAAGCCAAAGGGCTTTAAGTTTCCCTTAATGGATTTTCGGCCCAGCCGCTTTCCATGGTGTACATTGTGTTTTTGAATATGACACCATTTTTAAGGGGTTTCAGGATTCACATTTTTTATTCAAAAAGACGAACCCCAGGGAATAAGGTAGCGAAGTCAGTAAAATATTGGACCATACCCCAGAGAAGAAACTTTTCAAAAGATGCATACGTTATATTATCTTAGGTTGCATTACTACTACTTAAATTGCGGGAACTAATGAGGCTAAGGGTATTAACGTGAAAATTTCAGGGAGCGTTTAGGGAGAGTTTCAAATTAAACCAAAAAAACTATGTGCGTGCTGGTTCGATAAGCAATGTCATAGGCAGCGAAGCACTATCTTAGGAACTTTTAAAGGAGCTCATTCGACTGGAAAGTGAAAGCTCTAGTCCCGCTTTTAAGTGTCAAGAGTGATTGGAGGGCAAGAAGCCTCCTCCAAAGCCCATTAGTTCTCTAAACATATCCATCAAAATTTTGTGATAGCGGTTTTGTTCAGCATAGTTGAAAAGAACAGTTACTATGCCTCTGGGGATGTCAACCCCCCAGAACCCTTAGAGAAATGGCTGTAAGTTTCGCAATTTGTCCATTGTTTGCATACAATATTTGTTATTGGGAAAGATGGCATGTTTGACCGGGACACAAATGACGACCGGGACACAGGGAATACATATGACGACCGGGACACAGGGACACAACTACAACGGGGACGCCGGGGGGCACGCTTTCTTTTCTTACTTTCTCTATCAGCAGCAAGCCTGTTTCCCTGCTGGTCTTTTGATTCCTCGGCACGCCTTCTTTTTTCACTTTCTCTTTTAGCAGCAAGTCTGCTTCTGCGTTGCTCTAGTAGTTCCTCGGCACGCCTTCTTTTTTCACTTTCTCTTTTAGCAGCAAGTCTGCTTCTGCGTTGCTCTGGTAGTTCCTCGGCATGCTTTCTGTTCTTTCTTTCTCTATCAGCCTCAAGCCTGTTTCCCTGCTGGTCTTTTGATTCCTCGGCACGCCTTCTTTTTTCACTTTCTCTTTTAGCAGCAAGTCTGCTTCTGCGTTGCTCTAGTAGTTCCTCGGCACGCCTTCTTTTTTCACTTTCTCTTTTAGCAGCAAGTCTGCTTTCGCGTTGCTCTGGTAGTTCCTCGGCACGCTTTCTTTTCTGACTTTCTCTATCAGCAGCAAGTTTTAGGCATAGACTCTTTGAGCATCTTCATCAGTCATTATAAACTTAAGCATTAATAGAATTCTACGCGAACATACGTCTTATATAACTTGAATGACGTCACGCCTTCAAAGCAAAAATGATGGCAACTAATTTCATGACGTCAGCCGAAACATGACGGCGAACATATGTCTTATATAACTTGAATGACGTCACCTTCAAAGCAAAAATGATGGCAACTAATTTCATGACGTCAGCCGAAACATGACGTCACCTGATCCATCCACAGATCCACACACAGACAACTTATTTTTATATATATAGATATAGGATACTATATATATATATTACTATATATATATAGGTGAGACTTTCAGAAGTGAATAGCGACGAAGACCACACTACCTTTCCATATCAAAGAAACACAACTTAGAAACAATAGAGAAATTTTCTCAAGATAGTGGAATTCAATCCAGTGAATATTTCGGCTCTATGTCCAAGGGCCGTCTTCAGCACAACACTAGAATATAATATATATATATATATATATATATATATATATATATATATATATATATGTATATATATATATATATATATATATATATATATATATATATATATATATATATATATATATATATATATATAAATAAGTTGTTTGTCTGTCTGTCGACTGACGTCATGTTTGTGTGTCGACTGACGTCATTATAAGGATTGAGCTGTATGTCGTCATGAAGTTGTTTGTCGTCTGACGTCATGTTTGTCGACTAACGAAACT
Organism: Artemia franciscana; assembly: GCF_032884065.1. Lineage (NCBI taxonomy): Eukaryota > Metazoa > Arthropoda > Branchiopoda > Anostraca > Artemiidae > Artemia > Artemia franciscana. The sequence continues at coordinate 10,765,865 of NC_088873.1, read as the reverse complement.
ACAGACCGGGACACCGGGACACAAATGACGTGTTATGTCTGTTATAACGTAATAGAGGCAACAATCTTGACAGGGCCTTTTGAGGGAGAGGCTTTTCTTATTCCACGCATTCTCATGATTCCAATGGATCTGCCTTTTCAACCTAAAAGATTGCAATTCCCAATTTGATTAGCATATTTAGTTTTCAGTCCAGAACCACTAAAGCTATTATGTAAATATCAAAAATATTTATGTTGTCTGAGCAATAGTTTTTAGTTTTTATTTCAAAATAGAAAATTACCTGACAATTTTAGAATTATATCTATCTATATATATATAAATAAGTTGTCTGTCTGTGGATCAGGTGACGTCATGTTTCTGTGTCGACTGGCGTCATGAAGTTAGTGGTCGTCATTTTTGCTATGACGGTGACGTCATTAAAGATATTTAAGACATATATGTTCACGTAGAAATCTATTAATGTTTAAGTTTAAAATGACTGATGAACTTACAATGGCAAAAGCCGATGAAGATGCTCAAAGAGTCTATGCCAAAAAACTTGCTGCTGATAGAGAAAGTCAGAAAAGAAAGCGTGCCGAGGAATCAAAAGAACAGCAAGGAAACAGGCTTGAGGCTAAAGAACGCAAAACCGCACAGTTAGATGAAGATCCACCTGGACAGCGAGAGTCAAAACATATTAAAACTGAAAATGATAGCGATGATGATTGGGTTTGGGATCTTGACTTGGATAAGGTCATCAATGCCTACCAGATTTTAGTTAAAAAAAACAAAGGTTCGGCGATATGTATTTCATAGTGAAGCTGAAAAATAAAGAAGAAAAAGAAAACTGAAAAAAGAAAAAATGTAAAAAACTAAAAAATACTAAAAAGAAAAAACACTGAAAGAGAAATTACAGACCGGGACACAAATGACGACCGGGACAGAGGGAATATAAATAACGACCGGGACACTCAAGGAGAAATTACAGACTGGGATACCGGGACACAAATGACGACCGGGACACAGGCAATATAAATGACGACCAGGACAACAATGGCAACACCCGAGGAAGCTGCTCAAAACGAATGTATTCACGCCGAAGTAGCTGAGTTGATAAAGCGTTATGTTTCAGGTTCTAGGTCCGAGAGGCTCCAGGTTTGAACCTTGGCTTTAGCATTAATACAAAAGAAGAAAAAAACTAAAAAAGGTAAAAACTACAGAAAAACTAAAAAGAAAATATATATATATATTTATATATATCATCTTTTCCACAAAAATAATAATTTAGTGCTTCTGCTTAAAAACAGCAATCGAATTGATGCCTCCTGATACGCAACTATCAACAAAGTGGCAATCGTTGTGGTCGGTGATCAGTTCTTACCTTGAGATAATATTCTTTATAGGCGAAACAATCAGTTGACAAGAACTGCTTAAACTCATCGATGCTACGATGCCCTACAATATCCTGACGAATATAAATGACGCCCGGGACACTCAAATAGAAATCACAGACTGGGACACCGGGACACAACTACAACGGGGACGCCGGGGGGCACAGGGGGATATATAAATGGCGACTCTCAGGAAAAATTTAGGGGGATGTTGAAATAAATAAAAATACACTCTATACAAGAAGGCTGTAAAATGGGCTATAGGCAGTATCCCAGGAATGGTCTAAGGTATTAAATTGAAACTTTTAGGACATATTAAGGGGAATGTTGAACTAAACAAAATACAAAATGTGCATACTCCTACAACTACTAACACTACTACTGCTGCTACTACAATTACAACTGCTACTACTACTACAGCTACTGCCACAGCTAGTGCTACGACGACTAATTCTAGTACTATTCAAGCTAAGGGTATTATAACAAAACTTTCAAGGAATGTTGAAGAGGATAGTGAACTAAATCGAAACACGCAATGTGGATGCAAGTTATCAAAAGGCTGTAACAGCTATACCTCATGAACAGCTTAAGAGTATTGTAGTACTTGACTAGAAACGAAATACAATTTAAAAGTTTTTTTTTTTAAACATTAATAAATTTAAAATTATTAAGACTTTCAAGCGTGAATGTCAGTATATATATTCTAGATTGTGAATCCATATTCATTTGTTTTTTCAACAATCCTGGTTATGATGATGATGTTTTTTTCATAATATGAAAATTAAAAACACATAGCTTGAAATAAAGATTCTTTTCAATAAAGTTCAAATTGTGTTCTGATCTTTAGAAGGCGCAGGGGGCGTCAGCCCTACTCCACTTAGTTTCTGCTCGTTTTCAATTTGATCTGGTTATTAATTGTAATTTATATTCATACTTATAATTTCTATTTATTGCTGGAGATTTATTCTAGAAAAAAGACACATCCTAAAAATTTGTCTATATGAGCATTTGTTAATTTTTTACTAGTTCAACAAACATTTGATCAGGGAGGGTGGGGGGGGGGGTTCAAACCCGGTAACACCTATCCCCCCCTCCCTGGATACGGCCTTGATTGTGAAGTCTCGAATTTATTTTTTCAATCGGAAGGAGCCCATGTTAAACTTAGACTTCAAATAGCTATTTAAAAAAGATTGTTATCTTTTTGTTATTTTTATCTTTATCATATCTTTTTGCTATCATATTATTATTTTTTATTATTAGAAAATATTTAAATAGAAATTTAAAAAAGATTGATCCACCTTTTAAAAAAAGGCGGATCAATCAAACGTTTTAAGCGAAAATCGCCCAGAGACTACAGTGTCGACACAAGGACCTTAGTAATCAAGAAACGTCATCAATCCGATAAAATACCAATTTAGTTGCCACAACACAGTGGCGAAAGGTTAAGTTTTCAAAACAATGAACAATACTGAATACTAATTATATCAAAAGAAATTACGCAATTGTGAGGGCAGCAATTTTTATATTTGGGAAGAAAATTGCATGGTAAATTAACTTTTTTCTGTCTATTTCCCCCTGTACTACACCCTACTACTTCCCCGTAGATAGACTTTTCAACAGAGAACAGCGGGACCCTGGCGATAATATTGAAGAATATGATATGTTTTCGGACTCATCTTCAGTGCCAAAGCCTGAAAATGTAAAAAGCAAAAAAAGAGTCGTTTGAAGACTAAAAAGCCACAAAGACTAACAACCAGGAAAATATATAATCAAATAGCTTGACGGCTGAAGCCGTCTCTCTTGAGCCTACCAATAAGGCTGCTGTTGGATATGAAATTTACAGCTTAGAATCTAAAAATCTTGCATACAGAACTCAACCAATCTCAGGCGGTAATACCTTTAGTATATCCTTTATTTGTTTAGGAATCTACTCGTTTTCTATGGTATTAACTAACTGCTTGACTACCCGGAAAATATTAATCAGGTTCTGGGTAACTCTAATTGCCATTCTTACTTCTACTAGCCAAATATTCACAAAAGTTCATCGGAAGCTTACTTTTTCTGTTCTTCTTCAGGCCATTTTCGTCTAACATGAGATTCAGGTAGTGGTATGACAGATGAAACCTCCATATTTGGTGGCACTATTCTATGGGTTTTCTTTATTCGATTAGATAGTTTTTCGTGTTCAGCTTGTATCCGCCTATAGGCAGTCTCAAGGTATTGTACTCTGGATTGCCCCTCAGTCTTGGTCCGCTTTCTCTCTTCTTTCTCACGGCGTAAGCTTGTCTCCAGATCTTTAATGGATTGTTGTAATTTTGCTTCTTTTCGGCCAGCTTCAGAAAGAGCCCGGGACTGTTTTGCATTTTCACTTGACAGCTTGGCACATTTTCTCTGGAATTAATAAATATTTCAAGATTTTTACAATAAATCAGTGTTTAACAAAGTTAACATGTTAGCTTTTGTATTCAAACATTTTAGGTTTCTTGAAACTGATATTTTTTTTAATAATTCAAGCCCAATTTCAAACTCTACACGGAAAATAAACGAACCGACACTCTACCCACACAGTATATATTCTATATGCGGTCTGTCTTGTCCAGAAATTAGTTTATATTTCAAATAAATTTATCCCAAAAAGGAAAAACCTTTGGTTTTTTCTTAACAAGAACCTAGGAAAGAACAAATCACGTTGACATAACCTTTATTCAGGCCGCTATTTCAAGTAAATTAATTTTAAAAAAACTTTTTCAACAAAAGAATTTTGCAAAGAAAAGTAAAGGGCTATACTAAACCAAAGATGAGCAGAAATAAAGTCAAATAATTTTTCAAGCGTAAAACTATCATAAATCACTATCAATAAATATTGAAACCCAAAACAAACAGAAATTACAATAAATAACCGAATCAAACTCAAAACGAACAAAACTGATAGGAGTAGGGCTGACACCCTCTGTCCCTTCTAAAGACCTTACCTTAGACCTTAACTTCTTCAGTGCCTCAAGAGGCAAACAGGGTGTCAGTGGCAAACAGGGCGTCAGTGAGTAGCCTCAAATATTCCCTTAAGTGGGCTTCAGCGTAGATATCCTCCCACTCTTCGACGAGACTCGTCTGGAAGGCTCTTCTGTCACGTTCGTACATTATACTGCGCGTGTTCTTTGGTCTTCCTCGCTAATGGGCACTTTCCGGTTGCCAGAAACGGTGGCCAATGCACCCTAAAATCCATCATATTCATGAGCCTCAGAAGGAGCTCATTTTTTCAGAAGACGGGTCGGTTGTCTTTGTATTTATATATTTTTTTTAATTTTCAGTTGAGTTTATTTGCAAGCTGCTGAGTTACCTTCTCAGTAGGAGCCTCCCCAGGCCACTTAGCGCATCCCCAGGTGGCGGATCGGAGAAAATCCTGCAGATATGTAGGATACCTCCATGGAGAAGGGAGGCGCGGACCAAAGGGTGACCCGGTTCTGGGGGTCTAGAAAAACAACTGGAACACCCTCATCCGGGGGACATAAATACAGACGAAGGCGGAGGACGGTCCCTATGATGTGTACTGGACAGGGCTCACCGACGTGTGGACACGTCCCGCCAGTCTTAATCCACCCCCAGCAATGAGTAAATTATTGGCAACGTAGGATGCCATAAGGGCGCATTATCCGTAAGAGATATAGTCGCCACCTGCTAGCGACAGAGAGGAGTGGCTTACCAGTGTCCTGACGTCTGCCAAGAAACCTCTTTTTTTCACTTTTATGATGATTATGAGCAAAAAAATGAATGTGAGAACCATTGCTACCACGTCTGAGGAAACTGATGATGCTACCGCGTCGGGGGAAACCGGCGATGCTACTAGGTCCGGGGTAGCCAACAATGCGCCGACTGCAAATCGCGCGAATACCTCAACTTTGAGAACTCCACCATTAGAGGCCATTATATCACCTTAATCAACTTTATCAATTGGTGCCGTCAACATCAGAGCACTTGCAAAACATGGAAAAAGGGAAGCCCTTCTGAGAGAGATAAACCGTTACAACTGGGACGTAGTCGGCCTATCCGAAATCCACCTCCTAGTCACCAGCAAAGAAAAACTTGATGACGCTACCCTTATACTGCCAGGACGTATTGACGGGAAACACCAGCAGGGAGTTGGCTTCCTGCTCTCCAGTATGACTAGGAGATCAGTAATCGCAGCAATACGCCATCCCTGAACATCCGATCAAGATCCGCCTGAAAGGCTCGCCAGCAAATCTCACAATTATCCAAGTATATGCACCCGACTCCAGCATAGATGATGAAAAATATGAAAATTCCTATCTCCAACTTCAGTGTCTAGTGGACTCCGTGCCAAAAAATATATAGCGTTTGTCATCAGGGACTCTAACGCCGTTGTCGGTGACGACCTATCTGACAACGAAGACGTGATGGGTGAATTCGGCAAGGGCCGGATGAACAAAAGAGGAGTGCTTTTTCGAACTTTGCCGAGATAATGATTTTATTACTGTAAAACATTCTTCAAACACAGAGCCCGACGTAAAACAACCTAAACGTCCCCAGATGGAAGGAATCAGAATCTAATAGATTATATCCTTATATCTAGACGCTGGAAATCTTCCACTACAAACACAGTCACTTTGGCTGGCGGCGACTTCGACAGCGACCACTCGCTTGTTATGACTTCATTTGAACTACGTCTAAAAGCGGCCGCGAAACTCTCCAAACCCCCCCCCCCCGATTCAGAATAGATCTTTTAGAAGACCACACTATCCGACAAATACACCACTACTCTTTCCGAAAGAATTTCAGAACTCCTCTCTACATTCCCGGAAACTCTATCAAAGGGTGACATCGACAATCTTGTGAAGACTAGCTCGCAGGTTATATGCGATGTCGCCTAGTCAACCTGGGAGTCAAAATTGATAATGAGAGATAATCACATTATGCGAAGAAAACCGCAAAAACACAAACAAACTAAATAGAGAAAGTCGGGACATGTACAAACAATTGAAATGTATGACAGAGAAAGCAACTCACCGTGCTCACCGCTCCTACATAAGAGAAGAAAGCGAGCAATGCGAAGTGGCATTCAAGAAAGGCGATACTCACTTCATGTACAGACGAGTGCAGGAAGTAACCAAAAAAAGGGACTGAAAGCATGTACCCTCCTCGATGAAGATGGTAACCAGATCCAAACTACAGACGGGATCTGAACCAGATGGAAAGAAGACTTTGAGAGCAAATTAAACTCAACGATCCTTCCAGACCCATCGCCATTTAACACTCTCCCCGTAATTGCCGCAGACCCAAGTCCACCCCCACTTCGTTCTGAGACAGAATTGGTTATAGGGGTTTAAGGACAAACAAAGCTGCAGGCCCAGATGGAATCCAACTAGAGTTACTAAAAGTAAATTCCGATCCTCTTGTAGACCTGTACCTAAGAATTGCTAATGCTGCTTGGGAAGAATTTCACTTTCCCTCCTCATGGTGTGAAGCCACAATAGTTCCACTCAATAAGAAAGGTTCGAAAGAAATCTGTGATAACTACCAGACTATAAGCCTTACGAGCCACGCCACTAAAATACTCACTAGAGTAAGGCTGGAGCGTCTAAGAGCTAAAGCTTCAACTGTTATTCCAAAATATTACGCCAGTTTCCACCAAAACAGGTCAACGATTGATCAGATATTTACGCTTCGTCAGATTATTGAAAATATCTTGAGCTTGAACTTAGTATTTTCATATATATATATATATATATATATATATATATATATATATATATATATATATATATATATATATATATATATATATATATATATATATATATATATATATATATATATATATATATATATATATATATATACTAGCTGTTGGGGTGGCGCTTCGCGCCACCCCAACACCTAGTTGGTGGGGGCGCTTCGCGCCCCCCCCAAGCCCCCCCGCGCGCGTAAGTCGTTACGCGCCATAATAGTTACGCGCCATTGTAGTTGTGTCCCTATGTCCCACCTGTGAATATAGATAGATATATATATATGGTTTTAACTACGTAAAACTTGCGAATATACAACATTCTTTGCTGTCCCATTGTCTTTGCATATAAATAGATTGTCAGGTTTACCGACTCTTGAACATGCAACATATAATGGTCCATGGGAAAACAATCTGTATTCAGATCTATACCTCATGATTCTAATGATTGCCCTTGAGCTTTGTTGATGGTGATTGCTAATCGACCATTCCCTGTCCCGGTGTCCCGGTCGTCATTTACATCCCCCTGTTTCCCCCGGTGTCCCCGTTGTAGTTGTGTCCCTGTGTCCCGGTCGTCATTTATATTCCCTGTGTCCCGGGTCCCGGTCGTCATTTGTATCCCGGTGTCCCGGTCTGTATATACATTCGTTTTTTAGTTTTGTTTTTCTCCTTTATTTTTTTCCTTTTTTTTTCTTTTTTAGCTTATTTAGATTTTTAGATTTTTTAGTTTTTTTATTAGTTTTTAGTTTTTTTTTCTTTTTAGTTTTTTTGTCCCGGTCGTCATTTATATCCCCCTGTTTCCCCCGGTGTCCCCGTTGTAGTTGTGTCCCTGTGTCCCGGTCGTCATTTATATTCCCTGTGTCCCGGTCGTCATTTGTATCCCGGTGTACCGGTCTGTATATACATTCGTTTTTTAGTTTTGTTTTTCTCCTTTATTTTTTTCCTTTTTTTTTCTTTTTTTTATACTCCCTGTGTCCCGGTGCTTTGTTGATTGCTAATCGAACATTCCTTTTGTCCTGGTCGCTTTCTCTTTGAGTGTCGTCATTTATTTTTTTCTTTTTTAGTTCTTTTAGTTTTTACCTTTTTTAGTTTTTTTTAGTTTTTAGTTTTTTTAGTTTTTTACCTTTTTTTAGTTTTTTTAGTTTTTTTAGTTTTTTAGCTTTTTTATTTTTTTTATTAGTTTTTAGTTTTTTTGTAGTTTTTGCCTTTTTTTTAGTTTTTTTAGTTTTTTAGCTTTTTTATTAGTTTTTAGTTTTTTTTGTAGTTTTTGCCTTTTTTTAGTTTTTTTTAGTTTTTTAGCTTTTTTATTTTTTTTATTAGTTTTTAGTTTTTTTTGTAGTTTTTGCCTTTTTTTCTCTTTGAGTGTCGTCATTTATTAGTTTTTGCCTTTTTTTCTCTTTGAGTGTCGTCATTTATTAGTTTTTTCCTTTTTTTTTTAGTTTTTTATTGGTTTTTACCTTTATTTTAGCTTATTTTTCAGTTTTTTCCTTTTTTTTAGTTTTTTTTTATTTTTTATTTTTTTTAGTTTTTTACCTTTTTTTAGTTTTTTTAGTTTTTTTAGTTTTTTAGCTTTTTTACTTTTTTTATTAGTTTTTAGTTTTTTTTTGTAGTTTTTGCCTTTTTTTAGTTTTTTCAGTTTTTTTTTAGTTTTTTTTTGTAGTTTTTGCCTTTTTTTAGTTTTTTTAGTTTTTTAGCTTTTTTATTTTTTTTATTAGTTTTTAGTTTTTTTTGTAGTTTTTGCCTTTTTTAGTTTTTTCAGTTTTGACGTCACCTGATCCAGTTTTTTCAGGTGACGTCACCTGACACATCCATCCACACATCCATCCACAACTTATTTTTATATATATAGATATATATATATATATATATATATATATATATATATATATATATATATATATATATATATATACTTTTCATTGACTTGAAGCAGGCTTTCGACCTCATATGGAGAGAAGGTATGTGGCCCATTCTTCTCCACTTGGGTATGCCACAAAACTTTATCAAGGATATGTACTTAAAGTTCCGAAGCCGCGTCATGACGGGAGAGGGCCTTTTCGACAGCTTCGAAACATCGACATGTATGTTGCAGGGTTGCTTGCTTTCACCGGAACTGTTTAACCTGTTCCTTACGCCTGTTCTTACACTCCTTGACAAATCGTCAGGTGTTCTCATGGAGGGGGGGATATTGATTGATAAATTAGTTTATGCAGACGACATAGACCAAATAAATAGAGCCTTGGGGATCTTCAGTCCCAGGCCAGAAACATCGAATTAACCACCAGCCGCTTTGGCATGACCATCAATTCCTCAAAAACGAAAGCCGTGCTCTGCTCGCGAAAGCCGGAAAATCAAGAAAGCTTAAGCCTCCAGTTCAGTGATGACAACATAGAATGGGTTGAAGATTTCACCTAACTTGGTAGGCTTATAACGTCCGATAACAACCACTCGAAAGATATTAAGAGGCAACTGGCGCTTGTCCACTCTAGCTTTGAAGCCTTGATGCCGATCCGGAGGAAAAAGAATTTGTCGGCAGTGCTAAAAACAAGACTCTTCGACACACTAGTTATCCCCATTGCCATTAACGCTTGTGAATCACGGACCCTCAAATTAGATGACCAACGTCGCCTAGTCTCATTCGAAACAAAGTCACTTCGCCGTATTGCGGGCATTACATACCTGGACAAGATCTCTAATATTAGGCTGTTTGAAAGGCTCAAGATCAAACACACCCTACTTGACAAAATAAAACTGCACCAACTTAGGTGGCTAGGCAACATCCAGCGTATGGAAGATCCCCGTCTTCCGAAAATAGTCTTCCGTGGTCGCGTGCGTGGTTCTCGCCCCAGAGGTTAGCCCCCGAAGAGATGGAAAGACAACTTCTCTACACTCAACCTGCCGCAAATTCTACGCTTGACTGAAGATAGGTGCTAATACAGACGCCACATCAACAACATAGTGAATAAAGAAGATCCAAAACAACGTTCGAGGATGGATGGGACTTAAGTCAAGTTATTTGCAGCCAAAACAAGAACAGGAACTTCACAACTATAAACAAGTAAAAATGATCTATAATAATTCAATTTGCAATCTAACCCATTCATTTCTTCTACTTCTTTGAGAGATGCGTGAACTTGATTATGAGGTCTGAATTCTCCTTTTGTATGTCCTTTTCATACCTCTCTTTCATCTGTTTGTTTTTTCCTCTTCTTGCGTTTTCATGGCATTCTCTAGTAGGGAATTGGCCATGGCAATATCCACAGAATTCTTTGAGCCCAACACTCTCTGTAAGCAATCGGTGGCGTTTTTCAAGACGGCATCAATAATTGTTCGTTTTTGTTTTTCAGAGGCCCGCTTTTCTTGGAATGACTCCTCAAGTCTATCTAGCTTCTATTTTTTGCTAAAGAAATCAACTTCGTTCAGCTCTCTTTCTTTCTGTTTGACCCTTCATTCAGCAACTTATTATTTTGCCTTGGTCTTCAAATGCTCTTGGCATTTTGACCATGCCAACCGAGCAAAAGCCAACAATTCTTTGAGAATAGGAAATCTTTCGGGTTTGCATTCATATGTATTCAATTCGTCAATTAAAAACAGCTTCGTATTCAGAACTCTTTCTGACATAGATGCTCTTTCTGAGGGAAGAAGAATTTCTGTGAGCGAAAAACCTCTCTCTACGTCAACACAGCCGTGAGATAATGTCAACAAAGCTTTTACAAGCTTCGACAAAAAGCGTACACTTTTACCCACTAAAAAGTCTGTCAAAGCGAAAATTTGAAGCCAGTAATAGTCAATCAATAGTAATAGTCGATGAAGCCAGTAATAGCAAGCAATATCCACTCGCTGTCAACGTCGTCAAAACTTACTCCTATTGGGATCTCTTGAGCAGGCACAACTATACTTGATAGACTTCTAGCTCTTTTCCTTTCCCTGGGTTCCAGAAACCTGAGTGCTTCGAGAAGGCTATGAGAAGAAATGGGGTACTTCTTGATCTTGTGTTCTGCAGCTGCTTGAAATGCCTTCGCATCCTTCGACAGAACCCTTGTGTTTATATCAAGGCGGGTTTCTGAGCATCTAACGCAAACTCAAGCTGACCATCTACAATAGTGTCCTGCAAATAGTTTTCTAAGTTCTCAAGCAAACTCGTAAACACTTCATTAGCAGACATGAGAATGTCGGGTTTCAGAAGTCTCAATAAAACCAATAAGAAAAAAGTGTTTCAGCACAGCATGAAGAGCACGCACAAGGGCTCCATTCTGCGGAAAGGCTGCTGTAAATTTCGTAAAAAAAAAAAGCTCAGATGATAAATGCACGAATTCAAGTTCTGCAAGCATATTTTTCCCTTTTTAGGTAGCTTAAAATCTTGAGGTACCTTACTGACGACGCAATATTCTTTAAATGTTTCTCAATGGCACGTAATGTTAAAAATACTCTAAGAGTGCCAGCTGCTGATCAATCGCTCAGCGAACAGCAGGACTAAAAGTGAGTTACCCTTTTATGACTTGCTGAATGAAACTATTGTATGGGATGACTTTATTTTTCTTGCATTCTCGAAAATACTAACATTGCGCAGTAGAACCAAGAGAAAAATGCCTTAAGATGACAACAAAGTCGGATGACTCCTCGCCAAATTCCTGGAACCCTTTCATTAATCCGTTGTGCATGATATGGATGCTACACGTTCCAGCGTTCACAAGCTTTTTCAAAGACTTTTTCTTCGTGAATGCATTCATTTGCCACTACACCCTTTTATTGACATTAGGCCCATCGCTGTTTATCATTATTAGTCTTTCAAGAGGCGAATTTTCCCAACGCATGACATCAGCATTTTTACAATGTCCTCACCAGTTGCATGTCCCATGAAGTACGTAATCAGAAGGCGGCAAGTAATTTGATCGCAATCTGTTGCTCTTTTTTTCCTTTAACGGTTTGTTTTTTCCGGTTTAACGGATTGTTTTTTCCATGGACAATTATATGTTGCATGTTCAAGAGTCGGTAAACCTGACAATCTATTTTTATGCACAGACGATGGGACAGCGAAGAATGTTGTATATTCGCAAGTTTTACGTAGTTAAAAACATATATATATATATATATATATATATATATATACTAGCTGTTGGGGTGGCGCTTCGCGCCACCCCAACACCTAGTTGGTGGGGGCGCTTCGCCCCCCCCCCCCAAGCCCCCCCGCGCGCGTAAGTCGTTACGCGCCATAATAGTTACGCGCCATTGTAGTTGTGTCCCTATGTCCCACCTGTGAATATAGATATATATATATATATGGTTTTAACTACGTAAAACTTGCGAATATACAACATTCTTTGCTGTCCCATTGTCTTTGCATATAAATAGATTGTCAGGTTATCCCCCTGTTTCCCCCGGTGTCCCCGTTGTAGTTGTGTCCCTGTGTCCCGGTCGTCATTTATATTCCCTGTGTCCCGGGTCCCGGTCATCATTTGTATCCCGGTGTCCCGGTCTGTATATACATTCGTTTTTTAGTTTTGTTTTTCTCCTTTATTTTTTTCCTTTTTTTTTCTTTTTTAGCTTATTTAGATTTTTAGATTTTTTAGTTTTTTTTATTAGTTTTTAGTTTTTATTTCTTTTTAGTTTTTTTGTCCCGGTCGTCATTTATATCCCCCTGTTTCCCCCGGTGTCCCCGTTGTAGTTGTGTCCCTGTGTCCCGGTCGTTATTTATTTTTTAGTTTTTTACCTTTTTTTAGTTTTTTTAGTTTTTTAGCTTTTTTATTTTTTTTATTAGTTTTTAGTTTTTTTTGTAGTTTTTGCCTTTTTTTTAGTTTTTTTAGTTTTTTAGCTTTTTTATTAGTTTTTAGTTTTTTTTGTAGTTTTTGCCTTTTTTTAGTTTTTTTAGTTTTTTAGCTTTTTTATTTTTTTTATTAGTTTTTAGTTTTTTTTTGTAGTTTTTGCCTTTTTTTAGTTTTTTCAGTTTTGACGTCACCTGATCCAGTTTTTTCAGGTGACGTCACCTGATCCACGATCCACAGATCCACAGACAACTTATTTTTATATATATAGATAGTTTTTTTTTTTTTACTTATGTCCTGGTCGTCATTTATACTCCCTGTGTCCCGGTGCTTTGTTGATTGCTAATCGAACATTCCTTTTGTCCTGGTCGCTTTCTCTTTGAGTGTCGTCATTTATTAGTTTTTTCCTTTTTTTTTTAGTTTTTTATTGGTTTTTACCTTTATTTTAGCTTATTTTTCAGTTTTTTCCTTTTTTTTAGTTTTTTTTTATTTTTTATTTTTTTTAGTTTTTTACCTTTTTTTAGTTTTTTTAGTTTTTTTAGTTTTTTAGCTTTTTTACTTTTTTTATTAGTTTTTAGTTTTTTTTTGTAGTTTTTGCCTTTTTTTAGTTTTTTCAGTTTTTTTTTTAGTTTTTTATTGGTTTTTACCTTTATAGTTTTTTTAGTTTTTTAGCTTTTTTATTTTTTTTATTAGTTTTTAGTTTTTTTTTGTAGTTTTTGCCTTTTTTTAGTTTTTTCAGTTTTGACGTCACCTAATCCAGTTTTTTCAGGTGACGTCACCTGACACATCCATCCACACATCCACAGACAGACAACTTATTTTTATATATATAGATACCCAAAGAGAAAGTGACCGGGACACAAATGACGACCGGGACACAGGGAATATAAATGACGACCAGGACATAAGTAAAAAAAAAACTAAAAACTAATAAAAAACTAAAAAAGCTAAAAAACCTAAAGAAGAAAAAAAAAATAAAAAAAGGAAAAAAACTGAAAAATAAAGGAGAAAAACAAAACTAAAAAAATAAAAATAAAAATAAAAAAAACTAAAAAGGTAAAAACTACAAAAAAACTAAAAAGATCTAAAAAAACTAAAAAAAAGTAAAAACCAAAAAAAAAAAACAAAAAGAAAAAAAGGGGAAAAACACAAACATTTATTTCATCATATACCAATTCAGAAACGAATGTATATACAGACCGGGACACCGGGACACAAATGACGACCGGGACACAGGGAATATGAATGACGACCGGGACACAGGGACACAACCACAACGGGGACGCCGGGGGGCACAGGGGGATATATAAATGACGACGGGGACACAGGGAATGTTCGATTAGCAATCACCATCAACAAAGCTCAAGGGCAATCATTAGAATCATGAAGTATAACTAAAAAAAACTAAAAAAAGGGTAAAAAACTAAGAAAAAGACCAATTCAAAAACGAATGTATATACAGACCGGGACACAAATGACGACCGGGACACCGGGACACAAGGAATATAAATGACGACCGGGACACAGGGAATATAAATGACGACCAGGACACAACTACAACGGGGACGCCGGGGGGCACAGGGGGATATATAAATGACGACGGCGACACAGGGAATGGTCGATTAGCAATCACCATCAACAAAGCTCAAGGGCAATCATTAGAATCATGAGGTATAGATCTAAATACGGATTGTTTTCCCATGGACAATTATATGTTGCATGTTCAAGAGTCGGTAAACCTGACAATCTATTTATATGCACAGACAAGACAATGGGACAGCGAAGAATGTTGTATATTCGCAAGTTTTACGTAGTTAAAAACACACACACACACATATATATATATATATACATATACATATACATATATATATATATATATATATATATATATATATATATATATATATATATATATATATATATATATATATATATATATATATATATATATATATATATATATATATATATATATATATATATATATATATATATATATATATCTATATTCACAGGTGGGACACAGGGACACAACTACAATGGCGCGTAACGACTTACGCGCACAGGGGGGCTTGGGGGGCCCGAAGCGCCCCCACAAACTAGGTGTTGGGGTGGCGCGAAGCGCCACCCCAACAGCTAGTCCTTCCTAAAATCAAATTTCATTAATATCTCACCACCCATTCGTAAGTTAAAAATATTTCATTTTTTCTATTTTTTCCGAATTAACCAGCCCCCCACTCCCCCCTAGATGGTCAAATCACGAAAAAGACTATTTCTAATTTAATCTGGTAAAAAAAAACATTATATCTCTCTTTCTTTCAAAACTCAACAAAAAGTTGAACATGTTTTCAACTCGGGAAAAGATAAAACTGAACCTATACTAGGTAGTGATGTCCACAGAGTCCCGTGTTCATATGATAAATTTTACATTGTAGGACCCATCAACAACTGAGGGAATGTTTGCATGTACGCAAAAATTCAATAGATAAGTCCCTGAGATTCGAAAATAAAAATGACAATTATGATTCTGCTTTGGCCCTGCATATCTTTGAAAATCCTGAACAATTGGTTCTTTTTGAGTAGGAAACTTTAATATCTACTGTAAATGGCCTACTGTAATCTTTTAAAGAGGCAATTGAGATAACAAAATATATAAACAGAAATTTGGCTATAAATAGGGACAAGGAGATATTTCCTTAAGCCCAATTTATAACAACTTAATTTCAAAAGATTCAATCAATATTTTCGCTTTCTCTAATTTAAGATAACATGTCCACATATCTAATAAAAATCAAAGTTGCAGAAAGGCAAAGTCTATTGCGAGGCAAAAAATACTAGTTTAATCCAATTGGTGAATTTTCATTAATTTATTTCTGTTTTTTTTTATTCAGCATTTATTCTGCTTTTGCTAGGTTCATTTCGAAAGGTCAGACTTTTTTTTTTAGCTCTGAGGATGACTTTGCGGAGGTCCTTGTTGAAATATTTGCTTGTTCTTCGTCTTCATATTTCACCACTGACTGTCAAAATCCTCGTTTTCTCACCTATATAGTAGTATTTTTCATTTATTATATCCTTTCCTCTCTTGGTTTCATACCTCATTGTATAGCCAGTGTGGTATTAGAGCGTATTTACGTCAAGCTTACGGGGAGCATTTGACCAATATTGTTTTAGATTTTTTAAATTGTGCTAAAAAACATTCAGATTTTATTTGTCAGTTCAATTTTTTAGAAACTTGCAAAAGACACCGAGCTCTTCCTCCTTCTTTATGTTTCACCCCACATTTAGGCACACAATCTGAAGGCCGGTTTATCCAGAGAATGGGTTTCAAAACTTTAACAGACATTTTAAAAGACCATAGATTCAAAAAATACGTCCTTAGAAATAAAATATTTAGTTTCAAATCTTTATTATATCAGACTTTAGCCATTTCAAATTTTCACCAAATTTTAAATATCTCACAAAGGTCTTTCCAACACGTTTTTCATTTAGCAAAAACTTGCTTTATGGAAAAATTTTCAAAATTGGAATCTCAACAGTTGCATCAAACATGAATTTTCCTTCCTAGATTTTGTCTTGGTCCTCCTTTGGAAAATCTATCCCCCAAGACTTTTACATCCAAGGACCTATGTATTCTATCAAAAGGTCATAAATTTGCAATGGCTCAAACACATGTAAATATACCAGAAATTATTACGGGTGTGGAATCCAGAATTTTTAGCCCTTGTTGTGAGGTTGAAAATCAAGACCTACTCAGAGGAGAGATCGTAAAGATTTCTTATTATTATTGATTATAAGCCATCATTGTTGCTTTCAACTCAATCAAAGGAAGAAATTGAAATCTTCCGAAACTTCAAAAAAGATAAAAAACTCAGTAATTACAAGAGCAGACAAAGGAAACACAATTGTAATTACGCATTCTGCAGATTATCAAATTAAAATAAAAACCCTTTTAATGGATAAAAATACTTGCAAAGAAATAAAAACTGGTCCCACGGATAAATACACACAGCAGTTGAGAAAAGAATTAAAAAATTTAAAAGACAATAGACTAATTAACCCTGAAATGTACAGAAAATTCTACTCCAAAGGTTGTTCAGCTCCAAAATTTTATGGTCAACCTAAAATCTATAAGAAAGATTTTCCGTTACGTCATATCGTAGCATGTTATGGTTCTCCAGCTACAGGCGTAGGAAAGTTCTTAGTCACCATTTTTAAGACTTTTTTAAGCACACAAAAATCTTATGCAAAAACTTCCATAGATCGTGTTGACAAGTGAAAAATCAAAGTATAACAGGAAAAACAATCTTATCTAGTTATGATGCAATTTCCATGTACACTTCATGCGATGTCCATAAATGTAAGCAGGCCTTAGAAAGAAAATCAGAAGAAAATTCTGCTTGGTCAGATTACAAAACCTTGTAAATTGACTCATTAACAACACTTGTTCGTCTTTGTAACAAGTTTTCTTTGTATTTTAAGTTCCAAGAAAAATGTTTCCTTCAAATCATAGGCCTACCCATGGACACTGTTTTGTCTCCTTATTTGGCATATTTTTACAGGGATCTCAAAGCACAATCTGCTTACACAATAATGATACTAGTTCGTCTTTGTAACAAGTTCTAAAAACTTTTCCTCCAAGTCATGGCCTACACATGGTCACTGCTTTGTCTCCTTATTTGACAAATTTTTACATGGATTTCATAGAACAATCTGCTTTGAATAGTTTCCACTTAAACCACTTTCTCTGGTTTCGCTTCACTGATGATATTCATTCTATTTGGGAACAATAGACAGGAGTCTCTAAAAGATTTTTTAGCACATTTGAACTCTTTCGATTTGAATCTCCAATTCACAATAGAAATGGATGATTCAGGAAAGCTCCCTTTCTTGGATGTTTTAATTATAAAAAACACTCCTAGTCTTGAATTTTCTATACATAAAAAACCATCCCATAATGATTGGCATGTCCCGTTAAATCACACTCTTTCTGTGAAAAGAGGAGTAATAATCACTTTAGTCGACAGAGTTCTAAAAATGTGTTCACGTAATTATGTAAATTTTGATTTAAATTATGTTAAAGATATTCTATTTTGCAGTGGCTACCAAATTAACTGTATTGAAAATATCACAGATAGACAATTAAAAATGATAAAACAGGAAAATAGGGAGCCCATCCCCCTTGATTCTGTTACCCTGGCAATTGAGAACTAAACTTTGACCACTTTACCATACATTTTGTTTAGCTCAACATCTTCCTTAACATATCCTAACAGTTTCAACTTAAAACCCTTGACCATTCCGGGATGTTCCTAATGTGTCCTTTTGACAATAAGTTAACCAGCACAAGTTAAGCACTCCCCTCCATCTAATTTTGTTCGAAAGTATAACAGTTCAAAATTATCTAATTATCGAAATTATCTACTAATTTTATTCCAGAGTTTTTACTATGGCAACATCCCAAGAAATATTCAAATAATACTATACCTGATAATCAGAAAGTTCAATCACCAGTTTCTGAACCTTATCATCTTCAGCTTTTCGTAGCTCATGTAGGTTTCTATATGAATGGTATAAACTTATGGTCGAATTTATTAAGCTAATTGTACACAGTCTGTCATCTTCAACAAAACTATCAAATCCATTTGAAGAGAGTTCCTGAAAGATTTTTTTTTAATATTGTGCTTTGTTAATTACAAAAGTATGCAGATGTAGCAATTTGCTCTACAGGGAGCTCTAAACACCTTTCTATGATGTTTCAGTGTCCTGCTAGCAGTGGAGAAAAAAAAATGAGGACAAGTCAGTGCTACCCATGGAAAAAAAGGGATCATCCTTATTGTTCAAGCCAAGAGACCATATGTTTCCTGAATAGGCCCTAGTGATTCCAATAGTGTAATTTCTTTTTTGATCCAACGCCTTTTTTTAAAGGGTTCAGGGTATTTTTTAGAAATTCCCTTAAATTTGTTTTCAAAATAACTTTTTACTATTAAGACTAAGTTAGATAATGGCAACCATCCATGAATCAAATAGAAATGGCAATTTTTCTCGCTAATCAGTTTCTTTTTTAAATGTATCAAAATTTTTGGTTACCATGAGTCATGGTTTGTGCTTTACTATGTTGCAGCTATTGCTGCAACCATAATTAAAACAAGTTATATTAATATTTAAGCTAATATTGCCAAACAAGAACATCTAAAGAAAACTGGGCGAGTAAGATTCACTACAGATCAAAAGAAACTGTGTAAAAAAAGTGATGATTCACTGTAAAAGAAGCAAAGTCTAAGCTAAACTGAAAAATAGTTGAACCTGACAGAACCACCAAAAACTGCATCAATTCTGTACTTGTCCCAAAACGCTGGAAAACTAGCATGCTAGGCAAAGTCGCTCTTGCAGGAGGAGACTTTGACAGTAATCATACACTTGTAATGGCATTTTTCTGCCTCTGTCTGAAGTCGGCAACAAAACTCAAGAAAAAAGTCCCAATATTCCATACTGAGCTTCTGAAAGACAAGTCAACTTGCAACCATTGCCAGATCAATCTCAATCTGGCTCTCAAAACCCCCTTAGAGAATTCTTCAATGAATCCAGAGAAAATAGATTTAGATGCCCCTAGTCAACAAGAGCACCAAGATCTTCATACATACAGCCAAGACAGTCCTTGGAAGAACTAATGGCTTTGAAAAGCCATGTATCACCAATGAGATCATTTAACTGTGTAAAGACAAGCATGCTGTCACTAATAGGCAAGACCAAGAAAACAGAGAAATTTATAAGCACCTTAAACATCTAACAGAAAAGAAGATCAAACACACTCTAACCATGTACATTCATAACAAATGTGACCAATGCAAGATTGACTTCTGAAAAGGCAGTACCCATACCATGTACAAAAGAATACAAGAGGTATCAAGGTGCAAAACTACACTAACAAATGCACTCCTGTATAAGGACGGGACTCCCATCAACAGTACAACAGGAATAAGAGAGAAGTGGAAACAGCATTTTAATGAACAGTTAAACCCCAGAATCAATCCTAACCCTGCTGTTCTTAGGAACTTAACCATCTCCCCATTGGAACAAAGCGCACCACCACTTAGTAGCAAGGTTGAAACTGCCTTGAAGTCACTCAAATCAAATAAATTGACTGGACCAGATGGATTGCAAGCAGAACTCCTGAAAGTTGACTTATAAGTCATAACAGACTTCTGCCACAGCCGCCTGGCACAAGGAATATTTCCCAAAAACGTGATGTCCCACTACCATAATTCCTCTGCATAAGAAAGGATACAAAGCTAAATGTGACAATTACCACCCAATCAGCTTGACAAGCAAACCTGGCAAAGTGTTGACTAAGATACTACTGGAGAGAATAAAAGCACTAACCAGTCACATGATGCCTGAGTATCAGGCGGATTTCTGAGCAAACTGCTCAACAATAGACCAGATTTTTGTCATCCATCAAGTAATGGAAAGATACCTTGAAAACAGTTAGGACCTCTATCAGTCCTTCATTGACTTCAAACAAGCTTTCAACTTAATTTGGAGAGAGGGCCTTTGGCATATACTACTGCATTATGGCGTCCTGTCAAATATCATATCACTCATTTGTAACATGTATGAGTAGTTCAGAAGCCAAGTACAAACAGTTGAGGGAATGACCAAATAATTCCAAACTTCTGTTGGTGTTTTGCAAGGATGCCTTCTCTCACCTCAAATGTTTAATCTCTTCCTCCATTGTGTAATGTTGCATGTTGAAGCAACCAATGGGGCAAAATATGAGGGATCATAATCAACAATCTGGTATATGCAGAAAACATCAACATGCTCACCAGATCCATCACTGAATTCCAAACCAAAGCAGATAAGCTGGAAGTAGTTACAGGAACCTTTGAAATGAAAATCAACAAGGTTAAAACAAAAGCCATATATGTGTCACAGTTCAATAACCCAACCCCACCAAAAGTAGAGCAGAAATAGAATTAGTAGACAGCTTCACATATCTTGGGAGCGAGGTCGCAAGTGACAATAATCACTCAGAGGATATCAAAAGATGCCTTGCTCTGGGTAGCACCAGCTTCAAAGCTCTGATGCCAATATGGAAGCAAATCCAAATCTCTGCAATGCTAATACTTGAGCTATTCTGCTTTATCATTATTCCTATAGCTATTTACAATTGTGAAACATGGACAGTCAGAGTAGATGACTCTAGGCAACTTGCCACATTTGAGACAATACTGCATCAAATTGCTGGCATTACATACATAGATCAAGTCTCAAATGCCAACCTACTCAAAAGACTGCATTATAACACTATCATCCTGAACAGGGCCCATGTCCAACAATTTAGGTGGCTTGGCCATGTCCAGTGCATGTGCAACAACAATAAGCCAAAAATTGCCTTCAAAGGTTGCATCCATGGTTCTTGTGCTTGCAGTCACCCTCCAAAGCACTGGAAGGAGAAATTCTGACTGCAACTTCCCTGGTCTTCTAAGATTGGCACAAAACAGAGAGCAGTATAGACAACAAATATATTTGCTTGTGAGGATAGAGGCCCCAAGACAACCACCAAGGCTGGACGAGACTTCAGTCAATTAAGTCAACTTATGTAGCACAAGGGAGACGTTGACTCAATGAAGAGCCCAGACAATGCTTGAATATAGAATTCTTTAAGATAGCCTAGATGTGGTTATAGTGTAGCTCAGGCATTGAATTAAGGCAACTCTACTTTTTTTTTCTCTAGAATGGCTGCACTTGGAATGTTTTGCAGTAGTGGACATCTAGTAAAGAGCTAATTTCATCCAAGGACATATTAAAAATGCACTTTGAGGCTTGCAACTTCAGTGGTCAGGGAAGGGGGTAATCTAAAAATAGGCCCCAGGTTGTTTCCAAAAACTTGGGACAATACTCCCCTAGGCTCAAAACCAACTATGGGCTTCCAATTGACTGAATCAAAACTGTTGGATTTCAGTGACTTTGACCAAAAGTGATCTATGCCCCCTTCTAACCAAATGTCTACCAGTAAGATAGACATCTAGTACCTTTTTGAGCCAAAATATTACAGGGGTTTTAAACCAATATTAATTGACAACCAAAGTAAGTCACTGAGTCCTCAAACACCCTAACTTGCCAACCATATCACCAAATTCTACATGAAAGGTAGGCATGATATACCTTGTTTGAACTGGATTCACTAAGGACTTTTTTTTAACACATATGATTTAGGAAAAATGTGACCATATGGCCCCTCTCACCCTTAATGTTCAGTAGAATAGTAGGAAGTTTTTTTGTAATAGGAAATTAAATGAAGATTAGCTTTGGCCAGAGCAACATGAGAATGGAATTAATGCTGTGCATTTATCATTTTTTTAAGGGACTTATGGGACCATCATTTTGTCATATAAGAATATATGCCCTTATCATATGTTATGGATGGATGGATTGAGATAGACTATTATCTTGTCTGAAGTGGAGAGAGACTTGGGGGTCATAGTCGATAAAGAATTAAAATTCACTATACACACACAGACAGCTGTAGCCAAAGCACTCCAAACCCTGGGCATTATAAAAAGAACAATCACTAGTAGGTCACTTATGGTGATGACTAAATTATATAAAGCATTGGTCAGGCCTAATTTGGAGTTTGGCATGTGTGTTGCAAGCCCCCCTCAACAAAGGTGACCAGCAGAAGTTAGAAACAGTTCAGAGATGGGCTACAAAAGCAATTGAGGGATGCAAATACTTAAAACTACTCATCCTGTCTGAAGATGCTGAAACTCCCTACTCTTGTCTATAGACGTAAAAGGGGTGATATTATTATGATGCATAAGCTCCTGAATTATAAGTCTCCATTAAATAAGCTATTTCAACTTGACCAGTCTGCCAGAACTAGGGGGCATAGTTGGAAACTGTATTAGAAGAGAGCTGCCACTAGACTATGCAATAACTTCTTCACTTACAGAATAGTGAGTTTTTGGAATTCTCTCACCAAAAAAGTGGTCACTACCCCCAGCACTGCTGCCTTTAAAAGAGCCGTTGATGGAGAATGGTCTTCAAAGCTGTGGCAAACTGAGTGGGATGCTGTTGAGATGTCCAACCATCATCATCATTAACCAGCAATTCTACAGGATTTAATTCTTATTTTGCTGGACAATGTAATTTAAGGTAAAAGAACAACCAATACCAATTGGGTCCCATGCAAGTGCAGACTGGAGATCTTTTTGTAGTGAGATACTAGAACACTGGGTTAGAAACCAAGAGTCCATAGGAGGTGAGGGTATTATCATCAAAATAGATCAAAGTGTATTACTTCATTGGAAATATAACTAGGGGAGATCTCTAAGCCAAATTTCAATACTCATAGAAAATGAGAGGGTCAGCCAAAAAAATTTACAGTCCTTTTCCTAGAAGGTGGTGAGACTTTGAGACAGGACTATGGAACTCTGGTTATGCACACATATAAAGCTGCATGCAATAATAAAAAGTAACTGTTGAGGAGCCTACTCTGGTCTGTCAGAACTCAGCAAGAAACAATGCTCTCAACCAAACCAATCATTCAGAAACCTTTGTTGGACCTAAAGATTCTAACTTATATAACCAGTGTGCTGAAAAAAAAAGGATACAAGAGGCCAGGATGAAGACAAAGTACCTGAAGCAGTACATTGTCTTGAAAACCAACAATCCTGAAGAGCACAAAAAAGGTATCAAATAATGTAGCCAACTGGGTTTCTTCCTAGGTAAACTGCATGAAAAAGCAAATGGCTAGGGAAGGAAACATGTTAAGAAAACAATTCATAGCCTACTTCATAATATGCAGAATAAGGTACCCAGAATAATTGCAGCTAGCAATCTTGCATGCATCCTTGCTATATTTACCCCCCCCCCCTCCCTAATGTGCAAATATATAGCCAAAATTGTATATTTCCCATCTAATCTCCAAATTTCTCTATCTTGTTTCAGCCCATGTACCAGTAAACAGAATCAATTGTGGAGAAACAAAAACCAGAGAAACAAGTGATGGGTAGCAGAATGAATTGGAAATATACAGTTTGGGCTACAAATCTGCACAATAGGGTGGGGGGGGGGTAAAGCATAGCAAGCTTCCTTTTCTACATTTTATTCTCTAGGCTTATATCAAAATCAACTACCCAAAGTTAGATAATACCCAAAACCCATAAATTTATCAAGATATCAAAATCCTAGCACACACATTTAAAAAAAGCATACATAGGTAACTTTTTTCTATGAATGGAAAACAATACTGGCTGAAGTATGTTTTCTTAGCGTAGGTTACTGCCTACTGAGAGGATTTAATAAATCATCAATCATTTTATTAATACTAATAATAACTAGTACAAACGTAAACCGGTTACTAAGCCCAAGAAGCTTGGCTTCTAGCCTAGTGACCAAATTAAAACTCATAATAGAGTAATAGAAAATTGTGTCTTGATTTTCTATTCAAAATTTACTATTGTAAGGTTTATATGATAAAATCTAAATACCTTAGATAAATATAAAGAAACACTATTTATATTTTCTGGGTTACATATCATGCTTATAATTCGAAATGTTTTGCTTTAGATTAGCATAACCCCGTGTTCTTTTACTTTTCCGATTACTTATGTGACTAATCCAAGCGTTTTATGAGACTACCCCCCTCGAACGCTCAGAGTTGCATTTGATTCGACTCGGAAAAGTTAACTTAAAAGTTGACTTTTTTCTCTGCTGCCGTTTTATTTAGTAAGAAGTCAACCTACAAAGTCAACACAGAATTGCCAATCGAACGCTTCACTGGAAAAGAGTTTAGAAATGTGAAATCGTTTAGTCTAAAGAAAAGACAATGAAACTGTTAATAGTGGAAATAATCTTAGCTTTTCAATGACCTTTAAGTAATATTATCCATATTCCTTTGGATTTAAAGGGTTTTTGGTGTTCTGTAGGCCCATCTTGCATAGGCTAAGCTTAATAAGGAATCAGAAGAAAAATTTCATGTTGTTAAAAACGTTGGTTCTTAGGAAGGCAGCTATCACATTGGTGAGGTATTCAGATTTTACCAAATCTAACAGACGTTTCTAAACCAACCTATAATTTTTAGTTGAAAAAATTTAGAATGGTTAGGTCAATGCCTATATCATATAGTCTAAATTCATTGAGATTGCTGTCTAAACTGGATTTTCAACATAAAGTTGGGGTAAAATTTTACTTTAGCTACTTTTTGGCTATTTTTGAAAGAGGTTGGGTGAAGAAAATGAAACTTTCAGGGATGTGTCTAGAAGCTAAAGTGTGTCCCAGGAAAGTACTTAAAGTACCTACCTCCACTTCTTTTCCCTCTAGAGGGTCCTGAAATTTTTGGATACCTTAATTTTTGGTTATCAGTTTCTTTCTTTCTGGCCTTAGTTCTGAAAAGACAATTCCCGTTGACTTAGCAGAACTTTTAGCCTTAACACTGGGTTTTTCTAAATTTAGAAATAATATTTTATGCCACCTGATTGTAGGTTAAATATATGGCTGATATGATTTATTCTCCATGAATTTTTGTTTGTTTGATTTCATTGATGTCAGTTGCTTTCTGTTAAAAATACATTTATTTTTTAAAATCAATCTTCTTTTGTGAAAAAAATTTGAATTGTTTTCCTTTTTACATGTTGCATAAATTGTAAAGGAATGCCTGGCCCTTCATTTCATAGATTTAACTAAAAGTCATTGGGGCGTCTTATATCAAAATACATCTGACACATTTTAATTATTTCTAGAATATATGGGAAACCATTAAACTTTTGCATTTGTTGTGCTAAAAAATTGTCTTAAAAAGTGCCAGGTTTAGAGGCTTATTTTAATATTCTTCTTGCTGATCAGTATAATTGTTTTTAAAATTCCTTCTTTTTAAAGCATTTTAGAGGGATTCTAAGCCCACCATGGGTATATCTTTGTCACAAATGATTATCCTCAAGTGAGCTGGTGGAAAACAAATAGAACATGTGATTTTTCTTTTTTTATTATGTCAAGACTAGAATTGTAACATATGGACCAGCAAACCCCCTCCCCCTTTCAGAACTCAAAACCAAATCTCTCATTCATTTACTTTAAAAAGTTTTAAAATAAGAATCTCTTATACATATAAAGATTTTAAAGTGCAAGTTAATTATATCATAGGATTTGTGCTTTTTTAGTACAAGTTTTATAACAGGCAAAAAAATGATACTTTTTACCTTTGGTACAAATCTTCCTTCAAGCAAAAAATGATACTTTTTTGACTACCAAAATTAGATTCAAACTTTTGAATAAAGCCAATTAGAAACCAGATTTCTACATCTGGTCTGGTCAACAAACTGAAGGTGAAAACCCTCGTTATAATAAATCTTTGCAAGGAGGTTAAGCCATATGTTGTATAGTCAAAAAAAAAAAGTTGTGTTGCAACTCTTCTGAGGTCAGTCTACCCTGTGCTTAATTTAGAAATCCGGATTGATTCGGGATATATAAGGTGAACTAAAAGTTAAGAGTGTAATTCAGTTTTTGGTAGTCACTCTTTGATGCACTTTATACTACTATCATTTATTGGAGCCGTTTTACCTGAAGTTGTATATGAAGTAAGAAAATAAAATTATTGTCAATAATTGTGTTTGTCTTTGAGTTAAGGTACAGGTACAGTTCCTATTGTCTACTGGTACGTTCCCAAGGGAATCTGCCCATTTCGGCAAACCTAAACGTCATGATGATGAATTCGTCTCCAAGGTTATAGAGACTGGTAAATAGAACCCTCCCAATCTATATCCATTAACTATAAGGCTCCCATACCACAAACAACTGAAACTATGTAAGAAATCAAGTAAACTTTATAAGCAATCCGTAAAATAGATCAAGAAAACGAATATACTTTATAAGAAACCCCCCCCCCCCCGTAACATTTGGCGCGGTCATCAAAAAAGACACTGAAGGAACTGTATATATGCCTAATAACATGACTACCTGCTACCCTAGACAAATATGATTATTCACAAATTATTTTTTGATTTTTAAGTGCATTTAATTTTACATTATTTAAGTGCAGTATAATTTTATTTCTACTTATGTATTCTTTTGTATGTACCCCACCTTAAAGAAATTAGAATCTTCAGTAGTTAAATATAAATAAATTTTAAAAGAAAACTAAAATTTTACATACTGCATAACTTCAAGAAAAAAACTGAATTAAAATAACAAATATGGCTCAGGAACAAGATGAATTATTAAAAGCGCAACAAATTATTGCAACTTCGGTAGAAATTGCAAAATCATTACCTGATTATGAAGGGGATACAGATGTAGATCAATTCAACATCCACTTAGGACAATTTGTTGAAATGACAAAAATTGACTTAAATTCATTAAAAAACATGCTACTCTTAAGACTAAAAGGACAGGCTTTGACATTTTTGAAACAAATTGAAAATACCGTAGGAACTGAAACCACCTCAACAATTAACTCAATAAAGTTATTGCAACAGGCTTTTCAAAAGAGATTCATCGATACTAGCTCATTGAACAAACTAAAACATGGGTTAGTCACATTCGAACAGACCCAGAACGTAAGAGAATATTTAAATAAAATTAGAATCGCAACAGAAGCGCGATACGGTCCAGGTGAAGGAGAATTGTATGAAAAAATAATACTAAATGCATTTAAACAGGGACTCAACCCAAAACTATATCGTCTCTTAATTTCCAAAAAAATCGACGACTTAGAACTGGCAGTTCAGGAAATAGAGACCGCCGTGGAAATCGATTCCATAGTCCTGCAGCACCAAAAACTATCAATAAATGCGGTAGAAAGTAAAACAGCTGTAAAATCAAGAGATCCCTCTCCGCGATTTTTCTCCAGAGAATCATCGCCAAAACCACTTCAAAATCAAATTCGAACCACCACACATCCAAGACAAGTACGCTTTGCCCCCAATAATCAAATGAGGGCACAAGCGAATTATGAACCACTAAGGTGCTACTCCTGTAACCGGTTAGGTCACATCGCAAGAAATTGTTTTACAAACAATAATTATCGCCCAAATTTTAGGGGATCGAGCAACCATTTGTCCAGGGGGACAAACTATAATAGATACGCCCCTAGAGGCAATCGAGGGAACACCTTTTTAACAAGAGGTAATTATCCAACCCAAAATTTCCAACGCAGTACGAATCAGTATCGCGGAGGATATCGCGGAAGGTTAAACCAACCTAACAATGGGTAACTTTACCAGCCGACGGAACCCATATAATAACTCAACTTCAATTAATGATCAAGAAAACCAAAATAGAACTAATGAAAACTCTACACCCGAAATCTGGGAACCCCAGGGAAACGAATCAAGCCCCCAAAATTCGTAGGACCAAAATTTGGTGGCAAAATAATATATAGGTCCCCACAAGTGATTATACCATTTTTAAGTTCAAATAATAATAATATGTTACCAGTATTTGAAAATTTTAAGGCAGGAAATATTTATTTCTCAGCCCTTATAGATTCAGGGGCAACAGTAAATGTGATAAATACATCCGTATTTAACAAATTACCCAATTATATTAAACGACGAATGAGCAATATATGTCCCAATTTATCAAGTGTGACGGGACACGACCTGGATGTAAAAGGCACTGTGTACCTAACCTTGCGCAAAGATGACAGAAATTTCTATACTCGATTTATAGTTTGTAAAAATTTTCCATACGAAGCGATAATAGGTGCTAACTTTTTAAAAGCCAATAAAATATTATTAGATGTAGCAAATTCAAAGTTTATATATCCGACAAAAACCAAATCAGAAATAAATAACATACAAGCAAACAAGGTAAAGGAAAACATAGGCAACATGAAGGAGTATAGAGAAAAACAAATTCAAGAAATTTCATATTTATGGAAAAAGCTAGCGAATATAGAAACTCCCAGAAAAAAAACCAGAAGATAATATCCTAAACTCAATAAAAGAAAGTCATAACGAAAAATATTATGGATTCGTAGTAAGAAAAACTAAGATTCCCCCTAAATCAATGCAGAGGGTCCAAATATCACAGATGTTAGAACCAGTTAATGATAAAAATAAAACTTGGGTAGCATCGCCGTCGGAAAATCTCCCGAAAAATGTAGTTTGCGAAGAACAAATTATAAATTACGAAAAGGGTGAAGGTTATATTTGGGTAACGAACACCCACGAAAACGACCTAATCACCCTAAGTAAAGGTACATGTTTAGTAGAGATACAAATAGTATCGGAATCCGATATTAATACTTGGAAAAATTTGGAAAAGAACTTAGTGAATAATATTAATGTTCACGTTGACAAAGAATTTTCACTGACGCGATCTCAATTTCTTGAAAAATTCGAACTAAGTCACATAACCGATGTATCATTAAAACAAAAATTATGCGACTTATTATGGGAATATAAAGATGTCTTTTCGACATCTGAAGAAGACATAGGACTTATCCCATTTTATGAACACGCAATACAAACCACGGGGCCGCCAGTTGCAAAACAACCATACAGAATTCCTTATAAGCATAAAGAATGGCTAATAAATAAAATACATGAACTTGAAAAAAATCAAATCATAAGGCCAAGCATAAGCCCATACTCTGCCCCCGTTATTTTAGTCCCGAAAAAGAATAATGATCTTAGACTAGTGGCAGATTATAGAGCTTTAAATAAACAGGTAGTAAGTGACAAATTTCCCCTACCTAGAATAGACGAAATTCTAGACTCAATATCAAATAAAAATAAAATATTTACTTCCTTAGATTTGACACAAGGTTATCATCAAGTAAAAATAAAAGCGGCCGATATTTTTAAAACAGCTTTTTCAACATCTGAATGTGGTTCTTATGAATACTTAAGAGTACCATTTGGACTAAAAACCAGTTCAAGTGCATTGTGTAGACCCCTCCTTCATTTACTAAGAGGCCTAAATAACATAATTCATTTTGTTGATGACGTCATAGCTATGGACAAAGACGCGGAGGACCATTTAATGACCCTAGCAAAAGTGTTTGAGAAATTTAGAGAAGGCAATTTAAAATGTAGACCTGAAAAAGTAAATCTTTTTCAAACTAAACTAAAATTTTTAGGAGTAGTTGTAACACAAGGACAAATTTCCCCAGACCCCGAAAAGATAGAATCTGTTAAAAATATAAAACCCCCTCAAACAATTAAACAATTACGAGGAATCTTAGGATTAATGAGCTACTTTCGAAAATTTATAAGAAATTACGCACAAGTAGCAAAGCCTCTCACGGACCTCACTAGAGGGAACCCCCAAAAAATTACATGGTCTAAATTAGCTCAAAATTCATTAGATCATTTAAAAAAGGCTTTGACTTCAGAACCTATCTTATGTTTACCCGACTTCCAGACAGGACAATTCGTTGTTACTACGGATGCCTCTACCAAGGGGATTGGGGCGATTCTCTCCCAAATAATAAACGGGGAAGAAAAAGTTATAGCATATGCTTCGCGTACTCTTACTCCTGGAGAAAGTAATTATTCTGCGACACAACTTGAATTATTATCGATTATACACCATTTAGAAAAATTTAAACATTACTTGGTTGGACGAAAATTTAAACTACGTTCCGATCATAAAAGTCTTCAATACCTACAGACTTTTAAAAAACCGTCCGGAATCCTCGCGAGATGGATATTAAAAATTCAAGATTTAGATTATGAATTTGAACATCTTAAAGGAAAACAAAACGCCCCATGCGACTATCTTAGTAGATTTCCAGATAATGCTCCCTTAGAAAATGAAAATGAAGAAATTAACACGATAAAAGAAAAACATGCTCCGAAAAATAAAAATTTAAAAAGGCAGACCAATAATTTAGTAGAAGAAAAACACAAAGACAGCCCACTATCTTTAAATAATATAAAAATACATCAAAAGAAAGATAATATTTGTGCGGCTCTAATAGAATATTTCTTATATGATAGAGACCTACCCAATGAAATGAAATCCTTTAAAAAAGAAATTGATAATTATTATTACGATTTAGATGAACAAATACTATGTAAAATAATGACCAGTAACGATAAAAGAAATCAAACGACCATTATACCAGTGTTACCCCAAATTTTGGAAAAACCCGCTTTTGAATTTTTTCATTCTGACGTAGGAGGTCACTTGGGGATAGAGAAGACCTTCCATAGATTAAAACAATACTTTTTCGTTGCTTCAGCCTTAACAAAGTTAAAAAACTAATAATAGTTGTGAAACATGTAATTTAAGAAAAAATCCTCAAGTCTACCCTAACCCAGGGACAGGAAGAACGCCTACGGCCCGGTTCCCCTTTGATATAGTTTCTTTTGATTTATATGGTACTAGCGGAGGACTACCCACGTCTAATGAAGGACACACCTGTGTACTATCAGTGATTGATCACTTTTCTGGTTTCACTTTTGCTAAACCATTAAAAAATCAAAGCGCCTATACAAAGTCGAAAGCTCTCGCTAAAATATTCCTTAATTTCGGTATTCCTAATACAGTATTAAGCGACAACGGCCCTAATTTCGTATCGAAAGTAACTAAGGATTTAATGTCTTTTCTTCAAATAAGTAAATTGGTATCGACCCCCTATCACCCCCAGGCCAACGGAAAGATCGAGAACAGACACAAACTTTTCTCTAATATTTTAAGCATTTATACGAAAGAAAATCACAGAGACTGGCATAAAACCTTACCTTATTTAACAAATGTAATTAATACCGCTTACTCCCAGGTCATTCATGATAACCCATTCTACATATTATTCGGACGAGACTTTAGAATCCCTTATAAGGAAATTATAGAATCAAGACAATATTATAATGATTCTCAAGATTATAGGCAAGAATTTATCAATAGAATGAGAAAAACTTACAAACTTGTAAAACAAGAAATAGAAAAATCAAAAAGACAACAAGAGGCCAAAAATATTCCAAATGTTAAAGGTGAACTCAATTTTCAAGTAGGAGATTGCGTTTATTTAAAAAATGAAACCAAATTGGAAGGCAAGAAGCTTTCTAATAGGTACGCTGGCCCTTATAGAATAGTTTAGAAATATGATAATGACGTTACATTCAAACTATTAAAACCACAAACGGGGAAAACTTATAAAGCCCATGTTAGTCGTATAAAAAGGGCAAAATTCACAGAAACATGGACCCCTCAACCTTCAACATCAGATACCTCGGAGGACGAAAATGAACCACCTCGCTCTAGACTAAGTGAGCTTAAACCTTTTAATTTCAAACAAGGATATTTTGAAAACAGTAGTGACGAAGAAGAATTTAATGAATTTCTAACCATGACAAATATGGTTACCCCCCCCCCCCCCCCCAAAAGTACCCCCGTCACGCGAAGACGGAAAGAAGGCGACTCATTTTCCAGTGAAGAGTCAGAAGAATTGGACTATACAATTTCTCCAAAGTCACAATTTTTTCCAGATAAAATGTCAACCCCTTACCCCCCAAAACGTTTCCCCGACAATTTAGTGAAACCTATTTCACCAATAGACAGACCCTTATCGTTACACGATGAATTAAATAAGGCTATACAGACCCCTGGGGACATCGAGTCACAAAGGGACAAACAGCCCCAAAAACAAACATTAAGAGAAGCAATGGATATCATTAATTACCCCATTAAGACTAGACAGAGTACATTTTATACTAATCCAGTTACTGACGAACAACAGTATCACGATATAACCGTCTCAAAGGCAAAACCAAAGGACTGGGTATCTTGGAAGGAGACCTTAATACAAACTATTCCTCACCCTCCGGAAGACATGGCTTTCAAGCAGTGGAGGCACCCCAAGAAAACATTTGAATCTTCCCAAAGCTCCCAAGAATTGTTCAATTCTCCCGAGCCCAGAGATCAACAGGACGAGTCAATCAGTAAACCCTCTACTTCACGAGGAGAAGAAATTTACGAAGGTCAGGCTGGATCTACACCTAAATCTCAAACTTCTACTTCAAGAGAACCAGATACTAAATCTACAACTAGTTCCTCAGATACCGAGAGTGAATCAGGCACAAATGAGCCCAAAGATGTGGAAGGAACAAGACCACAAAGTGCAACTGCCCAGGCTAAAAAGGCACAAATTAAAGGTCAAAAATTTCTTAAAAAACAATATAAAAAGTTTGACTTGATATCGCTAGCGAAGCCAAAGAAAAAAACCGAGTCTACCGAAGAGAAGGTGACAACAAGATCAGGCCGAGTTGTCAAAAAACCAGATAAATTAGATTATTAATAAAAGAAAAATAAAAATCTATCAGTCCGGGATAAAATAAAGAATAAAAAAATAAAAAATAAAATAGTCATTTTTTTTTTGCTAATTGTTAATTGGTTACGCTAAGAAACCATCCCGTAATAAAAAGTTCCTAAAGAAAATACTTTTCAGAAAGTCTGCCTAATCAAAAATTAAAAAAATTGGCCTGCTTTATAAAAAAAAAAAAAAAAAAAAAAAAAAAAAAAAAAAAAAAGCGCTCATTATTGCTATTTCTCTATTGCAAACTGATCCTATAAATATCCTATATATATATATATATATAGGGTAAAATAAAAACGCCTTATGCTTATGATATAAAATTCTAAATGTTTGCGCCTAAAATTAGAACTGCCCCGTCGAAAAACGTTTCGCCAGGTAAGTAAACAAAACTCTTCTTAATTCCAAATATTTTACTTTCTCCAATAATATAAACCATCGCTTTGTTAATAAATCTTACCAAAAGTAGAACTTAACTGGAACAAAACGATTAATATTGCCATAGCTTACGCGTACCAGTCAAAAGATTTAGGTTTAAAAACTAAATTGCAATCGAGACTACAAGTTCTTAATTGCCATTT
Organism: Artemia franciscana; assembly: GCF_032884065.1. Lineage (NCBI taxonomy): Eukaryota > Metazoa > Arthropoda > Branchiopoda > Anostraca > Artemiidae > Artemia > Artemia franciscana. Next base: position 10,732,146 of record NC_088873.1, on the reverse strand, counting down.
TCTTATTACAAATTGATCCGATAATCTAACGTTTGCGGCTAGAACCACATAACGCTAGATGGGTTGGCAAAACCGCTCCTAATGCTTAACTATTATTTCGAAAAATAAATATTTTCTGTACCCTTGATAATCTCCAACTCCCCAGAAGTTTAAAGAAATATTTAATATACACGTAAAACAAAACCAGAATAACGACCGGGAAGAGTTGATTTGATTTTTTCTGAGGGGTAACTCGATGTATTTTTGATAGCGTCGGGTTATGACTCAGAGAAAGTCGACTTAATTTTTTTTTGCTTTTACTCCTCGCCAAGAGACCACTCCGAATAAGAATCCATAAATAAAAAAAGGTACTTTTCAGAAAAGTTTAATAAACTCCGATTGAAGAATTGGTTTATCAAAGGGGACTCAGTATTGTGAGTAAGTCACAAAACTATTTTATTTAACAAGAATTTGTTACTATAATCCACCGCAACAATAATTCCGTAACGCAAGAGCTTATTAATACAACGATAACTAACACCTGCCCTATAGAAATCGCTGTCACTTTATATACCATAGAAACTAAAATATTGCAAAACAGCTTATGGAAATAACCATCGAATAATAGTAAATAAAAACTCATTAGTAGCCTTAACAAAAATATTATTACAAATAGTCAATAACAACAAGAGTCTTCGTAAACTGTAGTCATAGCTAAACTTGTTCTAATTTACCCTGCAATTTTATAATTGTCATAATCCTTTCGGGCATATTCTTGGTTCGCCTCCCTACTATTAAATAGATTTAGTGGCTTCGAATAAATTAGCTTGTAACTAAAAAAAAAACAACATTAATATAGCTACTTGCAATAACTTGCAACATCTAACAGGCATTCAGACTTGGCATCAAATCTACTTCATCCTCCCGGCAGTATCAAGATCGCACTTAAATATTTTTTTTTATATTATTTTCTTATATCTTTTCTCCGTGAATATGGCAAAGGGAATTATAGATACGGAATTTATTTCAATTATTCATGCCAAAGAAAATATAATATATTCGGCCGCTATGCTAGTCCAAGATGAAAACAATAAAGAAATATACGCATAAAGTTGGTACCTAAATTACGATTTGACAAAATTTAAACCCCACACGTATAAATTTGGGTTAAAATTAGCTAATACCCCAAAATATCGACCCGCAAGGGGAGAAGTAAAAATCAAATACTCAAACAAAAAACAAAAAGGGACTAACTTGACAAGTTTACAGTTAAAAATAAGAAAACTGCAGAAAAAATTTAATATCTGCTACTGGTTTTGCAAGGGGCCGACACAAACTGACCTTCTTCTAATTGATAAATGTAAAAACCCAAAAATATGTTATAAAATCGAAGAAAACGAAAATTGTACCAAATACGAAGGAGTTCATCACCCATTAGAAGAAATCCGGCATTACGCCAAATTTTTATACGACCCGAATACACGAGAATATGCCGTTAAAGGGGATAAAATCTTCTTAAGACGAAAAAAATCTAAACAATCTAAAAAAGACGCTTACAAAAACAACTTGCCTGCCAAAAATTTTAAAATTCTAAAGTACAAATAATATTTTTTAGATCTGTAACCAGAGGGAACCAAATCAGGTAAAAATTCACTCAACTAACAGCCTTTACTAACCGGAGGAAATTTCGTATAATAAAACCTTAGAAAATGTTCTAAGACCCCTAGAACCCATCATAAACCAAATACCCTCAAGACAAGACTTTTGGCTTCCAAACAAAACCCAAAGTCTACCAGATCTTTCAAAAATAAACCATGAAACGAACGAAAAAATCTTAGAATCAGCAGTAAAAAATGCAGTAAAAAATTTGCGTTACGACTTACTTCGTTCCTTACTGCACGTTCCAATTATACCTAGTGATAGTTTGATAATTGAAATAATGGTCATATTACTAGTAAGTACTTTTCGCCAGAGGTAATGAGAAAAGACTACGGATACAGGCACAGGTTCGCCCTATACAATTTTACGGTACTTCTTTGCTCAATCCCCAAAAAGAAATATCCATTAATCGCGTCCCTAATATGTGAAAATTTTTGGTTAACACCACTTGAAGAAGAAAATTTCGAGCTACCTTGGCCTTCAAAGTTCTTAGAAATGCTAATGGAGGTAGACTATAGGCTATTTAACAAAGATCTACTCCTTAAAATCTACAAAAATAACAATGTAAATTATTACTGGATTAATAACTCTATTCATCACTTATATCTAGGACAATACGAGCTATTAAAACGCTTAATTACTAAGTTTTATACAATAGACGAAAACATTGGGTCAAAACTAGTAAAAGGAAAGGATATTCTAATATATGAAAAAATAATAAATTGCATAAGCCCGCTATGTTTTCATAAACAACTGACTTTCAAAAGAGTTTGTATTACTCCAAATAACCCCAGTTTAAAGGAATTGTGCAGAAAAAACATACGCTTTATGATGAAAAAAACCGACATTCACTATACGTTAACTAACCTAGCGCTCCCCGAAACCCTAAAACGGTATTTACTACACATAGAAGATATTCGTGGAAATAACAACCAGGAATATCGATTGACTTTTATGACTCCACACCCGTTAAAATCTGAAATAAATCAATTTTCGAGCCAAGGGCCAATAATAAATATTTCAAATGACCATGAACTAGATTGTTCAAATTTTATCTAACTAATATCACTTTTAAACAGTAAATTAACGATAAATTAGTTTCTTTTACTCGTTTCTTTCCTTCTAATGTGCAGAAATAAAAATTATCTCCTATGATTTTACTACTCTATTTCCGAGTAGGGATGTTCCAGAGCATAGTGATAGAAAGGCTATGATACAAAGTGTATTACTTTTCGACACATTGTGCGTTGGAAATTCAGACGAATTGGATTAGAGTACCAACCTAAAAACCATCAAGTTAATCTGACTTAATTTTTTAGAAATTGGGTGATATCTGCCAAGAAAGTCAAGGAAAATGAGTAACCAACCACCAAGTTATTTTTTCGCAATTCAAATCAAAAACGCGCAAATAAAAAGAAAGGCCTCAGAAGTACAAAACTATATGATTAATATAGACCCTAGTTTATCGCAAGCCCTTATTCAACACAGTACTTTTCACGTTACACTAATGGTCATCCACCTAAAAAATAATAGTGAAATCGAAATAACAAAAAATGCTTTCGTGAGGGCAATGTCTGCCTTTCAACGGGAACTCAGTGAGAATCAAATAATACTCGACTTCCAAGGCGTCGGAGAATTTTCAGAACAAATTTTGTATGCCCAGTTGAATAATGAGACAGAATTTAAAGCTCGCTTAAATCCCCTTTTAGAAAGAATTACTAAAGAAAATAGTAAAACAGGAATATAATTCGCAGACCAGGAATGTTGGAAGCCTCATTTGACGTTAGTAAATCTCAGAAAAGTCGCGAGGCTAAGAAGGATGGCAAAAAAACTACCACCATCAATAACGTCTATTTTTAAAAATATGAAATTTGGATATCAAATTCAACAAAGAAACCAACTAAAGAAATCTGGAAAAGATGAGAACGAGAATATATAATAGATAATACAATTAACAGGTAATATACCATTGCTATAAGCTTAATAACCCTTTACGCCACTAACGGCAAAGCAACTAACATATGTATGCCTTTTATCACAAAAAATTTTTCTTTTACAAGTATAAAAATAAGTATCTCACAAACCAAATATGTCTACGAATAAGACTAACCAACTTAAGAATTATAAGCCTTAAAAAAAAAAAAAAAAAAAAAAAAAACCTAGGGTATCTTTTAAATTAAACTCCTTTTTGTGTCATGTATAAAAATTCTTATCCTTTTAAAATAATATATATTTACGAAATCAATTTAAAGCACAAATCCTATGATATAATTAACTTGCACTTTAAAATCTTTATATGTATAAGAGATTCTTATTTTAAAACTTTTTAAAGTAAATGAATGAGAGATTTGGTTTTGAGTTCTGAAAGGGGGAGGGGGTTTGCTGGTCCATATGTTACATATGAACAGCGAACATGAACACGAACATGATACATATGAATATACCAAACATGAACAACGAAGAATCAAAAATATCAATTTGGCCCAAAATAGAGAAAATTAAGGGTACTATGCAGCTAGCAAAAATAAAAGAGGCATTAGACCTACAAATACCGTTGTTCACGACAGAAGACCAAAGACTAAAGTACGTAGAAAGTCAATATGGACTATTCTCGCCAAATTCCTGGTACAATATAATAATAACCATATTTTTGGTATTTCTTATATCTCTAACAATAAGAGCGCTACTCACAGTAAATTATGGAAAACTCTTGAGACTAAAAACGATAAAAAACGATGCGATTGATGCTCAGGAAATGCATCAACTAAACCCTACAGCCCCGGATGATATTTAAGCCATAATAAAGGGAGGTTATAACAGTATGGGAAAATCGAGGTCTTTTCCCATATATTCATATATCCAGTCCCTACTTTAATAAATATTGTTGGTGTATTTCAGCCAGAAGGCTAAGATACGATTTAATTGTATTACTTTTTGGCGGAAATACATCAGTAATATAAATATTTGGCAGAAAATTTTTATGTAAGATCTAGACCTCTGACAAGTTTAATCACTTGTCCCTCCTTAATATAAACAAGAGAATGGAGGTTATCTCTTGTAATTTTCGATATTGTGTTACTGAACTAAATATTCCTAACGCATGGCAATAGAAAGGCTATGACGCTAGAAATAGACGTTTCTTTTCTACAAAGTCTTGCGTTGGGAGTATAAAGAATTAGAAATATACAAAAAAAAACAACCTCCAAATTAATCTTGTGCTTAATCGACGCCTTTAAACAGTGTTATTTGTTTAATCACATAATCATATACCTATCATATAAATGTCACAATAATCAATGTTAATCACAACCATCGTTTTTACAATTATATAATGTTGTTACTATTCTATTTAATAACCATATGATTCTGCCTGGAAATTTTTTTTATTACAGAAATTGGCAATTGGCCGATATTACATAATGGTCGAAAACTGGAAAACGCCTATCATGATTCATCAACCGCCAAGGAACGCCCGAAACCACATGATTCAACCAGAAAGCTATCACCCACATGACACCTCAGAGAACGCCATCTACCATACTGAAATCATTTTCATCTTCTGATGGGACATCGCAAGATAGAGAAGGCGTAACATCCAGCCAAAATACAACCACAGCATATCCGCGAAGGCACCATAGATGGTAACGAAATACAACATGAAGACCCGATATCAACAACATCAGACCCAATGAAGATTTACATCAGAAAATTCTAATCTTATAAACTTTGGAATCAACCACAAAGTAAGGTTTTAAATACTACCTCAGTCCAATAACGCTTAAAATGCAGAAGGGAGCGGGAAAGGAATGGAAGAACCGTAGTACCAGGCGTACATTTGTACTTAAACTCCTAGGGGATAGGTATTCCTAGTCTTGCACTTCCCATTTTGAAAAAGCGTGATAGAAAGACAGACTGTACGGATGCTAAATTTTTAAGAAACAAAAAAACAAAAAAAACTTAAGGGTGATAAACTAAAGAAATGACATTATATTAATTCAATCAGTGGATAGGGCAAGGACACGAGAATTGTGATTGGTGTATAATATTCAAAGAATAGTAAATGGTGAACAATTAAAAGTGCCAAGTAGTGAGTAGTTGGAACTGAATAAAAGTGCAAGTGGAAATACTTTTTATGTAACGTTGTATATTTTTAACTTTATTGTAAGAATACCTGGAATCAGTTGAAAACTAAATAAATACAAAAATTTTTTTTGTGAAACCAGGTATTCAAGTATATACCTTATTAATGTCAAGTGATGTATTAATGTAATTCAAGTGTAAGGTGTAGGTTAATTAAGGGTGTAGGAATATATATGTTTTCTTTAAATAATCATTTCTGTGGTGAAAGAATTAAAATAAAAATATTTTGACAATAAGAAACTGTAAGAAAAATAAAATTTAAGGACAGGGAATGTTCTGATTGACGAGGGCGTCAATCTACAGCGGGATAGGGGATATGTAACATATGGACCAGCAAACCCCCTCCCCCTTTCAGAACTCAAAACCAAATCTCTCATTCATTTACTTTAAAAAGTTTTACTTTACTTTAAAAAGAATCTCTTATACATATAAAGATTTTAAAGTGCAAGTTAATTATATCATAGGATTTGTGCTTTTTTAGTACAAGTTTTATAACAGGCAAGAAAATGATACTTTTTACCTTTGGTACAAATCTTCCTTCAAGCAAAAAATGATACTTTTTTGACTACCAAAATTAGATTCAAACTTTTGAATAAAGCCAATTAGAAACCAGATTTCTACATCTGGTCTGGTCAACAAACTGAAGGTGAAAACCCTCGTTATAATAAATCTTTGCAAGGAGGTTAAGCCATATGTTGTATAGTCAAAAAAAAAGAGTTGTGTTGCAACTCTTCTGAGGTCAGTCTACCCTGTGCTTAATTTAGAAATCCGGATTGATTCGGGATATATAAGGTGAACTAAAAGTTAAGAGTGTAATTCAGTTTTTGGTAGTCACTCTTTGATGCACTTTATACTACTATCATTTATTGGAGCCGTTTTACCTGAAGTTGTATATGAAGTAAGAAAATAAAATTATTGTCAATAATTGTGTTTGTCTTTGAGTTAAGGTACAGGTACAGTTCCTATTGTCTACTGGTCCGTTCCCAAGGGAATCTGCCCATTTCGGCAAACCTAAACGTCATGATGATGAATTCGTCTCCAAGGTTATAGAGACTGGTAAATAGAACCCTCCCAATCTATATCCATTAACTATAAGGCTCCCATACCACAAACAACTGAAACTATGTAAGAAATCAAGTAAACTTTATAAGCAATCCGTAAAATAGATCAAGAAAACGAATATACTTTATAAGAAACCCCCCCCCGTAACAGAATATCACAAAACTGAGCATTCATATTGCTAATTGTATCTTAAGTAAATACAATCCCTGATGGGAGTTTTGTTGATACCTGTCTCAAAATTAATTTGTCTAAATAAAAAAATATTGTTTATGGGACAGCAGTGAAAAATGGTAGGAACTATGACTTGAGTAATTTTTTTTTCCAAAATATTTTCTTTTTTCAGATAATTTTTTTTCTGGTCACATTTGTGTTCCTTCTTAAGTGGTTGGCACTCTAGGTTGAGAATACTTTGTCCAAAAGGGCACAGGTTTACTTCCTGGCATTACCAGTTTATTTGGTTTGGGACAAAGTTCAGTGATGTGACTATGTAGGTTCAGCCAGAACTGGCCCAACCTTGAAAGGTTAACTAGAGAAATCTAGGGTCAGTTAGCAGGAAGGGCTTGAAAAAGCATAGAATGACTGGTCCCTAGCTTCCTATTGCAATTCCTGGCTAAAGGACCACTTGGTTCTTTACTGGGCTTCTGACTTAACCATAGAAAATTTCTTTTAAACCCATTAAATGTAAGTACAAAGGAAAGATTGCCAGTAAGGCGGACCTTCCTTTTCAATGAATTGTTGATGTATAGACAAGAGTGTAGGTCATAAGGAATGGCTGGTGAATGTTTTGCAAGGTTTAAAAATTTAGGACAATTGGTCAGGTTGGCAACTGAGCACAAAAGTAAAATTTTGTGAATGGTTTTTCTTTGTGACTGTTATATTTATGTATTGTCAAGTATTTTAAAGTTAATCTTCATAGTTTTGTTTTAATTGCCATGGCCTTAGGAATTTAGTTTATTAAAACCTACTTATATCCATCCATTTTCTTTTAAACAGGGAGGAGTTCTATGTTTCCTAGCTTCAATAAATTTATATGCAATTTTGAGACCTGAGTTACAAAGTAGGTCAAAACTTGCAAATGGAACTGTGGTATGACTAATTAATTTGTAAGGAATGTATATCAATTCAACGATTAAAAAACAATCATTTAGAATTCAAACAAGACAAATAAATAAATAAAAGTAACCCTTTACAACCATTTAATGAAGTGTCACAAATGTAGATCTTCCCTAAGATTGAATGAACAAAGCTTCAATTATGAATCTGTTTTCTTTAAACAGACTGAAGGGGCAAACCTCCAAGCTATGACAAATTCAATCTCACTTTTGGTATCTTTTCTTTTCAATGGGAACTTTCTTAGGATTTTTTTTCAACCAAGTAAAAACAGTAGGGACAGGATCAGGTATAAGTGACCTTTCACTTAGCCTACATACCCAGGGGAAAATCATGCAACTATACTAATAATTGGTAAATTTTTTGTTATTCATATTTTTGATTTGCAAATAAAGTGAACATACCCCTTGATGCCTTTTTTATGTTCTTTACAAACATAATAAGTGCTTCAATTGCAATTTCAAATTTAAGCACTTTTCAAGCTCTTGAAAATGACCAAAATATACCCAAATAGTTTTTGGGTATAAAAAAAGCTTAAAACACTGGTAGCTAACTGTTTCATTATTAATCCATTTTTTAAATGTTGTATAATCTATTAGCACTGATTTTCCACAATTAAGTTGGATTAATAAATTTTACAGTATAATGCTGTGTTTCTTCTTCTTTGATGCCAAATTTTCAATTAAAGTATGTGTTTTTGGTCATTTTTGACAAAATAATGTATGTTTTTCACTGCCAAAATTTGTTAGGTTAAGTAAGGTGAAAAAGTATTTAAATTTAAACTAGCAATATAAGCAATCATTATATTTGTAAAGAACATACAAAAAGACATCAAGTGGTATATTCACTTTATTTGCCAGTCAAAATATGAACAACAAAAAATTTACCCCTAACATGCCTAATTTACAAATATATAGCCCAAATTATATATTTCCAATGTTTTCTGCCACCTTTTACTTGTTTTTCCAGTTCTTGTTTTGCCCCAATTGCTTCAATTAACAGGTACTAGGGTTGAGGGATAGATTGGCAGAATAAATAGAAATATGTAATTTCAGCTATAGATTTCCATATTAGGAGGGTTGGGGCCAAAGTAGAGCAGGGCTGCATGTAGAATGTGTTAGCTAAAATTATTATATAATTTACAAAGAATCACCTTTTTTAAAAAGGTTTTCTTCTATAGGTCTACAGGTCCTTAATAAATATCGGACAGAAAGGGGCGTGGGAGGCCATCCCAAACACAGGGACACAAAAATTAAACACGAAAAGAAGAAGATCAAATGAATTATTTTTCCATCATCTGTGGTGAATAATCAGAATTTTAGCAAACAATCTTTAATATTTGCTTTTTCAAAATTAGCTGAAATTTTTGAGTTGGATCAAACAGAATTTTGTCATATACAACCCAATATTTTGAGCTAGTTTTAATCTTATATACTCAATATGATTATGAAATGACAAAAGGGGATCAAGAAAAACTCTTAAATATCGACATGATTGGACCCTACAAATGTTTTTACCACCAAGCTGAAGTTCCTGACTAGAAATCTCTCGAGTGGCACGTTTTGAACGACCAAAAACGATAAATTTAGTTTTTGTAAAATTTGGTGCTATACTATTGGAAACAAATCATCGATTAACTGAAGTAACACTTATAGTCAAATTTCGATCAATGTCGATGAATCCCTATATTTAACTGTTATAGCTGTATCATCTGAAAATAGAATTGCATGGCTAGTATACTTTTGCAAACCTCGCGGAAGATCATTAACATAAATTAAAAATAACAGTGGACCTAATACTGTGCCTTGGGGGACACCAATATCAATAATACTATTTAAATTAGTCATTTTTCCACCAAAATCTACTGTGATTATGCGACCGCACTGGTATGATTTAATAATTTGTAATCCTTTCCCTCTTATGCCGGAATATATCATTTTGTTAAGAAGAAATTCATGGTTTAAAATGTCAAGTGCTTTTTTTACATCATAGAAAACATTAGCCACACGGAAATCATCATCTAAACAATCATTTGTTTCTAACAAAAGAGCTGCAACTGCGTGTTATGTCGAACGGATTGCAGCAATTACTTTGATTAGAAAGTAGATCTGAGCAGCATTTAGCTTTTACAAGACACAGCTGATTATTGGCTCTTTGAACCTTCCGTAATTAATTTTCGGGAATGGCAATGTGGGAACAAGAATTACTCTAATTTGAAATGCAGAAGCGTGAGTTAGTGCTAGATTTGCAGAAGTGTATAATGCTGTAGGCAATAACGAAGATTCAAAAAAGGGCTTTAGCTTTTGAACTTTATCGAATAAGCACCCTTGTGGGATATTTCAAGAAGGTCTATGTCTTGGGTGCATCTAGAGTAAAATCTGGGGAGAGGGCAATGTTCCAAGGGTACCAATAATAGTAAATTGTAGTGTAGCTACTTTTTGCTATGTTTTAAAGGGTTAGGTTAAGAAAATGAAACTCCCAGGGATGGTCCTACAGACTGAAGATTGTCCCTGGAAGGTATGTTGTAGTAGCCTACCCACTTCTACCTCTTCTCCTCTAGAGGGCAGTGACCTTTGATGACCTTTAAAAATCATTGTGCTATGATAGTGAAACATTGCAAAACAGATCTTCTGCTTTAATAAGTAGGCTAATTTAAAACTTTCTTCAGCTTCACAACTTTTCTCAATATCAATTTATAAGGGCTCAGAGATCTACAAATACATTTCTTAAATTCAAAAAATCATAATGATATGGCTTAAAATTTTAGTCAAATAGCAGGAATGGCATATTCAAAACTAAATCCAGAGAAAAAGAAACTGATAGCTAGAAATTTAGGTAAAATGCTAAATCAAAAGTTCAGTAGATATAGCCTAGACCTTGTCAAGTTGGCAAATTTCTAAGACTTAGGAATCAGTAGAGGGTTAACAGGGAAACTTGATAATACTCATAGAGCATATATTTAGCCCCAGATTCATTACTGAAAGTTCCATCTTCCTAATCTAACCCCTTTCCAAGATAGCCAAATGTAGATAAACTAGGATTTTACCCCAATAATTGATGAAATTGACAAGTATTTGAAAATGAGTAAAAAAAAACAAGTAATGAGAACACTAGATAAAATCTCAGTAGGTCCAGGTCTCACCCCAGTTTCCTGGATCCACCATTGATCTAAGGGATTTCAACTACATTATGTCCTGAAACTAGACTGGTTGAATCCCCCAGAACTTGAATAATGCCTACTCTTCAAAAATTTTTGTCTTCTTAGTATTCTCATTGTGATTAGTTTTGCCCTGTATCTGAGTGGGGTTGCCAACCCCTGCTTCAAATGCTATATAACATGTCTTGTTTGTGAATTTATTTCTCAGAATTTTTACTTGATAATACTTCTGCTCTTTTAGTCTCCAAGTTTGGATTATACTTTCCCTAGCACTTGTGCTGTAGGCTATATATACTTCTGGAAGTTTCACTTTTACAAAATGAGGTTTGTCAAAGTTCACAAAGGGTCATGGCTGTTTAGAGACAGAAGGGGTAGAGATAGATACTTAAAGCAACTACCTTGAAACATATTTTTGACCCTAGCTCTATGTATGAAAACATTATGTGCCTAACTAAATTAAGTTCTAAGACAGCAGAAAAATCCTTCATGCAGAATATATAGAGTAGAAGTAAAACACACATACTCATATTGGCATCAAAATTCAGTTTGGTTTTTAGAGTTTTGGTTATACCTTGTTTACAGTTTGCTATCCTAGATTCTTTAAAGGGATGCTAATTGACAGGGGATGTGCAATTGCCACTTAAAATGCTCCTCTCCCTTTGGATTTTGAAAAAAGCTTGTTTTGTTATTTTTAGTTAAAAAAGATTACAAGAAAAACTGTGACTCTCCCCTCATTTTTGTGAATTGGCACCACTGACCATTTTACAAATAACTTATTATAATTGTGCTAATCCAGCTAGAAATAATGTAGTTAATTTTCAATTGGAAAATAATTTGGTTTTAGGGATGAAAGAGGATGTATTAATGCTATTTTTATGCTTAGATCAGTACAAGAAGCATCTAAATTATCAGAATGCTTTATTTTTTTAATTTACAGATTAGAGTCTGGCTTGGCTGCCAGAAAAGCTGTTTCCTATGCATTTGCTGTTTCTGGTTGAATATATTTAAGAGATTATTGGTATGTTTTTAAATAATGTTGTTGTGCAGCTGAGGTACAGAGCTAGGTTAGTAGGTGGCTTGGTTAGTTGCAAAGAGTTAGGTAGGAGGTGTAATTTATTTGTCTTCACATATTTTTTTTTAAATTTAATTTGCTCTGAAAAAGACAGTAAACAAAATAGAAGCGCTTTGTGTTAAATTAAAAGGTATAGTTCTATTTAGAATTGATATTTGAGTATCCTAAATAAAAATACTTACGAAATGTAAATTTTGGAGGTTTTGAAAGTTGAGACTGCAAGAGTAGGTTTGAACTCTTCAGGATAAAGGATGATTAAGTGGTTGCTTTAGTTAACAAGTAAACTTATGGAGGAGATGGTTTCAATAATGTTGGTAGCATCATTAACAAGGATTATGAGTACAGCAGAGATACAACACTGAGTATGAAGAGAAACTAGTAGATTGTTGCAAGGAAAATCTGAAAGCCTTCTGGAGATGTGTGTCTTCTGGAAAACTATCCAGAAACCTTATACCAGAGCCTGGTATAGCAGATAGGGGCTTAGCAGTACTGCAAATCCAAATTGCAGTTGAGCTAAACAAATCTTTCTCTACAAATTCCAGTGAACAGAACCCCAATGGGCAACTTCCAATCTTTCTGCCTGAGCACATCTCTTGTCCCATGCCATAAATGACATCCACTTCTGTAATGGTCTATAAACAGTAATGTAAGATTGAGGTAACAAAAATAAAAGGTCTGGATGAAATCCATCTAAGGCTTCCCAAGGAAATGGTAAACCAAATAGCCTACCCATTAGCTGACATCTTTCAGGATCTATGATTAATAGTAGGCCTACAGTTCCCAAGAATTGGTGGATTGTCAGTGTGCTTCCTTTATTCAATACAGGGAAGGTTACAGATGCCAACAACTATTGAAATTTCAAGTGTAACCCCTATCCTATCAAAAATTATTGTAGGTATGATTAATGATACAACCAAAAATTATTGTAGGTATGATTAATGATACAACACTGACAGTCAAGAATATATTGCCCAACTGTAAACAGGGTTTTAGGAAAGGCATGTCAATAGACTCAAACTTGCTTACTACCTACAATGACATTAATCAGCTTATAGATTAAGGGATCCCAGTTAACCATTTAATCCTTGACCAGGCTAAGGCATTTGAGAAGGTACCACTTTGAACACTGAAGCTTAAGTTGAAATGCCAGCCATTAAATGATTTTTTTTGTCATTTATATTAGCAATGCCCCTGATTGCACACAAGATTAAATAATCTTTTATGCTGATAATTCTAAAGCTTACAGGTCATTCTGTGCAATACAGCTCAAGCAAGAGTCTTGCTGCAGAAAGACTTGGATGGTCTAACGCACTGGCCAGAAAACTGGCTGTTAGAGGACAATGTTGGAAAATGAAAGGTGCTGTACCTTGGCCTTAACAACTATTAGCAATAGTACTTATTGCTTTATCCCAGATATGGTTGATACCAACAGAGGAGGAGTGTGACCTTGGAGTCAGGTAGACAATCAGCTGAAGTTCCATAAGCATATTCTCTCAGCTGTTGCAAATGTGGGATATGTATTGGCACCATCAAAAGAACATTTCTCTGCTGCAACCCGTATTTAATAAATAAGTTGCCCACTTCATGGTAAGCAAGCAAAAGCTTAAGGAGGTGTTTTGTTTTATTGCTTTTTTTTATTAAGCCCTGGATATAAGTAAAAGGGGTAGTATGAACCTCATCAAACAAGTGAAGAGTAAATTTTCGGACAAAGATATGTGGAATAGAAACATGTACTGCTGTATTGGCCTCAGTTTGCTTAGTGTTGCAATTTGTTGTCAGTAGTAGTAGTTGTTGTATCTTCTTACATTGATGTTACAGCCATGAAGATGTTTTTTCCTTACAGTGTAATGAATATGGCACTAGAAACTTGTATAGTATAATATCAGCAACTTTTCAACAATGATTTTAAGTATCTCTATATTGTCCACCACTATTGATATGATGTTTCATTTCAGATTAGTGTATGGATTGAGCTTTAAAGGTGAATTGTAACAAGCCAGATATCTCAATAAGATGGTAAGTGTCTGATTTGTTTTATTTTATATTTTTTTACACTGGTCAGTAGAAGTGATTTTCAATTTACAAAAGTGAGAAGGGCTTGTTGCAGTGAAAGAAAAGAATAACATTAAAAGTTAAAACATAAGAAACCTAGACAGATTTCATTCAAGTTGACCAGTAAAAGATTAGTGAAATATTGTAAAAGAGGACAACTAGGTTAATATCTTCCTCAAAGCTGCTTTTATAATAGAGGAATAGCATGTGCAGCTTTTTGACCCTAGGTGACTTGGTACTCCAATAAGTTTTAGTATCTGTAGTAGTAGTCAGAGTAACTTGAAAAAGGAATTCCCCTTGAAACTTGCAATAGATGGATTGACCTTTATTATGGCACTGGGTATCAACCAAGTGACATATAGCAATTGCAAATTCTGTTAGTCTGTTGGTCCTGCTTTTGCTACTTTAGGCACTTCCAGGTAAGCTAGGATGATGAAATTTGGCAGGCGTATCTGGGATCGGACCAGATTAAATTAGAAATAGTCTTTTTCCCAATTTGACCATCTGGGGGGAGTGGGGGGCCTGTTAATTCAAAAAAAAAGAAAAATTGAAGTATTTTTAACTTAACTAATGGGTGATCAGATCATAATGAAATTTGATATTTGGAAGGATATCGTGTCTCAGAGCTGTTATTTTAAATCCCGACCGGATCTGGTGACATTGGGGGGGAGTTGGGAGGGGTAAACCTAAAATCTTGGAAAACACTTAGAGTGGAGGGATTGGGATGAAACTTAGTGGGAAAAATAAGCACAAGTCCTAAATACATGATTGACATAACCGGAACGGATTCGCTCTCTTTGGGGTAGTTAGGGGGGGGGGGTTAATTCTGAAAAATTAGAAAAAATGCGGTATTTTTAACTTACAAACAGGTGATTGGATCTCAATGAAATTTGATATTTAGAAGGATATCGTTTCTCAGAGCTCTTACTTTAAATCCCGACCGGATCTGGTGACATTGGAGGGGGGGAATTGAGAGGGGGAAACCTAAAACTTGGAAAACACTTAGAGTGGAGGGATTGGGATGAAACTTGGTGGGAAAAATAAGCATAAGCCCTAGATAAATGATTGACATAACCGGAACTCATCCGCTCTCTTTGGGGTAGTTGGGGGGAGGTTAATTCTGAAAAAATAGAAAAAATGAGGTATTTTTAACTTACGAACGGGTTATCGGATCTCAATGAAATTTGATATTTAGAAGGATATCGTGTCTCAAAGCTCTTATTTTAAATACCAACCGGATCTGGTGACATTGGGGGAGTTTGGGGTGGGGGAACCTACAATCATGGAAAACGCTTAGATTGTAGGGATCAGGATGAAACTTGGTGGGAAAAATAAATAGAAGTCTTAGATACGTGATTTACATAATGGAACGGATCCGCTCTATTGGGGGGGGGGGTAATTCGGAAAAAATAGAAAAAATGACGTATTTTTAACTTACAAAGGAGTGATTGGATCTTCATGAAACTTCATATTTAGAAAGACCTCGCAACTCAGATCGCTTATTTTAAATCTCAACCGGATCCAGCGTAATTGGGGGGGGGCGGTTGGGGGACCGGAAATCTTAGAAAATACTTAAAGCGGTGAGATCAGGATGAAACTGGATGGAAGAATAAAAACCTGTCTAAGATACGTGACTGACATAACTGGACCGGATATGCTCTCTTTGGTGGATTTGGGGTGGGGGGGGGGTAATTTTGAAAATTGAGGTATTTGTAACTTACGAAAGGGTGACCAGATCTTAATGAAATTTGATATTTAGAAGGATCTTGTGCTTTAAAGCTCTAATTTTAAATTCCGACCAGATCCTGTGACATTGGGGGGAGTGGTAGGGGGAAACCGGAATCTTGGAAAACGGGAAAATTGGGGTATTTTATCTTACGAATTGGTGATCGGGTCGGAATGAAATTTGATATTTAGAAGGAATTCATGTCTGAGAACTCTTATTTCAAATCCCGACCAGATCTTTGACACTGGGGGGAATTGGAGGGGGAAATCTTGGAAAACACTTGGAGTGGAGGAATCAGGATGAAGCTTGGTGGATAGAATAAGCAAATGTCCTTGATACTTGATTGACAGAACCGTACTGGATTCGCTCTCTTTGGGGAGTTGGGGGCAGGGGTTCAGTGATTTGGCGAGTCTGGTGCTTCTGGACGTGCTAGGACAAGGAAAATATCTAGGCGTGTCAGGGACCTGCACAAATTGACTTGATAAAGTCGTTTTCCCAGATTCGACCATCTGGGGGGCTAAAGGGAGAGGAATTAGGTATTTATAACTTACGAGTGGGTGATCGGATCTTAATGAATTTTTATATTTAGAAGGACATCGTGACTCAGAGCTCTTATTTTAAATCCTGACCGGCATTAAGCCTCTTACTTTCCTGAATCTATTGATTCTTAGAATTTTGTTAGAGCTCATACCATATGAGCTCTTGGCTCTTAGCTCTTCTTGCCTCGTCACAAGTGCCATATGAGCTCTTAGCTCTTGTTTGTTTTGGTAATGACAAGCTCTCTAAGGAATACAAAATGAATGGCATATCCTAGGTACTGCAAATATATAAAAAAAATTTGCAGGTCCTTAAAATTCTTATCTCAAATAAACCTGAGAAGTTCAGGCAGAAGAGACCCTTGTGCTTAGGTAAAAATAAAGCAATTAAATATCTTTTTTCAAAATCTTAGTTTTGCCACTCCAAGACTAAAATTTATTCAGCACCTTTGTGTGTCTGATTGTCAAAATATATATTTTTAAGCTAATCTTAGTTTGAATCAATGTGTAATTTATCCATTTTATCCCCTGAAAGTTTGAACAGATAAATGTTTATCACCAAAGAAAGAAAAATGTTAAAAGTTAAAACAGTGCAATAAACTCTTTGTTTGGCTAGTGATATGTCAGTTAGTAGGTACATGTATTAGACCCAAGCACCTGGAACATAAACATAAATAAAACTTCTTGAATAGACATAATAATCATTCCATTTCATCTTCCTTCTTTTCTTCATCAGATCTAATGCTGGCTTATGTAGATGGTCAAATTTAACCTCGCTGGGGTTCTCACCTGACTGCCAGAACAGGTGACAGTCCCCTGAGGGCAGATGCTTCTTGATCTGCTGGGATCCTTGGCAGGTTGGGAGCTTAGAGTTTGACAGTTTTCACTATCATTTGCTTATGTTACTTTCAGATTCTGTCTTGTTTTAATTTTTACTTGGTTTTTTGTGGTGGAATATCCCTCATTCTTCAAGATGACCATAAATAGAGCAAGGGTTGTCATCGGTTTTGCAAATCACTGCTTTCTTTTAGGGCTCCTGGTCCATCAACTGAATCCACACTTTCTGACCAATCTTCAGCAATTCCACGTCTCTTGCATCCTGGTCATGGTATTTGGTTTGGGCCTCTTGCGCCATTGTTCTCTGTTGTTTAAACTTTCGTAAATGGACAATTTCGGTTTGCAAAGCTTGTGTGATACAAGGTAGAAACGATCCCAGCTGGCATCCTATTATTATCTGAGCATCCATCAGTAAGTGTATTTTGATACTCAAGTAGCATCAGGTATGGATCACTCTTGCCCTCATTTGCTTTCATTTGTAGTCTTTTTACTGTTTGCACAGTCTTTTTGCTCATGCTGTTTGATTGGGGATAGTTTCGGCTTGAGGTTGTGTGGATGATCCCCCAGTTGACCTTGAATTGCTCAAATATCTTTGCACTAAACTTGGCTCCACTGTCAGTTGTGAGTCACTCGGGTATCCCATGTTGGATAAAATGAGATTTCAGCTTGTTAGTAACTTGCCATGAGGTGGTATTGGTCAGGCAATCAAATTCAAAGAATCAACTCATGTAGTCAACAGAATCCATGTAATCTTGCCCATTCAGCTGGATCAGGTCAGTGCCTACATGCTGAAAGAGATAGTTTGGTATTCTGCTCGCTATGATTGTTTCCGTCTGTTGACTGGGGGCAAAGTTTGCACATACTTTGCATTGGATGACTAATCTTTCTATGTCTTGTGTAATGCCCAGCCAGAATACAGACGTTCTAGCCCTCTCGTTGGTCTTCCCTGCTCCTAGATGAGAAGCGTGTAGTTGGTCTAATATGCCTGCCCTCATGCATCTTGCGATAACTATTTGTTTCCCATTTACGACAAGTCCGTCGAGTTTGGCTAATTCTTGGCAGTAATTCCAGAATGATTTGAGTCTTATATTTAGGTCTTTCTTATTGCTTGGCCAGCCCACTTTTATAATTTGCATGATGGAGTTCAATACTTCATCTTTCGTTGTTTCAAGATGTATTTGGGCTAACCTTTGGCTTGCTATGGGTACAGTTTGAAGGACTGAGTGGACTGGAACTTCCGTGTCCTCCTATAGCTCCATGTCTGAATCTGCAAGGTGCATACGAGACAGGGCGTCCGCCACCGGGATATTTTCCAGGTCGGTATCTCAGTTTGATATTATGTGGCTGAACAGCTAACATCAGGTGCTGCAGCCTTGGATGCGCTTTTGATATGGACTTCCCTACGATTATTCTGAGAGGTTTGTGGTCTGTGGTGACACAGATCTTTCTCTCAAATTAATACTGATGGAATCTTTTGCAAGCAAATGTTGTTGCAAGCATTTGTTTTTCTATTTGCGAGTAGTGCTGTTCTGTTTCGCTTAGAGAACGAGACAAAAAAGCAACTGTTGCTTGGTTTGCTATAAGTTGTGCACCCAGGCCATGCTGGGAGGCATATGTAATTACCTTGATTTCTTTGGCTTCTGGATCGAAATATGAAAGGTTTTGACAGATTGAATTCTGAATTGCTCTTTTTGCCTCTTCGTGACTATGATCAAAATCAGTCCAGAAGGGTATCTCTTCCATTTGTATTGACAGTGCATGGTGTTGAATGTTGTCAAGTCTGAGGAGGGTTAGTTCAACACCGTCGACCAGTACCCATTTTGGACATCCATCTTGAAGAATTTCTTGGTGCCTTTGCACTTTGCTGCTACTTCGTCAAATAAGGGTTTAGGTAAATATGGCCTCTCAATTACTCTGATTAAGTCAACAGGGTCCAAACAGATCCTTAGTGACCCATCTGCTAGGAAGCGGGTAAAAGGGGCTCATATCTGGATAGTCAAGGGGCATGGCCTGCATAATATTTTTCTCTTCAAATTATTGGTGGGGGGGACTTTCCCCCCTCCCCCCTCTGAATGACGTCCCTGATGTTGTGTGTATTCCCCTTCAACACTATTTATACTAATCCCCCTATATATTTTTTTTATTTCTATTATTTCCCTAAAACTTTGCTAAAGCCCAACACAATTATCAATTATTTTTCTTTTATCAAACAGTATGTTATGGCGAAAAAGGTCAAGCAAATGTTCTGACTATTTAGTCAGAAGTCTCTAGTTTTTATCTTATTTTAAAGTAGATTTTACTGCATTTTTAGGCTGTTGTGGTTTGTTTGTTTTCTAATATTTTACTGTTTTCTGCCCTCATAAATTTTTTTAAAAGAACAAGGTATTCTATATACTCTACGTTGTATGTTTGTTGGTATTATGTCTTTTATTCGTTTCTTAAGTTTTGAGATAAATTAGGAATAAATAGTAAAGTTTTAAGATTGTTTTTTCTTGTAATTCATTTTCTTCTATTACTCTGGATTCATTTGATTACTTCTTTCTTTCTTGGAGAGATCATCTTTTAAGGAAATCTGTTCCCAATTAAAATATCTTTATTGAGGATCAGCGTATTATTTATGGATTTTGGTGATGTTAATTTAGTGCCTTATCAGCTAAAGAAATAAAAACTCTGCTTTCAACTTCAATAGGATGGTTTGACGTAAAAGACAAAGACAATTGGCATTTGTGTTGGGTTTTTACAAAGTTTTAGGGAAATTATATAAATTAAAAAAAATTATCTATTGGTACAAATGGAGATGAAGGGAGATATAGACTGAATCATTTTTAGAACATTTTAATTAAAAGACAGGTTAAAACTTCAAACACTTAAAATGATAGCATTTCACATAATCAGCCCCAAACAATTTAAATATTATACATACAGGTCACAATAAAACGAACTTAGGAAAGAATCTCCTGCTTCTGCTAGAAAACGAAAGGATTCGTAAAATATAGTAAACACAATAAACTTTTCTTGACCTGTATTTGATTACAAATGTTTTAACCTAGGACATATGTAATTATTTTTAATAAATAGACTGTTTCATTCTACTAGATTTCATTAACAAACCAACAACTAACCGTGCCCCTGATGTTGCTTTATTGTGGTATACCAGAGGACAAACTAATTTGTCCTACTTTTGTTTCTATTTGTATGAACATTACCACATTGGAAATTATTAAAATGGGATTTTTTTTCGTTTGTGTGTTTTTTTTGTTTCCTTTATATGCTTTGTCTAATTAAGATCGTTTTTTTCCTATAATAAAGGCTTTAAACTAAAAAATACAAAATAATTTTTTGTTGTTATTTGTCGCTGTCATATTTGAATTATTATATCCGTCTTTCTATATATTCCTTTCGTTTTACTTAATAGCCCATATGAAGTACTTCTCATGGAAAATCTAAAAATATGGGCTAAAATCATTTTACTCCTCCAAAAGCTTTGGGTAGCCTACTCCCCCAAAAACGATCCATAGGCCTCCACCCTAATAGACAATGAAAAACTATGAAACTAAATGCTGTATAACTACTAGTTTTGGTGGATTTATTATTATTGTTCTTTTCATTGTTATAATTATTATGGACTGAACAAACTGAGGGGAGGCTCTGGTCACAAAGACACATTGCCCCCATACACCCCCTTGAAAAAACGTTAATAGAGGGGAAAGTGAGCTAATGTTTAGTTTCCCCTGTTATCATCGTTTATTTTGCTAGCTGTTAGATATTGAATCTCTAACTGTGTCCCCCTTTTAATAAAAATACTTTTAACTGGTATCTAGTCCCAGCTAAAGATTCTTCTGTTAGATATTTTGTGTTTGCCATGGCCATATCACATTTTTGATAAACTGGGAAGTCAGCTCTTTCTATTTGGGTAAGATTATTCTGCAAATTACCAATACCTGTAATGGCTTCAGTAACTCTTCCTATTTCAAACATAATAAATTGTAGCCTAAAAGATGCATAGCTAGTTTGGAGTTAAACTTTGGAATCACATTCTAGTCCCTCCCCCGGGTTTGTTCAAATCTTTACCGTTGATCCGCTCCCATGAAGTGACAGGTGAAAAAAATACATGGTCAAAGTGGCAGAGTCATATCTATCATTGCTACCTCCCCCAGCTGGGGAATCTGCAGTAATTTCCAGCAAACTTTATATTGGATACCTGATTTTTCTACTTGCGCTTCTTATCTTAAGACAGTGGTAGCAATTTTACACAAATTGCCTTTAGATTCACATCAGGAGCATAAAAATGGACTTCACCTAGCATATTTTTGATGTTATGTTGTAATTAACCAACACTTCTAAAGCCGTCTTCATTGCTCCCTGCTCTGCTGAACCTATAGAGTAAGATTTGGACTGAGATGAGGTAACATTTAGGCTTAAAGCAGGAAAGCAGGAGGCAGCACTTTTGCTATATTTTTTTTGTGCAATAGGAATATGCTTCAGATGGCCGAGAAAGGATCAGACATCTTCCTATATAGTATTATTTATGCTTCCCCTTTGGAGTGTTTCAATCATATGGGAGTAGGTGGAGTGAGCTCATCTCCCAGGGTAGTGAATCTACAAAAAGGTTTCTGTTATAGAAGCTGTATTTATAATTTAAAATGCTTAATAAAATCTTACCAAAGCAGGAGCAACATTTAGAAATGCAGAATCATCTTCTAATATATGCCCCAAAAACAATCTGCCCCTACCATAACCTTGAACTGCAGAGTAATTTCGAATGCACCACATAGATGCTCTATAATTCAGAGAACGAACACCAGAAAGTTTTCTAAGTTCTCTTGACATAAGGAGTATGATTATGCAGTCCCATGATGACACAAATGACAAAATTCGAAGAAAATATGATGAATTCGCAAAACCATACTTCCAATCTCAATTATAGACCTAATGTAAAGTTTGTGAAAATCGAGGAGAATCTTGGAATGGAACCCCATTTCCTTCTCAGTGGTATATGGTTATGGTTTCAGTTTTATATGGTTATATCTCCAAAAGAATTTATTGTGAATTTTACCGAAAGTTTTTATATTATGAACTCCACAGGTAGTCCAGAATAATGAGAAAAAGTAGATGTTGAATTAATATCTTGTTTGAAATCACTGAATGAACTCATTCAGTTCATTCAGTGATTGAACTGAATGAGTTCAATCACTAATTGAACTCATTCAGTGATTGACTCATTCAGTGATTTAGAAAGCTTTACCTGCTTTCTAAATAAGGAGGTCAGACCCAAAGATGTATTGAAGACACTCTGTTCAGAAACATACCTGTGAAACAGCAGGGGCCTGGCGATTACCTCTTAAGGAAAGCCTGTTGTTAGGAAATTCTGGAACAGCTAAGGAAGCCATCTGGAGAATGAAGACTGTGTAAAACTTGTAAGAGAATTAAGTGGAAGAAATTGCTGCAAGCATCTGACCAGTCAACTTTCACAGCGAGCATGGCATAGATGTGCGAGCTGATGAGCTAATATCGTAACTCTTGCTAAGAATCTCAGTGAAGATGCTTGCTTTTTGTTCATGAATTCTTAATGATCCTCGATCATTAAGTCTTATTTTAGACTATCCAGGGATTTACTACAACCATTCAATTTACATGTAAACCAATGAAACAGTTTGAAATATATTTGATTGCTAAAATTATGCCAAGATTGTCCCTTTGCCCTCCTAAGGACAAGTTTACTATGGCTGCAGCCTGTTTGAAAAGTAAAGCTATTCGTGTGGAAAGATTTTATGGAAGGCTCACTTTGCTTTATGGATTCTATAGACGATCATGGCCTGGAATATTTCTTCCCAGCAGAAACAGAACTGTTTAATGCCTTTGAGATTAGCTGCTTTTGTTATCAAAGTGGTTAAGGCGATAATTTATCATCAATGGTACTCATATCAGGGATAAAGCAATAGCTGGCCCTATTTAGCATATCTTGTAAATGTGGCCAAAATGCTTGAGGATTAAGATATTGTGCTTTGATTATGAGACTGACTTGCAACGATGCACATTCATCTGCCAGTATTCTAACCATTGTGGCTCATGAGCTGGCATTAACCAAATTTACGATAATTTTTGAGGTTCCATCTTCGCCTATTCCTAGTGAAGGGCAAAGTCATATCCTCATTTGCACGAGACCTTTTTTGTACTATGGCTTGAGAGGCATATATATCTTCATTCCTATTGGGGATCAGAAATTACACTTGTTGAGTTCCGCCTCTTGGTTCCGCTTAAGATTTGCCGTCCAGAGCACGCATATTGCTTTGTTTGCCTCTTTTTTTAGCTTTCCCCAAGATTGATTGCCACCCTGGTTGGGATAAGCTTAGCAGTCTCTGCAAAGTTTGTTTTTTGTCAGGCAACCTAGGCTCTCTTCTTTTTTTGCATCATTGAATGTAGCGAAAAATCTAAAGCCAAACTGGCAAGCCATGGCAAAGAACAACTAAGAGAGAAATCTAAACGATGAACAAACAGGACTAAGGTCTGCAATCTTTTTGTTGTTCTTTATCAAGTCTAGCTGCCTAGGACTTGAGGACCATCACCAAGCCCAGTCCCCTAAACTATTGGTTCCCTTCCCCTTGGGTGCGGTATTTTGAAGTAGGGTGTTCCTTTTTTTTCCTTTGCGGACTAGTGTTCCTCAGGAGTTTTAAGGTGTCCGCCATTGTTTTTCATTTTCTTTTGGAGTGTCCCTCCCTCCAGCTTCAGGACAGCATTGGGCAGGCAACAATTTTCTTTCAAAAGAGAGGAGAGCTTCATCCGCCACTCGTCACCCTTCCACAGCAAGCAGTGCCTGATCCACAGAACTGGTACTAGAACGAGAACTGCTTTCTTACGCCTTAGGCTGCTTCGCAAGGAGTCCTCTTTTCTTTTGCCATGGCTGGTGCTTCATATGTCCTAGTGGGCTGCTACCTCCGGTATTAATTTGAAAGTCATTAGTGGCTCTTCTTGGGTCTCCACCGTCCCGTCTCCAAGGACTGGGAGCTTTGAGGCAATATCTTCCGCAAGCATTGACTTAGATGTACCAATGCTAAGCAGTACATCAGATTCCAGTCTCTTGTCTTCCGGGGATGGAATGTCCGTAAGTTCAAGGTCATTCAACGATTTGCAATTTTTATTTTTCATAAATATTTTTCTTCATACTACCCAGTTTATAGCATTGTGTGTATAGCAGATAGTTAATATGGTATTTGCCAGGGGGTTAATATTGGTAAGTGCTTCAGTGGAGCCTTCTGGACGCCACCTCAGCCTCCCTGCTGATTTTCCAGCCAATGCTTATTAGTAACCTTCGAGATTTTGTGTAAATGATAGAGCAGCCTACTGATTGGCTAGAACGAGTTCAGAACCCCTGTACTGTTGTCAAATCTGGTGCAGACCCAACCAAATTTATCCTTAGTATCTTTTTTTCTCAACCTTCATCCAGGATCAGGATTTCCCTTGCAATTTTGTGCAATGCTGTCTACTTTCAGCCCATCCAATTTTGGCAGCGTATTCTGTAAATTCTCCACCTCATGGGCTCGATAGTCAGTGGTTGGGTGGTAACTGAAATTAGTGGTTTTAGGTCTCTGTTTATGGATAAGTATTAAGAAGACCTACTTGTAATTGGTCTTGTTACTACCTAGTAGATGGAATGGCATTGGGGCAACATTGACAACCTTTACATGTTGCTCCTGAGAGTAGTAGGCTACTTCTCTCAGGAGCAACATGGAAGGTTGTCAATGTTGCCCCAATGCAATCCCATCTACTTTCAATCCGTTCAATCGTGGCAGCGCATTGCAGAAAATAGACAGTCTCTTGCATAAGCGACCTGTAATTACAGTGCATTTTTGTGACCTCATTCATGTTTAGGAAAAAAAGGCCACTGCATGCCAGTATGTCCTATCTAACTGAGAAGCTACCTAAGTAGCCTTCTGATGGTTCTCCATCATGGAATCACGGAACGTATTGGATGGAATCCAATTAGTTGTTTTAGGAGTTTTGCTCTGAAATATTTAAGCCAATTTTCAGTCAAAAATGTTTTCTTTCCAGGACAAATTGTCAAAATTAGAATTGGAACTTTGTTGCAATTGTCATTAATTATTAATATAGCACTAGAACTTGAAACTAATATTTTCTCCTTATATTTTATGGTCACGGGTTTAATACAAGAAACAAAGTCTCATCATTTCTGGTAAAAGCCAAACGCTTTTTTCTGTACATACAAGTATAAAATCTCCACTATAGGGTTCCCAGGTATGCTGAATTCGGTAGTATTTCATCGAAAATACCCAACCCTATTTTGGAGCTATCTCCCTCCTTTTTCTAGCATTATTCGAATAACCTTGTGATAATAATTTATTGATGATGTGTTCAAACTTAACATTTTTATATATTTAGGATTACGAAAAACGCAAATTCTTTTTATGTAGATGTTGTTATTTTTTTAAAGACTTGGATACTATTACTGGGGGTTGTTTTTTTACTAATCGCCTATTGCAACAAAGTGTTTGTCTCTTATAGAGTATAATTGTTTTTATGTACTATTGGAACAAGTGTGATTTTTTTTGAAATGTGATTGTTTGCTTATTCGTGTAAAGGTCTCAAAAAAAAGACAAGTATCCCTCCACCAGGAAAGTAAGGTAACAGAGTAAAAAAGTAAGTATGACGGCACTAGACCCTCAAGGTCCAAACCGGCGGTGCTGATCTCCGTTTCGTGGCCCTTCAGCCAGGAAGTGCAATGGGAGGTTGGAGGGCCAGCCATCCTGTACTTTCGCACACCCTTTCTGCTTACCTTCCCCATATTTCTCCAGGCACCCATTTAGAGCTGGATCGACTCTAACTGAGCGCACAGAGTCACGTCACTGACCTCTGTCTCAGACCAAATAACTGGCAACGCCAGAAATCGAACCTGTGCCCCATGGATAAAGAACTCCCAACCCAGCGTGCCAACCACTTAGCCAGGACGGCCCAAAAAGCCATATTCTACTTTCACCAAAAAAGTAGAATATTATAACATACAATTATTAATTGAAACAATTATCCTGTATAGTCTGTAGAAATTATTCCCAATTTTTAGTCAATCGGTCAGCAATTTGTAGTATACAAAGACATGCTGGTGGCTAGAATAGCATATGACCTCCACCTCTCCCTCTTGACCCAGCTAACTGGTATATTAGTCAATATTTATTTATATATTTTTCAGGTTGATGCAAACCACAAGTCGTTAGAAGCCGTATTTTTTAAAAGAGAGTGCCAGCTATTTATTCCTTCTATAAAGGACCCAAATCGGTAATAGAAAGTATTTTTATTTATAATACTCTTTCAGTGTTAATATTAATCACATCAATATTTATAGTAGCCTGTACAAGAAACATTGAAATTGACTTTTTAGGAGTTCTTTAGCATTCTCTTGGTGTATTGTTTATATTTTGGAGGCTGTTTCTTCATTATAGTATAATAGTTTTGGAGTGTGAATATATAACGGGTTAAAGGTAATAAACCTGAAAAATGGCTGTTACATATTTTTTAACACAAATGCTTAAAAAATAGACGGTTGATGTTTAAAAAATTTGATTAAGCTATTAATGTTCTATACTTTTGAATAAAATCGAATTAAAGAAAAAAATAGTTACGAAATGACAATCCTTTTATAACAGTATAACTAGATTCGTTGTCACAAATGTATTTGTTTTAATTAAGGTCAAGTTGGTGGACTATAATGAAAAAGTTAAGAGTCATGGCTGATTGGAGAAAAAGCAAAATCAGATAGTCTTAGTGAGAGGCAAAGCTGATATAAGCCTTTATCAGGATTGTATGAAAATGATGTTATTTTCATTTGTTAATAGATTGTCTATCACCCATCAAACAGTTCGTGGTAACGAACCGTAGTAAGGAGCGACCCGGCTCAATAGTAAACGAAACTCTAAAAAACGAAATTTTAATACTGAAAGATACATCAAAAGAATTGGATTTTCATGCTGATTTCAAATATATAAGTTTCATCAAAATTAGTCTTTGTCATCAAAAGTTACGAGCCTGAGAGAGTTTGCCCTATTTTGGGAAATAGAGAGAAACACCCCCTAAAAGTAGTAGAATCTGAACGAAAATCACACCATCACACTCAGCTTATCAGAGAACCCTACTTCAAAATTTTCAAGCTCCTATCTCCAAAAATGTGGAACTTCGTATTTTTTGCCAGAAGACCGATCACGGGTGCGTGTTTATTTTTATTTTTTTCCAGGGGGTCTTCGTATCGACCAAGTGGTCTTAGAATGTCGCAAGAGGGCTCATTCTAACGGAAATGAAAAGTTCTAGTGCCCTTTTTAAGTGACCGCAAAAATTGGAGGGCACCTAGGCCCCCTCCCATGCTCATTTTTTCCCAAAGTCAACGGATCACAATTTCGAGATAGCCATCTTGTTGAGCATAGTCAAAAATCATAATAACTATATCTTTGGGGATGACTTACTCCCCCACAGTCCATGGGGGAGGGACTGCAAGTTACAAACTTTGACCAGTGTTTACATACAGTAATGGTTATTGGGAACTGTACAGAAGTTTTCTGGGGGATTTTTTTGGTTTGGGGGAGGGGGGTTGAGGGGAGGGGGCTGTGTTTGGAGGATCTTTCCTTGGAGGAATAAGTCATGGGGGAAGAAAAATTCAATGAAGGGGGCACAGGATTTTCTAGCATTATTAAAAAAAACAATGAAAAAATAAACATGGAAAAGTGTTTTCAACTGAAAGTAAGGAGCAGCATTAAAACTTAAAACGAACAGATATTATTAAGCATATGAGGGGTTCTTCTCCTCCTAAATACCTCACTCTTTATGCTAAAGTATTTTTAGTAATTTCAACTATTTATTCTACGCCCTTTTTGATTCAGGGGTCATTCTTAAAAATTGGGACAAAATTTAAGCTTTTGTGTAAAGAGTGAGGTATTACCGAGGGGACAAGCCCCCTCATATACATAATAAGAATATAAGAATATAGAAGTTTGTTACGTAACGTATATATAACGTATAACGTATAAAGTATATTTTTTACTAATAAAAACGTTCCTTAAAAATTAAGTTCTAGTTGCCTTTTTAAGTAACCGAAAAATTGGAGGGCAACTAGGCCTCCTTCCCCATCCCTTTTTTCCCAAAATCGTCTGATCAAAACTAAGAGAAAGCCATTTAGCCAAAAAAAAAGAATTAATATGTAAATTTCATTTTATTAATTTATGTGCGGAGAGCCAAAATCAAACATGCATTAATTCAAAAACGTTCAGAAATTAAATAAAAAACTAGTTTTTTCTTTTCCTGAAAGTAAGGAGCGACATTACAACTTAAAACTAACAGAAATTACTACGTGTATGAAAGGGGTTGTTCCCTTCTCAACCCCCCGGTCTTTACGTTAAAGTTTTTTACTGTTTAATAAAGTAGAATTGAGAGAAAGAGTCAAACTTTAGCGTAAAGAGCGGGGGGTTGAGAAGGGAACAACCCCTTTCATACACGTAGTAATTTCTGTTCGTTTTAATTTTTAATTTCCCTCCTTACTTTCAGTTAAAAAAAACTAGTTTTTTTTATTTAATCCATCCTAGAGCAGAACTAAGGTAGATAGTCATAGAATAAGGGTTATTCAAGTAGTCTTTGAATATCTATGAACTGTTTGAAGGTAATTGGAGGAATGTATTTGTGACATTGGAATTGTGTGCTGTTTTGTGAGTGTCGTTCGTGGAGATTTGATTAGAATTTCCTTTTCAAAAACTTATGAGATAGTGAAGGATAAAACTGTGATAAAAAAAAATGTGCTGTTTTCAATAAAAACCAGAGGTATTCTAGTCTTAATGGGGGCTTGAGGTGAGGAGGGGATATTCTTTGAGGAGTCGTGTGGCTAATCCTTGAATGATTATGATTTCAATGGTGTAAGGTGCTACCTATTTCCAAACGTTTTAATTTAGCTTTGTGCTTTAGGCTTCATGGTAGAATCTTCAGAGATCAATTACCCCTTGACAGCGAATGACAGTGAAAATTGTTAGTATGAAGGATAAAAATTAGTTACGAGATTTATTTTAGGCTAAAGATTATAAAATAAAATTTTGAAAAAAGAAGTAAAAAGAAAATGTTTAAATTTCCAAATACAAAGTCTGAGAGTGACAGCGTGGACCACTGATGATATAAAAAGTCATTTAATTACTTATGACGCTGATTACACAAGAATGTCTTTCGATGACATATTCATAACATAAAAAAGTTGTTCAATCCACCGATTAAATTGATTTTTTTCAAATAAAAGTAAGGAATAACATTAAAACTCAAAATGAACAGAAGTTATTTCGTATAAGAGGGGAACTAGTCCCTCCTCATCCGCTTGCTCTTTACGCTAAAGTTTTACTTTTTTTCTCAATTCTTTAAGAGCGCAAGGGCCGTTGAAGCTTCTTTGGAGCACTAAAAAACTTTTGCCTAACGAGCAGGGAGTTGACGAGGGGGTAGTCCCCCTCATAAACGAATTAATTTCTGTTTGTTTTAAGTTTTAATACTGCCCCTTACTTTCATTTGAAAGAACTTGTTAATTCTGTTCGTTATTATAATCATTTATAATAAGCTCTTTATTATATAATAATTTCTGTTCATTTCGTTTTAAGTTTTAGTACTGCTCCTTACTTTTATGTGAAAAAAAACTTGTTTTTAAACGCCCTCCCCCCCCACGCACATACTCGAAAAATTCCGCTTTGCGGAAAATTCCTTCTTCGTTAAAAAAAATAGTTTCTTTAACTGAAAGTAAGGAGCGACATTAAAACTTAAAACGAACAGGAATTACTACGTGTATGAATGGGGTCGTTCCCTTCTCAACCCCCCCCGCTCTTTACGCTAAAGTTTGACTCTTTCTGTCAATTTTACTTTATTAAACAGTAAAAAACTTTAGCCCAAAGACCGGGGGTTGAAAAGGGAACAACCCCTTTTATACAAGTAGTAATTTCTGTTCGTTTTAAGTTTTAATGTTGCTCCTTACTTTCAGTTAAAAAAAACTAGTTTTTTTATTTAATTTCTGAACGTTTTTGAATTAATGCTTGTTAGATTTTGGCTCTCCGCACATAAATTTTTAAAATGAAAAAGGAATTTTAATGTCGTTCCCCGGAAAATTTCCCACAGACAACTCCCCTGAACCACTCTCCCCACGTATATAATTGAGCAGTCAAAGAGAAAGTAATACAAATTTGTATTGTTAAAATGATTGTTAAAATCAATTCCTGAAAGTTCCCTCCTTTGTAAAATTTCTACTGGGAAATTGCCCTCTCCACCACGGAAAAATCTCTGCAGAAAATTCCCACCATTCCGGAAAATTCCCTCCGGACAATTCCTCCCTGGAATTGTCTGGGAAATACACGAATTCTGGAAAAAATTCGGAAGTCCTCCCCCTAGAAAATTTTGGTTCCCGCGTGGGGACAATTCTCCCCACATGTAAAGTCGAGTGAATCAACTTTATTAAATCAAGCATGGAGGTAAACGTATATGGGCTATTGACCACTTATCTTGTATACGTGACTTTTCAGGGTCGAGTTCGTTACCATACGGCATTACTTCTTCTGCTACTGAGAAGCTCAATATATACTTTCTTGATGCTCAGAATTAGATTTGATATCTCAGAATTGTCAGTTGATGGCAACTTGGCCCTCTTTAGAGCAAAACTGTAGCTTGGTGCCACAAAATGGCAGAAACGTCACTCTCCTGCGCCACAATATTTTTGGTCTCTGAAAAAATAAAATATAACTATTAATCTCCGGTCCAATGAGCCCTCTCTCGATCTTTTAGGACTATTGGTTGACACGATCACCCCTGGGGAAAAAATGCGCTTCTGGGTGTTTTCTTCTAGGAAAAAAAAAATGCGAATTACCACATATTTGAAGATAGGAGCTTGGAAGTTCTACATTATGTTTCTATGATATCCTGAATCTAGTGATGTGAATGTCTTTATGATTGCTTGACTTTTTGGGGTGTTTTCCCCACTTTTTGAAAATCAGGCATATTTTCTCAGGCTTGTAGCTTTTGATGGGCAACTTCATGAACTTTATTTATTTGGAATCTGCATAAAAAAAGCCAACTATTTCGATGCATTATTTCTTAGTAAAATTCCTTTGTAGAGTTTCGGTTACTATTGAGTCGAGTCGCTCCTTACTTACAATTTGTTACCACGAAATGTTCGATTACGTAAAAAGAAATGGTTAAAAAGTCGGTAGTTCCTAAATATGCCATGGCCGCCACCGACTTTTGTTTTTAATAAATAAAATATTTTACTTTTTTGGGTAGCAAGAAAAAATGATTAGTTTTGCTTTTAGCCTTTTTTAAAATATAAGTATTTTAAAATATATATCATAAGTATTAAAATACATCCATAAGGCATCCATTTATATCTCTCTATTTGTATGCTTTTGATTCGTGCCTCTGGGACTGCACTTATGATGCTCTCCAAGATATTTTTGGACTTTTGCCAGTTGAAATCAATTGCAGCTTAAATTTTGGATCTTATAATACATGCGGTGCGGTTCAGGAGAAGGGGAAGGGCATTTAAGAGATGTCGCGCTGAGGTCTAATTACTTTCAGTCCTTAAAAACGGAATTAGAACTCCTGATTTGAGATCATATAAGCCATCTGTGTTTGTCTGTGACAATCAGTTCTATTATTATTATTATTTTTTTTGACCCCATACTATACAAAGGTGTTATACGTGGAGTAACACGAAGAAAAACACATAAAAATATAATTAAAAGGAGGGGGAAAAGTAGAAAAAAGCTCACATCTTGTAGAATCTAATAAAGCAGCAATGTATAGAACTATGAAAGCAAACTGTCTTTACTGTTATTATTATTCAATCTTTGCTCACTAATTAAAATACTAAAAACGTAGAGTAGCAAAAGAGAGAAAAACAAACAAATAAAGGAAAAATAACTTACGACTGAAAAAACCTGATAAGGCGGTGGTGCGGAGAAATACGAATGCAAGCGATATTTGAAAGCTTTCTGTGTGGTACTTCCAATTTAACAGACACATCGGGAACAAGAAATCCGTTAATAAGAACCTAGTTTTTGTCCAAGGAGGAAGATACAGCAAAAATTTACAAAATCTAAAATAATTGATCTTGACTCTTTTTAATTCTTTTTTTTTGGGAAGGGAAAAATTCCAGAAGCAAAAAGAATTGAATCGTCACAAAAAGTTGAGTTGACCTTGGCCAACGCAAGTTTATTATATTTACCTCTACTGGCAACAATCTTAGCGTATCCTAATTGGACTTTCTTATTAATATCGGACACTGTCATTTTTTTTTCATTAAAGCCCAAATTGTGTTCTGGTCTTGAGAGGGTACAGGGGTATCAGCCCTACTCATGTTAATTTTTGCTCGTTTTGAGTTTGGTTCGGCTATCCATTGTAATGTCTGTTTTACGCTTGGAAGATTATTTTACTTTTATTTTTGCGGAGTCTTGGCTTAATGGAGCTCTTTACTTTTCTTTGAAAAACTTGCCTTGTCAAATAAGTTTTTTAAATTAGTTATTGAAAACACCAAACTCATTGCGAAATGGGCGAACGCAACATTAGTTCCTGAGATACTGGGCAGGACAGACTATAAGAAGTATGATTTTTACCAAAAATAGCACACTTGGAAACAGCACTACAAGGAGTATCCTAAGTAGAAAGACTTGGTTCAGCACATCTGGCACATTTCGGAACATTGCTGGTGCATGCACTTTGAAAGTGATCATTTGACCGGCATTTGAAGCAGCATTTAGATATTTGCATGGATTCGTGAATTCAAAAAAATTCATATTCAACTCTAACTCCTTCTTTGAAATAAGCGGACTGAGCGAAGGAGTCTTCAAATTGACGCTTGATTGACATAGTATGGCCCATTCGATTTGCATTTTTTATACCTTACACCCTATTAATAACTGAAAAGTCGACATCAACTGGAAAACCTCGGAGAATCCCAAAAAAAGCGCTTGGATCGTACTTTAATTCTTGCTCTGGAAATAGAATTCTGAACTGATGTAAAAAAATCTTCAGTTGCAGATTTATCAAAATTGACATACCATCTGTCATTAATATGTTTCACGCTACAAACCAATTCTTGCCCTGCTATTTGATCGAGAACAGTTTTGTGTTTAATGGGATCAGACAGGTCCGAAGGCACTTTAGAGATAATAACTGTTGAATGAGTGATAATTGCTGGGGTAGGTTTGGGTAGTTGAGGAAAATTCAACTGATAATCGTCAAGTTTCCCTGACATTTCAACAGCCACTTGTTGCAGCTCATCAAAACTTTGAGAGTAAAGAAGTATAAGCAGTGGCAGGGAGACATGGGACCTCAGTTAGTCGCTTTATCACAAGGAACAAAAGTGTCGCTACTGTCAATAGATCTTAACAGAGTAATAGTGTCACTAAGATGACTAGGAAGCACATTATTCCCCTCACGCACTGGGCAATCCGATTAAGGTGTACTTTTTTGCCACAATAAACTTTTTGCTTCCTTGACTATGTTCAAACTCCACACCACGTCTTTTGATAATATCTTCCTCAATTCCGCTTAGCAAATTGCTTTGAATAAAATTCAGCACTGGAGAATATACAAGTTCAAGCGTTTCGTCAGTGCTTGTCATGGCTGTCGAAATCCACCACACGATTTAAACAGTCACCGACAATATTATTAGATCAGCTAATTATGTATGGGAGACGCATCACTCTTTACCAAATTGTACTAACCCTTACTGTCAATGCCCTTTTGTTTTCTATTTGCTAAATTAATTCGAATTGTCAAGTTGTGCAATCATTTATTTGTATGATATATAATTATGTAATATTTATATATATACAATGTATAATAATAATTCATTATATATATATATATATATATATATATATATATATATATATATATATATATATATAATGATAATAATAATAATTTATATACCAGTATTATGATAAAATTCGTTTTGATTAAATTACAAATTATTTATCTGTCTACTTAAGAGAAACATGGTATTAAAGGTA
The DNA here is from genome assembly GCF_032884065.1 of Artemia franciscana. Classification (NCBI taxonomy): domain Eukaryota; kingdom Metazoa; phylum Arthropoda; class Branchiopoda; order Anostraca; family Artemiidae; genus Artemia; species Artemia franciscana. Next base: position 10,697,795 of record NC_088873.1, on the reverse strand, counting down.
TCACATTCTTCTCTCGAGGCATTTAATAAAACATTTTATTGATGCAATATGATGCTCCCAAGTGATGAAATAGATATTTCCTGCTAGCCTTTGCGCACAGTTTGATGAAATTGGCCCAGAACAATTTTGAAATTAGTGCCAAAAAGTTTGCAAAAATTGATGACAGAAAACTCAGATTTGTCTCTGTATAAAGGAACTAAAAACAACGCAATATAGCTTTACCTAGCATAATTAAAAAGTACCATGGGGCCGGGCTTTGCTCCGTGAAGTGAATTATAGACACAAAAATGATGTACGGGTATCCCCCCAAGGAAACTAATATTCCTCGCAAGAAAAACTTTTTCTGTAATTTTTCAAGATTTAGTTTTTTTTAAACAAAAATACAAAGGGGAAGATATTTTTCAAATCCCAATGGTCAACTCTCCCTTTCAATTTGCGCCCTGGCAAGTACAAAGGCTGGAAGATTCCATTGTAATTCTGGGCTGCTTATAATAAATGTCATTGGGTTTTAAACATAAAATAAAAAATTCTTTGTCTGTAGAAAGACCTGTTTAAAAATATATTTTGAAATAGCTTTAGCCAATTTAGGTAGCTTGTAATCCTTGAGGGAGCCTGAGTCAGTCGAGAAATACGATGTGCCTAAGTATTGCAATGTCAGAGCGGAGATAATAAACCCTACATGTTTTTACCATTAAACAAAGTAGTCTGGGGGGGGAGTACTGGGTTTAAACCCAATCTCAAATGTTTGTCCGATTCGTAAAAACGTAACAAAAATACGTATTTACAAACTTTTGATGCGTATTTTAAAGTATTTTTGTAATCTTCGACCATGTGTGTTTACTTCTTGAAAATAAACCTTACCCTTCAGGGGCAGAAGGGTGGGGTGATTGAAATTTAAAATCTTCAAATGAAGATAACAAAATCTAAAAAGCCTTTGCTGCGATACAAAAGTGGAACAAAAAGTGACTGATACTCTTGCATTTGCCTATATTCTTTTCGAAATCTATTTCCGATAAAATGAAATCCACTATGAATGCTGTTGCACAAAAGGGATATAAAACGAGCGAAGTCTTTGACCCCCTCCCCATTCCTCGAGCGCTATAAAAGACTTTTTCAACTTTTCTGTCCCAACCTGCTTCCTCGAACTTTCATTTTCTGTCAACATATTCCCCATGTTTTTTAATTCATAGATGCGGTTGTGGCGACATTCTTCTTGTCCACCAGACCAAAAAAATCCCAGTGACTGAACAGATCCAGGAATGGAGCCCAGATAAACACACCCTAACTAGTCCGACAGATGCATTTGGCGTGATTGAATTCCAAGGTGGCGCTCATCCATCAAAAGCACAGTATATTCGGCTATCTTACGACACTCGACCTGAGGCTATACTCCAGCTCCTGTTGAAGCGATGGATGCTTGAACTTCCTAAATTAGTGATATCTGTACATGGAGGGAAAGCAAATTTTGAATTACCATCGAGGTTGGATAGTATTCTGAAAAAAGGTTTGCTTAAAGCGGCAAAAACGACCGGCGCTTGGTTGCTAACGTCCGGAACAAATACAGGTATCGGATCATCCATTATAGTTTGTTATTGTGTTTTAAATGTACTAATTATATTAATTGAAATGCACAAACAGCTTCAACGCACGAGATAAAGATAAATTAAGATAATAAAAAATAAGAAGGAAGATAAACAAGGCCAATGGCTGTTTTCTAAAAGTACTTAAACTCACCGCCTTCTCTTGAGCTTTTTTGTATTGTGCCTCCCGTTGTCCAACCAAAAAGACAGACTCCAAGGCACACAGATCAGTCGGATTGACTTGAGGTTGACATGCCGAGAACAGAGTAGTTGAAGTACAGATTCATCCGACGTTTTACTTCGATTTTGAATGATTTTCCGGGGGATGTTATCCTTAAAAGTTTCTCTGGAGGATGTTTCCCTGGTTTTCCTAACGTATCCCTCGAAGTTTCCCCGGGGACGTTATCCTTAAAAGTGACTCTTTTTATGTAAATCCTTTTAATGGAGCGATGTATAGGACTAGCAGCACTACAGGTATTTAAATGTACCGTACCTGGTGGTGGGGAATTTAAGAATAAAAAAAAGAATGAAGCAAACTATCGACCGAAATTGGATCTACTAACGTGTTGGAATCTCTCTTGTCTGATAGCTGTTTAGGTCATTTTAAGTACGATGTATTATCAAGCAAATTGAAAACAAGACGGTAAATCGAACATTATACTGTTCTGTACCCGCGTAGCCTAACCCGCTGGCTTATTCGTGGTTTTCAAGGTTAAGGGAAGTTTTTTCAGCCAGACCCATCATTGTGAGTATTGGATAGCTCTTCTGGGTTCTGTTGGGCTCTTGAACCTCCTCTTGCTATTCTATTTCATAATGCCCCTCCCCCCATTGTAGTTTATTTTTTACTGACAGGAATATATAATGAGTCTGTGAGAACCTACTGAAGTTGACAGTAGCGACTCGGATGTGTTTTACATGTAGCTGCAGGAAGACCATGTAGATGAATGTATGTAAATATTTCACACAAAAATCCCCGCAGGGTCATAGCAGCAAAAAGGGAAAAAAATAATAGAACATATAAAAAAACTAAAAGAATCAGTTTAACATTAAAACATGAAAAAAACAACATACAAAAAGAAATAAGGAAAAGAGGCACTACTGTAAACATAGCCATCTTAGAACATCCTCCCGGTGGGTCATACCCACACGAGTGTACCACACTAGATTTCGGGTACTTATAAACCTCCTCCCTAGTTTCCCTTTCCACAACTCTTCTCCCTCATTCAGAAGCTTCGTTTCCCAGATCCTTTAACCCTTTGCAGTTTTCCAAAAAATGCAACAAATTTTCCTCTCAATCTCCACATATTGGACAACTGTAAGGACCACTCTTCATTCTAACGGCTCCCAAATGTATTCTTCCTTTTTTAAGGGGCATTGAATTATATCTAGAAGAAATCGCCCATTTAATATCATCACTAGACAACTCAGCTCTAAAATACACCTTCTCTCTCCATGTATCTTTTATCCTAGAATATAAACCAAGAGAGTCGGACTATCAGATCTGGCACATCCATTTCTGAATTTCCTGATCAACTAAAACTGAACGTGCCTGTTCAAAACCTTCCTACTTCTCGACTCCTACCATATTTCTCATTCCATCCCCCAATATTCCACACGAATTCAAAATGGCCTTAATCTGTCCCATGCACGAACATCTTCCATTTAGTACAGACTCCACCAATGCTTCCTTTACTAACCTGTGATTATCCCTACTTATCCCTCTTTCCCAGTAGTTCCGCATTTTTACTATCATCATAATTTCGAAGATGAAATTCCCGAATTACTTTTAATAGCAAAACTATTAAACCTCTCATTAAAACTACCATCCTTCTATGATACTATAATTGTGATCTTCCTGATCAAGCTCTTCTGTCAAAACCTCAAGTTTTTGCTCCATACCCGGTTACTGACCTAATTTTAAACAACCTTCAGTGGTAACTTAGTATCTCCTAGACTTACTAACCTGAAATAACTACTTAGAACTAATCCTTTAGCCCCATTCCTCTTTTTTCAATTATTTCTCTATGCTTATCCTGCTTACCGTCCTTCCCTAACCTACGCCCTATGTAAATAATATAATCCGCAACAGGTAAATTCCCCCTCCCCCAAATCTAAACTCCTCTTCCTCCTCTTCTCACTTTCCCAGAAACCAAAACTACTGCTTTACTAACGTTAAGTACTATTGTTATCGTTAAGTACTATCTAAAGTAAAACACTTCTAAAATATCCAAAAACATGCAGGTTTTTTTTTGCTGAGTCAACCAACTGTAAAGTATCATCAGTGAACAATAGTGCAAAGAGGCGCATCAAATCGAGCTATACCACTGGAGTCTGGTTTTTTCCAATATTTCGAGGGTATCGAATAATCTCAAGGAATTCGTGCAACCTTGCTTTACTCCAAGCCTACATACTACGACTCTAGATACATATTGCCCTACCCTTCCTACCATCTCAGCTAATAAATAAATATGAGCTAATATTCCTGTAAAACGTATCGGAAGGCCAATACTTAATAAACTCTTTATTAATAAATCCCCGCTAACCTCATTGAACGCACCCCTAAGATCCAAAAACAAAGACATATCCTACCACCCTTTGTCGTAGTATACTTCTTAACTAATGAACTTACTATAAAATTTGACCTACCGCAGAATAATTTCGCCTAAATTTGGCCTACATTTCAATTTGTTTTATCCCTTTTTCTAACCAATCATCTAATTTTCTGCATAGAATCCTAATAAAGCACTTACCCAGATCCATTTAATACCCATTTCTAACTCCTCCTTAATGAATACATTTTCAGCCACTTTTGAATACAGAACTCTCAGTATTTTCTTTATCTAGGTTGTTAAAAGTGCGTGTTTGTAATATTTATGTAATATTTTCATGAGGTTGTCAAAAAGCCGTATCTGCAATGTCTCCGTAACGGCTAAGGCTTTCAAGTTGAAACTTTCAAGGAATATCGAGGATGATGCTGAACTAAATCAAAAGATACTGTCTGCATTAAAGTCGTCAAAAAGACTTATATGCAATATCTCATGAAGAGCTAAGGGTATTAAGTTGAAATTTACAGCGAATGCTGAGCTAAATCAAAAGACATTGTATGTATCTAGGTAGTTAAAAATGCGTGTCTGCTATATCTCGAAAAGGTTAAGAGTATCAAGTCGAATTCAATCAAAACTCGCCCTGTGCATCCAGGTAGTAAAAAAGACGGATCTGTAACACCTCAGGAATGGTTAAGGGTATTAAATGTAAACTTTCAGGTAATTTTGAAGGGAATATTGAAATATCAAAACACAGTATGTCCGTCCAGATCTTAAAAAGTCGTATCTGCAGTACCTTAAGTACGGTTGAGATTATAACTTAAAAGCTTAAGAGACCCAGATGAAAATTTTTAGGGAGAATCAGACGGGTAGATCAGTTAGATTATACATTTTGACTTGGAGGACCAAGAGGAGCTTTTCAAGGAGGATAGACGTCTGAAGAGAAGTGTGGTGGCATTGATCCTTTGTCTGAAATATTCTTCTTTTTTTTTTATGTTAATCTGCTAAAAATTATTGATCATGAAGACACATCAACTGAAGTTTCAAAAACAAGGAAACTTCAGCCGGAAGCAAATCTGGCTGCATTGGTTCTTGAAGTCATATTTTTAGTTGAGAACTTTTTTTTTAGTAAATGAGCCAAACTTGAATTTATGTAAACAAACGAGCAGTTAAGGTAAATATAATACAATAAGATTATTGTAGTAAAACAGTCAATCAATATTTGTCTATATTCCGGGCCGGGACATGATGTCCCGGCCCGTAGAACATGATGTCCCGGCATCATAGAACATGATGGGGATCAGTTTAGTGCCAAACTCGAGATGCTGTTTGTGGTTTTTTTCGACGCTAGTGCCTGTTCTCACTCCTATAAGTTATCATTTATTAAGTAGCTTCAAGTAGGTCCTGATGTGGCTAATCTACACAATTTTGTTTCTAAAAAAAAAACAAATATTTTGTTCATTTTAAAAATAATTTGCTAATTGAGGGGTAATTTCAGCAAATTCGTGCTGACAGCGAAGATTTTTTTTGTCGCCAAGATAACACAATCTTTTTATTTTTTAAAAACTGTCACAAGCTCTAAGAAAGTTGAGTCCGCCAGAAAATCAGCCAGTCGAAGTATTATAATATAATAAGATTATATAATATAAAATTATAATAAGCAATCATTAAATAGATATAGTACGCAAAAATAGCATTTCTAAAAATTAATAAAATTAACTTTACACTACAAATGGCAAAAGAAAGGAAAGAGTTGATTTCACGTTTAATTTATGAAGGGGAATTTATATATATATATTTCTATGGAACATTCCTATTAGGATCAGTATGGAAATTTTGGGCAAATAGCAATGTCTAAATGGGAAAAATGACAAAGGAAAAACAATTTTCTTTTAATTATGGCACCATGATGGTATCGCAAACACCATGTCGGAATGGTGGTTATGGCACTATCGATAAAACGCTGGAAAATTCAACATGTCTAGTTTGCAAAGGATAACTGGCTATATTAACTAAATGGAGAAGCGGTTTATACGACTTATACACTCTGGAGACTTGCATATTGTCCAAAAAACTGATAGCAGAATTTGAAATTTCTGCCTTTTTTTCAATTTTTGTATTTACTTCTCTCAAAATGGAGGAACGTAAAGATAACTAGATAATGTTACTAAAAACTTCAACAAATTGATCAAGGAAAAATAAACGAGAAATAAAAGCAAACAAATGGGCCTAGAAAAATAGCTGAATAGAATACATGAAGTAAAAAGAATGATAAACAAACGAAATCTCAAGCGATTATTAAGTTCTGGAAAAAAGAAAAAATATTGTAGATTGATAAAATAATTTTATATTAACAATAAAAATCACCTTATTCAGTCTGAGCTATTTCCAATGTCTCATTAATTTCAAGCTCCGAGACAATAAATTGGATAACCAAGAAATATTTATTGAATATGAAATAAATACGTGAATTAACCAAAAAGCAAAGTATCGAAATAAAAAATAAATAAATAGAAGCACAGAGGACACGAGGAAGGGCTTCTATATGTAACAAAAGTTATCATGACGATAAATATTCCATAGCCGTAGCAATGATTCAAATACCTTTCTAATTCTTTCTTGAAAATATATAAATAGTAGGTATCTACTTATTATCTCGAGCTGAAGCGCATTAATGAGAAAAGTTAAATCCAGGAATACAGATTCTCTTGTTTCATACAATATCTTAAATATACAGTGGTTTTTCTTCTTCTTTTTTCAATTTTTTCGTAGGGATTTTTCAATGTCTATATTTTCAGACTTAAATCTTGGTTTTTGTTAATATTATTGTAAAAATTTAGGTGTTACCAGACACGTTGGTGACGCGCTGTCTTCTGAAAGGTCACCCCGACTCCGACCTGGGAGGGTCGTTAGTATTGGGATAGTTCCTTGGGGAATTGTTGAAAACCGCCAGTCTCTAGTCGGAAAAGGGAAAGATGTTCCATATATGTCAATCGACAAACCAAGGTGGGTTTTTTAATCCTTCTTTGTTTTATAATAATTTCTGGTGTATTTTCCACATCATTTTCTAATGAGTTATAAAAGTTTTCTTTTTTCTTCAAATTATGTGGTTTTAGCTTACTAAGCTCCGTATGTTTTTCTTAATTCAACCTTTAATTTACCCCCCTTTTTTAATCAATGCTTAGTGAGTGAATGTGCTTTGTCAGCGGCTATACCTTGGGGGCATATAAGGTATATATAGAAAAGATGATCGCATAAACTTTGGAGGGGAATCCTTTGATTGGTAGTCAATAAGTTCTAGTGCTTTTTTTATGATTCAGAGGGATCGGAGGGTGGATACCCTCCCCCACACATAAAATTTTCCCGAATTATTTAACAGCTGCGCTCGACTTAAAGTTCTGTAAGGAATTTTGAAATCTTTCACCATAGACATGAAAAAATCTGAATGGTTTTTGAAATCTAAAATATCGATATTAGGATATCTAGAAAAGCTTATCACAAATTTAAAATTAGTATCAGGTACAAGTCCTTACTTTATTTCATCCACCAATTTCATTTTATTCACTCTTTAATTTTTAAGTTTTTCACTATTTTGTTCCTTCATTCATTCTATTTTTCTATGTTTTAAGAAACAGATATTTGATTATATAGAAGAGTGGAAACCAATATATAAAAAGCATATGCACTCGACCGAAATGCATGTGATATATAAATGTGCTATCTAAACTGCATAGAATGTACTTCAAAATTTAAAATTTATATCTGGTTTCGTGCTCACTATGTACACACTGTATTACGAATGTATATATATATATATATATATATATATATATATATATATATATATATATATATATATATATATATATATATATATATATATATATATATATATATATATATATATATTGTAATATATTTAGTACCCAAGATTGACCAACAAATCAGGTTTCTTTTTTAGGTGTTTTCTTCAACAGTTATCGATAAAAAGGCACTAGAGGTTACGAACAAAACTGCTAATCAAAGTCGATAAGATAAGATATTTGTTTCAAAGAATTTGTATCGCAAGTCCCGAGGTGCCGAATTCGCATTTCAGAGGCATAAAAAAAAACAATATAAACAAAAAAACATAAAATAAGCACAAAAAATAAAAAACTGGCAAACAATGCAAAAACAATAATATTAGAATGGCAAATCTTTCATTAGTCAAAAATATTAAACTGCAAAATGTTAGCAAAAGTGACGCAAGATAAGAAAATAACAAAGATCAGGATACAAGAGAGCAGAACCTGATGTCTATATTTTTGATTGTTGTCAGCATATAAACCCATTCAAATAAAAGTGCGGGAAATACAGATTATTTTCTTAGAAAGATAATTTAATCCATTGGAAAACTAAGGCAAGAAAGTTGAGATGAAACTTATTTGTAATTTCCTTCGTGAAATTTGACACGAAGCTCATAAATAAAATGAAGAGATGTTGCCAGTTAAGAGCCTGAAAAGATGAATATTTAAAGAAGATTCTGATGGGAGACAAACTACTTTCAAACAGTTCGTGGTTACGAATTGTTGTAAGGAGCAACCCGGCTCAACAGTAACCAAAACTCTAAAAAACGGAATTTTGATACAAGTAGTTACATCAAAAGGATCGTATACAGAGAACCCTACTGTAGAAGTTTCGAGCTCCTATCTATAAAAATGTGGAATTTTTCATTTTTTGCCAGAAGACAGATCACAGATGCGTGTTTATTTATTTTTTTTCTTTGCTTTTTTCCCCCAGTGGTGATCATATAAACCCGTTGGTCCTGGAATGTCGCGAGAGCGCTCATTTTAACGAAAATTAAAAGTTTTAGTGCCCTAATACAAAAAATTGTAGAGCACCTAGGTCCCCTCCCACGCTCATTTTTCTCCAAAGTCTCCGGATCAAAATTTTGAGATAGCCGTTTTGTTCAGCATAGCCGAAAAACCCAATAACTATGTCTTTGGGAACGACTTAATCCCCCACAGTCCCCAGGGAAGGGGCTGCAAGTTACAAACTTTGACCATTGTTTACATATAGTAATGGTTATTGGGAAATGTACAGACGTTTTCAGGGGGACTTTTTCGTTTGGAGGGTGGGGGTGGGTTGGTCTGGGGAAAGGGGACTACGTGGGAGGATCTTTCCATGGAGGAGTTTATCATGAGGGAAGATAATGTTCATGAAGGGGGAGCAGGATTTTCTAGCACTATTAAGAAAAACAATGAGAAAATAAATAATTTTTTTTTCAACTGGAAGTAAGGAGCAGCATTAAAACTTAAAACGAATAGAAATTATTACGTATATAAGGGGTTTCGTCTCCTCCTCAGTACCTCGTTCTTTACGCTAAAGCATTTCTAGTAATTTCAACTATTTATTCTACGGCATTTATGATTCAAGGGTCATTCTTAAAGAATTGGGACAAAATTCAAGTTTTAGTGTAAAGAGTGAGGTATTGATGAGGGGGCGAACCCCCTCATATACGTAATAAAGATATACAAATACAGAAGTTCGTTACGTAAGTTAATTCGTAAGTTACGTATATTTATTACTAATAAATTTACTACTAATTACTAAATTACTATTTACTAACAACAATTTGACTTTGTCCCAATTCCACTTTTTAAAACAATAAAAAACTTTAGCGTAAAGAATAATGCTTTGAGGAGGGGACAGCCCCTTTCATATACGGAATAATTTGTGTTCGTTTTAATGTTGCTCCTTACTTTCAATTGAAAAAACTTGTTTTTTTATTTAATATTAGCTTAAGTTCACCTAACCTTGTAAAGAGAACGCCTTCATGTCGAAGATTATTGGATTCTGTTATGCATTCTGTCTGACTGCAAGAGTTTTAGCATACGTAAAAACCGTTTTCACAAGTGGGTATAAAAGAAACCCAACCAGAGTATGTAAATTTACCCAAGAAACAGCTGTAAACCGAATACGACGATTATTTGATATTATTTTTAAAGTATAAACGTCTATTATACTTAGAACACTAATCAGAAGTTCGTACCAATTTTTGGAACCCTCGGCACAAAGAGAAAATTCTGACTGATGAGTCCGGCACCGTTACCTTAATGTTATCTAACCTGTTGTATATTATAACAATGAAATATGTTACCAGAAACAAACATATTAGAAAAACAGATTCCAAAATTATTATTGAAGAATGGACACATAAAATCAGATTTTTAAAAACCTTTAACCGTCAGTTTGGAACTTTTGGTTTTTTCAATTTTTTTTTTTTGTGTAAATACTAGTATTCCAGTGTCTGAATAAGGTTTAATCTTTGCTCCACGGATTTTCGTTCTAGCTCACAAATGAAATCTAAATCTGGCATTCAGGGGGTTATTTTTCTAGTACTTAAGTGTTGCAATTAAAATCAGATTCCTAAAAACCTACAAAAAATATTTTGAAACTTTAGTATTTTTCATTCCTTACGCAAACACTACCGTTCTAGTGTCCGAATAAGACTTAATTGTTGGCCCCACGGATTTTTGTTCTAGCTCCCAATGGAAATTTAAATCTCGTTCCCAAGTGGATTATTCTAGTACACTGGTCCAATAAAAACCAGATTCTTAAAAACTTTCAAAAAATATTTTGGAACTTTAGTATTTTTCACAGTTTTTTTTTTTACGTAAATATTACCATTCTAGCGTCCGAATAAGACTTAATTGTTGCCCCCACGGATTTTTGTTCTAGCTCCCAACGGAAATTTAAATCTCGTTCCCAAGTGGATTATTCTAGTACACTGGTCCAATAAAAACCAGATTCTTAAAAACTTTCAAAAAATATTTTGGAACTTTAGTATTTTTCACAGTTTTTTTTTTACGTAAATATTACCATTCTAGCGTCCGAATAAGACTTAATTGTTGTCCCCACGGATTTTTGTTCTAGCTCCCAATGGGAATTTATACCTCGCACCCAAGTGGACTATTCTAGTATACTGGTTCAATAAAGACTAGATTCCTAAAAACGTATAAAAATTAGTTTGGAACATTAGAATTTTTCAGTTTTTTTCTTTTAAATAATACCGTTTTAGTGCCCATATCAAAATATAAATGTCCATTTACAAATACCCACTTAACAAATTAATTCCAGATGCTAGGCCAGCAGGAAAATGCCTAGTCCTGCTGCAAGAAAAAGTAGAAAAAGTGTCCATAGCCATGCTCTTTGCGCCCGAAACACATTCTGTGCCACAACGATTGATTGAATCAATCGTTGATCGTTCCAAATAGACAGTAGTAACTTGGACATTTTGCTGGTCAAGTTTACCCAATTTACCTCCTCCCCCCTTCACAAGTTGTTCTTTTCACAGGATAATATGTAATTCGGCCACCAAAGCCAACTTTGGCTCCCATCAGAACCTTGCTTAAATGATCATCATTTTCTGAGCTTGCAACTAACAATGTTTCTTCATATCATTAATGAGCTCGACATCAAATTTCAAGAACAAAATGAAGATTATCCATTCTATCTACATCACATCCTCTTCATATACCAGTCTATTAAGTCAATTTCTATCTTTTGATTGTGTAGGTCTCATTTGGCGGCTCTTAACAACCGTCATTCTTACTTTTTACTTGTGGATGACGGGTCGGTTGGCCGCTATGGAGCTGAAATAGAACTTCGGCGCAAGTTAGGACGTATCATATCTGGTCAAAGACTGCCTTCAAGGACACCTTGCAATGTGCCCATGGTCTGTCTAGTCGTTGAGGGAGGAATACACACTATTAGGAAAGTTCTCGAGTATGTATCTGAAAAACCTCCAGTCCCAGTTGTGGTTCTTGAAGGATCTGGAAGGGCTGCAGACCTTCTAGCTTTTGCCTACAGGTATTGCATCTTATCTTTCAAGCATAAAACGTTGGGGATAGGGTCGTATCCGGGATTTTTTTTTTGTTTTTTTACGAAAGGATTTGCAAAAAAACTCTAAAAACACATCAAAATTTGTTTACTTCCATTTTGGTTGTGTTTTTTCGAGTTTGAGGGGGTCAAACTCCTCCCCCCTCCCCCTGGATACGGCCTTGGTGGGTATGGTTGGCTGCCTGCCAATAGATTTTGACCCTTAATAAGGAAAATATACGTTCTAATTTGTGACTGAAAAACCCCTCTCCAGTTTTCCACAAACATTTTTTCTATATGATTTGATTGGAGTAACAAAAAAAAAAAAAAAAAAAAAAAAAAAAATCCTTCATAGTAATGAATGGTAAGTAACGATCCTTGTCAATGACGAAAGTATAAGAGCTTAACTATTGATAACATAATCAAACGTTACCGATAGTTATCCTAAATATGTATTCTAAATATGCATTTGTTTATTAGTAATTAGTGCAGTTATTAGTACACAAGAAAGTTCGTATAATTATAGAAAAGGCAAGGAAATCAACTCAATAAGGGACAATTTTACTAAAAAATATGCCGTCAACTTTTGCTTGCATTGCAAGAGTACCCATAAGCTACTATTATCCATGACATATGAAGCCACTATAATCAGAAATGTTTCCCCTGAACGGAATGCTGGGAATTTCTGTATTTTCCCACTGAGCGGATGTTGTTTTATCATTTTTTTTCAGGACTGATTGTATTTATCTTGTTGTCACTTCGAAAAAAATTTTATTTTTTACAGTTATGAAGTATAAAAGTGTCAAATATATTGGATTTTGGTATTCAAAATTAAAAATGCTGAATCAAAAATTTTTACTTGATTTTGCTAATCTTAGTTTTAATGTTTTACTTTGAGCAAACTACTTTGATAATACGTTACTTTTTATAAACACTCAGTCTAAAGGCATTAAATATTTTGGTGTTTAATAACAAAGTTCAAAACTTTCGATATTGTTAAAAAATATCCGTCCAACAGTTTTTGTAAGTTGGCTATCGTTTTGTATATTTTTTGTAATTGCTTACTTTTTTCATTTTTATACACTTTTACTTCAACTGACATACTTTTTCCATTGCCTTTACAAAAATGTCTGTCTCTAAGCTTCATTAAATAAAAAAAAAACAAGTTTTTTTAATCGAAAGTAAGGAGCAATCTTAAAACTTAAAAACGAACTGAAATTATTACGTGTATGAGGTGTTGCCCCTCCTCAACACCTCGCTCTTCACGCTACAGTTTTTCGGCACCTTAAAAACAGTTTTTTTGAAAAGTTTTTCTTTTAGAAAAGAAGCAAATAGAAAAGGTTTTCCAATTAAATTAAGGAGCAAGTTTAAAACCTAAGACAAATATAAATTACTTTGTATCTCAACACCTTGCTCATTAGACAAAAGTTTTTTAGTGCTTTAAAAATCTTTTTTTCCCATTACAAATTTAAAAACAAAATTGGACAAAAGCTAAACTTCAGAAAAGAGCAAGGAGCTAAGGAGGAGACAACCCCCTTCATATAAAGAATAATCTGTTCAAATAGGTTTCAAATCTGTTCCTTGCTTTAGTTGAAAAGCTCTTTTTTTATTTAATTTCGGATTGTTTCCCAAATCATGCCCAGAGCTAACCAAGATATAATTTGAGGTACCGGTCCCGGAAATCCCTGGTTAATTGCTTTTAAAATGTGTAAACCAGCAATTGTATACGTTGAGTAGTACCTTCCTACGTTTGAATTTGCACTTAAAATTTTGGATAAAATTTGAACATACTTGAAAAATTGGTGATGAATAGTAATTTCAATAAAAGTCCTTATTAATATTAAACTACTAAAGAATTCCGGTTGGATCAAAGGGGGTATTATTGTTTGTATGGACTGAAATTCTGTGAGACTTTTGGTCGTCTACATGACTGAAGCCATCTGCAATAGCCATCTACAATAGGATCTGATTATCGATAAATACATTACATACATTTGTTTAAAAGCATTGAAGTACTTCATATAAACATAAAAGAAAATATTTCTATTTAAAGTTGCTTAAAACTAAGTTCCTAGCAGTATTTGCCACCCCAAAGAAATTTCCTAGCAGGGTTGATGATGGCCTGCCCTGTTTCCACCTCTGTGCTGGTAGATACGGGAATGTAACATTTTAGCTATATAGAGTAACGTTTTATTTAATTTTTACTCTCCCTACCACTTTCAACATTTATTTGAAGACTCATAAAGAGTAAGAAGTTTGTCCATTAAATTGTTCTTATTTTGGAATCTAACCTACCCCCGCCTAAACAATGATTCAACCCCGCTCCCCCTCATTATAGCGGATACGCAATTACATATAACCAAACGTAACCTAGTTTCATTACAAGTAAAGCGAATCACCTTCAGAATTTTAAAATGATTGCAAATTCGTCCTCTTTGGCGTAAAGTTGTAGTCTGGTGCCCTAAAATGTCGGAAAACAAGACTTTCCCCTGGCCCAATTTGTATGGCTACTTTAAAAAGAGCTTTAAATTTACGTTTCAATGAGTTCCCTCCCAATTATCTTGGACTTTTGATTTTATTCAATCACCTATGAGAAAAAAAAAACAAGAGCTAAGAGCTCATATGGCACTTGTGACGAGGCAAGAAGAGCTTAGAGCCAAGAGATCATATGGTATGAGCTCTAGCAAAATTCTATGAATAAATAGATTGATTTAAAAGGAAAATAAGAGGCTTATTGTCGGTCAGGATTTAAAATAAGAGCCCTGAGTCATGATGTCCTTCTAAATATCAAAATTCATTAAGATCCGATCACCCACTCGTATGTTATAAATACCTAATTTTTTCCAATTTTTCCTCTCCCTTTAGCCCCTCAGATGGTCGAATTTGGGAAAACGACTTTATCAAGTCAATTTGTGCAGCTCCCTGACACGCCTACCAATTTTCATCGTCCTAGCACGTCCAGAAGCACCAAACTCGCCAAATCACTGAACCCCTTCCCCAACTCCCCCAAAGAGAGCGAATCTAGTACGGTTCCGTCAATCACGTATCAAGGACATTTGCTTATTCTATCCACCAAGCTTCGTCCCGATTCTTCCACTCCAAGTGTTATCCAAGATTTCCCCCTCCAACTCCCCCCAATGTCAAAAGATCTGGTCGGGATTTGAAATAAGAGCTCTGAGACATGAATTCCTTCTAAAAATCAAATTTCATTAAGATCTGATCACCCGTTCGTAAGTTAAAAATACCTCATTTTTTCTAATTTTTCAGAATTACCCCCCCCCAACTACCCCAAAGAGGGCGGATCCTTTCCGGTTATGTCAATCATGTATCTAGGACTTGTGCTTATTTTTCCCACCAAGTTTCATCCCGATCCCTCCACTCTTAAGTGTTTTTCAAGTTTTAAGTTTTCCCCTCCCATCTCCCCCCCCAATGTCACCAGATCTGTTCGGGATTTAAAATGAGAGCTCTGAGACACGATACCCTTCTAAATATCACATTTCATGGAGATCTGATCACCCGTTCGTAAGTTAAAAATACCTCATTTTTTCTAATTTTTCAGAATTAACCCCCCCCCCCCCCCAACTACCCCAAAGAGATTGGATCCGTTGCGGTTATGTCGATCATGTATCTAGGACTTGTGCTTATTTTTCCCACCAGGTTTCATCCCGATCCTTCCACTCTAAGTGTTTTCCAAGTTTTAGGTTTCCCCCTCCCAACTCCCCCACCCCAATGTCGCCAGATCAAGTCGGGATTTAAACTAAGAGCTCTGAGACACGATATCCTTCTAAGTATCAAATTTCATTGAGATCTGATCACCCGTTCGTAAGTTAAAAATACCTCATTTTTTCTAATTTTTCAGAATTAACCCCCCCCCCCCCCCCAACTACCCCAAAGAGAGCGGATCCGTTCCGGTTATGTCAATGATGTATCTAGGACTTGTGCTTATTTTTCCCACCAAGTTTCATCCCGATCCCTCCACTCTAAGTGTTTTCCAAGTTTTAGGTTTCCCCCTCCCAACCCCAACCCCCAATGTCACAAGATCTGCTCGGGATTTAAAATAAGAGCTCTGAGACACGATATCCTTCTAAATATCAAATTTCATTGAGATCCGATCACCCGTTCGTAAGTTAAAAATACCCCATTTTTTCTAATTTTTCAGAATTAACCCCCCCTACTACCCCAAAAAGAGCGGATCCGTTTCGGTTATGTCAATCATGTATCTAGGACTTTCGCTTATTTTTACCACCAAGTTTCATCCCGATCCCTCCACTCTAAGTGTTTTCCAAGATTTTAGGTTTCCCCCCTCCAACTCCCCCCATTGTCATCAGATCCGGTCAGGATTTAAAATAAGAGCTCTGAGACACAATATCATTCCAACATCAAATTTCATTAAGGTCCCATCACCCGCTCATAAGTTAAAAATACTTTAATGTTTCTATTTTTTTCGAATTAACCGGCCCCCCACTCCCCCCCCCCAGATGATCAAATTGGCAAAACGACCATTTCTAATTTAATCTGGTCCGGTTCCTGATACGCTTGCCAAATTTCATCGTCCTAGCTTACATGGAAGTGCCTAAAGTAACAAAACCGGGACCGACAGACAGACAGACCGACAGAATTTGCGATTGCTATATGTCACTTGGTTAATACCAAGTGCCATAAAAACAAATAAACTTACATCGACTATGTGTCATCTGAAAAAAAAAAGAGCGAAATTCCACATTGTGAAGATTCGAGCTTGAAGCCTCTTTGGTTGGGTTCTCAGATATGATCTATCTAATAAAGGGATTTTCAATAAGTTCACTTGCTTTTTTGGGGTTGTTCCCCCTTTTTTCCAAAATCAGGCAAATTCTCTCAGATTTTTGGTTTTGGGTGGGTAACAATAAATTGAAAACATTGTATATATTTAGAATCAGCATAAAAAGCCAGCACTGACAGTGAAGCAATTTTCATGAGAATTCCATTTTTAGTTTCGGTGAATATTGGCACGCGTCACTTTTTACTTCCAGTTTTTTATCACAAACTGTTTGAAAAGATTCCCTTGGGAATTTTTTTTTATTTACTTTTATTTATTCATTTTATTTACTTGAATAGGACAATAAAAAAAAGAAAGAGGGTCAATTTGGACAGCTGGATATTAAGTTTAAATTTTGTTTTTCTTTTGCTATTTTATTTTTTTTGATTGTCTGAATATATAAGGGATTTAAGTTCGAGTGGGAGAATTGTCCATTTATGAAAGAGGTACATTTTACATAGCCGTTATAAAATCAAAACGTGGTATCTGTGCAGGGAGGATGATTTTTGAGTATCGCTACTCTTTCTGTAAACTATTCTAAAGCGCAGGAAATTGTATAAAGACAAGTCTACATCTGTTATAATCTACGGAAGCAATAAATATGTTCTTCATAAAATAAAAAGTTCTTGAGTGACAAGATTTATTTTATATATTTTTTACAAATAACCCTTTCTGTTTCTCTATTTTTTTATTATTCAAATTCCCTTAGGTACTAATTGACTCAAAAGGTGGTGTATTATAAAAAGACATTATGGGAGAATTGAAAAATGACGGAAAAAGGGATTTCAGTTTTTAATTTTCTGGAGGACCAGTTGTTTGTTTCTGGATTTTGATTTGGCATTCAAGAAATGGGAAAGTAGTTTAATTATCAAGAAATCTGTTTCCCAACTGCTTTTGTGTGTTGAAACAGAAGATATGATGTATTTTGGAGAGACAATATGTGCTTCTAAATGTCTTAAGTACCAAATACGATATGGGAAAGCAGATTGGACAAATCGATGAAACTTGGACAATTTTGATTCAAATTCGGAATTTGATTGATTCGATAGTTTCATTGTCAGGGGACGGACCCTTTGGCACCTTTTGAAATATTACAGTCTATGTTTTATTTAATGCTATTTTATCATGAAATTTATATTTAATAATTATTGGAAAACCGCCTGTCATTCCTTGCCTTGACCTTGAAACCTGCCTTGATGAGGGTATAGCGAGTCAGATTTTGGTTTTTCACAGAAATAAGTCTGAACATCGATATGTGAGCTCTGGTTTATGTTAAGTCTCCATTAAAAGTAGATTCACGTCACCATCTTGTAGGAATACAGCTGAAAAACAGTTTTCCAAGAATATCGAGGCCACCTTGGATTTTTGATAGAACCGGCTTGAATAATATTTTTGCTACAGTTTCTTCCGAAGATTCTAAAATAATGGAGCTATCTCACCTCCCATAAGATAGAAAACTTCATATATGTTACAGAATATGCATAGTCTTGTCAACGATCAGAAATTTAAACAAACTCTCTGCGATGAATTATATGTCGGTGGTATGTCTAGATTTCAAGTGGAAATGTGCCTATTTGTCGATTGGCCTATCGTTTTTCTGAAATTTTCTTTCTTTCTCTTGTTTGAAAAGTTTTAATTTTTTTTTTATAACATTGCAGATTGATAAATTTCTAATAAAAATTTATTTCAGGTACATTGATGAAAATGGTGACTCTACACTTCTTGACAGTTTACGGGAGCAAATGACTACAACCATAGCTAAAACGTTTAGAGTCGATATGGAGAAAGCTAAGGTTCTATATTTCGAAATTTTGCAGTGTGTTAAAAAGAAAAACTTGGTAAGTCTGAAATGAATATCTATTTTAGTTTTACATCATCCGATATGTTGTAAATATTCTAATCGACTTTTGAGGCATGGCTGTCCATATGCGTCTTCTGCAACTGCTAGACACGAGCCTTCCGTTTTGTAATGCGGTAGGGGACAAGCCTTTGACTAACTAATACCTTACCTAAATTCTGTATTATGTTAAAAAAAATATTTACTTAGTCCGAGTTCAACATTTGATTAGTAACAACCGATCACTGGAAAAAATTAATTCCTGTAAATGGCAATGGAAATGCCTGGGGTATTATTACTACTGCTAAACCTTGATCATTCAGCAGCCAATCTGAGATTTTTTTTTTTTTTTTTTTTTTTTTTTTTTTTTTTTTTTTTTAGGTTTTATCATTGAAGCTTTGATTAACTCAATAACATCAGAATTGTATTGCCGAAACCATTGTTTCGTCACCAAACATCATAGCCGTGGATGTATTGTCAACACAGTTTTATAACATATTATTTGGCCATGGATTGTTTTGGGTACCCGACTGACTGACTGTATTTCAAACAGTACAAAATTGTACGAAAAGTGTGGTTCAATCTGCACGAAAAATGTGGTTCAGTCCCGCTTTCTAGGTCTATAATGACAGAAAGGTTGAGATTGCTAGGGTACGTTCTGCGGATGAAGGATGACCGATTTCCAAAGATTGTCCTTTTTAGCCAAACTTCTAGAATTAGATGGGGACTTCCTGGGAGGATATAAAGATAAAGGCTTTGCATAGATTGCGATGGAGGACTATCGTGCGCAGCTGTCTTGGCCTCAAGTGACTTGGTGGCTTGGTGAGTTGTTAGTAGCAGTAGTAGTACTTTGCCACCTAACACTAAATATTTTTTGAAGCCAGTATGATTAATTTCATTTTAAGATATGCTCTAGAGCATTGTTCACACTTAAGCATATCCACACAAACGACAAGATTTGTTTCGATATTTTCGTTGTATGTTTCACGGATTTGGTCAGATTAGCCTACAGAAGACCTATATATGCCGGATGCATATTTATTATGAAATCATAGTACATAATGTTTATTCAGTACCCGCTGGATAGCCCCTGTCTTTTTTAGACCCCTCTCTGCCTCTTGGCCCCATCTTCTTTTGTAGGCTAAATAATTCGGAACGTTGTATTGTCTTCGTCCCTTTCAACAGAAACAAGCTAAATAGGAACAAAATTGTGGTTGATGTTAGAGGCAGCTAAACAGATCAGAACGATAAAATTTTAATATTTTCGTTCTTTTTAGCCTTTTTTATTTTCAATAATTTTATATGCTTATGTAAAACTTCCATCTTTGATTTTACGTCCGACGAAAGTTCCAACCAGTTATAATTTTTGTAAATTGATCCTTCCCGCTCAAGCTCTAGGTTTCAAATAAGGAATTGCCCATCGGATGGTCTGAATTCCAACATACTGTATGCAAATATTGATCACCAAGAATTTCGATCTTCAGAGACGTTACCTGGAAATAAACGGATGAAAAACAACTAGTGCCCGCAGTGTTTAGCGTCTAACAACTTCGCTAAAAAGTAAAAAAATCAACAAAAACTTGGCAATTAAAATTTAATCTCCAGTGCTGTAGGATTAAAGTGGAATTTTCAAACAGTTCGTGGTAACGAACTGTAGTAAGGAGCGACCCGGCTCAATAGTAACCAAAACTCTAAAAAATGGAACTTCGGTACCAATAGCTACATCAAAAGAATCGCATTTTAATGCTGATTTTAAATATATAAGTTTCATTATGTTTAGTCTTACCCATCAAAAGTTACGAGCCTGAGAAAATTTGCGTTATTTTAGAAAATAGGGGGAAATCCTATCTACAAAAATGTGGAATTTTATATTTTTTGCCAGAAGGCAGATCACGGATGCGTGTTTATTTGTTTGTTTGTTTTTTTCCCCAGGGGTGATCGTATCGACCTAGTTGTCCTAGAATGCTGCGAGAGGGCTCATTCTAACGGAAATGAAAAGTTCTAGTTCCCTTTTTAAGTTACCAAAAAAATTGGAGGGCACCTAGGCCCCCTCCCACGCTAATTATTTTCCCAAAGTCAACGGATCAAAACTCTGAGATAGCCATTTTATTCAGCGTAGTCGAAAAACCTCAAAACTATGTCTTTGGGGACGACTTACTCCCCCACAGTCCCCGTGGGAGGGGTTACAAGTTCAAAACTTTGACCAGTGCTTACATATAGTAATGGTTATTGGGAAGTGTACAGACGTTTTCAGGAAGATTTTTTGGTTGGAGGCAGGGGTTGAGAAGAGGGGGATATGCTGGGGGAGCTTTTCTTCGAGGAATTTGTCATGGGGGAAGAAAATTTCCATGAAGGGAGCGCAGGATTTACTAGCATTACTTAAAAAAAACAATGAAAAAATAAATATGAAAAAGTTTTTTTTTCAGCCGGAATTAAGCAGCAGCATTAAAACTTAAAACGAACAGAAAATTATTACCCATATGAGGGGCTCACCTCCTGCTAATACCTTGCTCTTTACGCTAAAGTATTTTTAGTAATTTCAACTGTTTATTCTGCGGCTTTTGTGATTCAGGGATCATTCTTAATGAATTGGGACAAAATTTAAGCTTTAGTGTAAAGAGCGATGTACTGACGAGGGGGCAAACCCCCTCATATATGTAATAAAAATATGAGAATACAAAAGTTCTTTACGTAAGCTAATTTATAAGTTACGTATATGTTTTACTTATAAAAAGATTCTTAAAAAATTAAAAGTTCTAGTCGCCTTTTTAATTAACCGAAAATCGGAGGGCAACTAGGCTTCCTCCCTCGCTTTTTTTTCTCAAAATCATTCGATCAAAATTATGAGAAAGCCATTTAGCCAAAAAAAATAAATATACAAATTTTGTTTTAATTATTCCTCTGCGGAGAGCCAAAATCAAAACATGCATTGATTCAAAAACGTTCAGAAATTAAAGAAAAAAAAAACAAGTCTTTTAAATGAAAGTAAGGAGCGACATTAAAACTTAAAACGAACAGAAATTACTTCGTATATGAAAGGGGCTTTTCCTTTTCAACGCCCCGCTCTTTACGCTAAAGTTTTTTACTGTTTTAAAATGTAGAGTTAAGAGAAAGTGTCAAACTTTAGCGTAAAGAGCGGGGCGTTGAGAAGGAAAAGCCCCTTTCATATACGAAGTAATTTCTGTTCGTTTTAAGTTTTAATGTCGCTCCTTACTTTCATTTAAAAAACTTGTTTTATTTATTTAATTCCTGTTAAAGACAACTAATCAGAATTTTGTTTTCAAGGATTCGCTTTTGTCAAAATCTATTCTGCACAAGGTAGGCCTAGGTTTCTTTGGTAAAATCGTGGTAGGCTAGTTGGCTTTCAGCTAGTAGGCGTACTTGTCATATCTTACCAATTGCATAATCCTCCTTTGCACTGTGAAATGCCAGAAAAGTTGAGCAATAAGTAGTTTAAGTAGACTGGAACAGGAACGCAATTGCCAAAGGCTAGCTGGTGACGTAATTTTTCTTTTTGCCTTTAGTGTTATTTTTTCTGTTGTAAGTTTCTAATTTGTTTGATTCAGTCTTTAAAAAGTGAGTTGCAGTAACTGCTGAAGTTCTCTAAAAATAGCAGAGTTCTTGTCAGAATAATAATGGACTATACTCAGTTCATTTAGTTCTGTTTATTATTTCAGTTTTTACCTGGAAATAGGTTTTCAGTTTTCTCCAAAACTGAAATTTTTCCAAAATTTGTTTTTAAGTAGGTTTACATATCTTGCAAACTACAACCGAATGTAGTGTAATTCCCTTTTATGTCTGACTTACACGAAACACTTTTGTATCCGCCTCCTTTTTTAGCAGGAGTTACCTGCTCAGGATGCTATTGAAATTAAAATGCCAATAAAATAAGATTTTAGTCCTTTTAGTATTTTTCAATAGTTCTGGGTTGTAGCGGTAGCTAGCAACCCAGTAAGTTGGAAATGAAATGCCACAAAATAATGTTTTAGTCCTTTCAGCATTTCTCAATAAATGGCCAAGATCAGAGCTTTTAACGGGGTTGAAGTCATGTTTGTTATGTTTTAGTTTATATTTTGGTATTTTTCTCTAGAAGTTTGTTTTCAGTTATGCTATATTATGTTTATGTTATATTTATGTTAAGTTATTAGTTGTGTTATGGTTTATGTCGAAGTTATGTCAGTTATATTTAGTTAACTTAGAAGTTGTGGTTTAGTATTTCTCAATAGATGGATAAAGTAGAAGCTTTAAATAGGGTTGAATTTATGTACCCCTATGTTTCATCTAGGCACTTACCCCGTAAATGTATTTCGGGGAAGGGGGACTAAGACCCGTTTTCTTAAAGTTTGAATGTTTTGATGTGACAAATGGAATAACTGGTCAATTCAAACATTTTGGGTGGTGGTCGCTCAAATGGCTTGAGATTTTTTTTTCCTGATGGTGGAAGGTCTTACGCTTTCTAAAATCAATTTTCAGGAGGAACAAGTATGTGAAATTCTGTGTTATTTAACGTGTTAAATAACCATACGTTCGCAAAAATAGTGTTTTGTGGTTTTAATATTTCCCAGTAGGTGGCCAAAGAACCCTAGTGTAGATGAAATTGGTTTCCCAGTGTTTTGGTCAGGTACTCGATCAATGAAGTATTTTAAGGGAGGGGGCCTAAAACCGATTTTTTAATGCTGCTGTGTCTGAGGCGTGGTAAAACTATTAACCTATTAGGCTGAATTTCGCCTGGAAAACGGGTCGCAAATGTCGAAAGTTGGCTCCGTTTTTCGTCCTATCACTATATACGATATACCCCGTGCGTCCTTTCACTCTTTCAATATGGGTATGAAGAAATAAAAACCTGATTTAAACAATTTTTAATTTCTATTTTAATGATCCCCATTTTGTTTTAAGTCTTATTTTATTTTTGAATGTGCTTTGCTGAAGTCGATCCTCAGATATAGAGCCAAAATATTCACTGGGGATAAAAAAAAATCACTGTCTTAGATTTATTCCTCCTTGTTTTACCTGTTTTTGTTTGTGGCTTAAGGAAGTATGCAATTCCATTTGCTCCGTTTTGAGTAGACTAACTACCAGAATATTTTAGATTTTTCTGGATATTCTGAACAAGCAATTCTTCACTCCGCCTGGCTTCTATACTTGCTGCTCTTCTAACCTTGTTCTAGATTTGTTTGAATATCTTCTCTTTCTCAGGGATGGGAGGAAGCCTCCCATGCTTCTTGATATAGTTTCTTGTGGTAGAGCTACCTTTTGTAAGGTCTTCTTGAGAGGGTTGTGCTTGTCTTCTGCTGTATGCATAATGGATATCAGTTTGAAGTACATGTCTTCTGCCGAAGCCAGTTGACACACTTCTTACTTCCAGTTAATAGTGGTTAGATCTTTTTGGATGGCTTCATGATCTCCTTTGATTCAGCCTCTTTTTGGTCTGTATTTAGTTGTTGTTGTGTTCTCTTGCTTCAGAAGCAATCGCCATGTGATCAGATTTCCCAATCAGTTGTTGACCATCAGTATTTCTGATAAGTTTGGGGTACTGGTTTCAGGATGTCGAGTTTGCTCCGTGACTAGTTGCTTCAAGAAATTGTCGTTAAAATAAAAAGATAGAATTAAGGGTGGTTGAAGAATGAATTGTTTTCTAAATATGATTTAATGATTAATTTAATAGGATTCATAGTTGATAGGTTAAATTGGATTTAAATTTAGTGTTTTTTTTTACTAAGGTGTGTTAAGGGAGTAGTTAAATGCTGAGTGTTAAGTTAGTGGTAGCAGGGTATATGACGTTGGTGTTGTGTTTTGTTTTTAAACCCCTTCTGAGGTTAATGTTTATTATTGTTATTTTTTTGGATTTGTCTGGTTATTCCTCCTCCATTACATACTAATTTTTAAGTTGCTTAAAATTTTAAACCTAAATCTTTTTCTTTTAAGATAACCATATTCCAAGGTGATGAGCCTGTAGAGACATCTGGTGAAAACGCAGAAGAACTCGATTTAGCAATTTTAACGGCTCTTTTCCGATCACGTCATTTATCAGTGCCAGAACAACTGAGCCTAGCATTAGCATGGAATAGAACAGACTTGGCAAGACGAGAAATATTTATCTATGGACAAAATTGGCCTGAGGGAGCCCTAGACGAGGCAATGATGGAGGCGTTAGCAAACAATCGTGTTGATTTCGTCAAGCTCTTACTTGAAAAAGGAGTCAGCATGTCACGCTTTATAACTATTCCAAGGCTTGAGCAGCTATATAATGCCGTAAGATTCTCTCCCCATTATTTAAAAATAGATGATAAAAAAAGCGACAAAGGTGTTAGTATGTTGCTGTCAACGTCTTGGTTCAAAAGAGAGGTCGGTATATCGTGATTTAAATTGGATCTGTATGTCGATACTCCCGGGCTTCGACAACTTTATAACGGTTTAAGACTTGTATTAATTTATTTAATGGTTTTCCTTTACTTATTTTTTCCTGTTTTACTATTGTTATTATTTTTACTATTGTTAAGTCTTTTATCATTTAAACTTGTCCCTTTTTTTTATCCTTTTTACCCTTCACGAAAACCTTGAAAATTGAGCTGTTACATAACAACCAGGTTGATTATGCTAATTTCGATTTGTAGTTTTTGTAAGGCCTGAGCAACTGTTAAACGCTATAAGATTCCCCCCTCTAATTATGCTTATAATAAGGTGTCTATAGACACCTTATTATACCATATGCGTAATATAACATATGCGTAAAAATATATGCAACTAAGTTCAGCAACTCTTTGAACTGCGTTGATTCTGTCAGGTTTGATTTATAATTAGATAATAATATTATAAATATAATATATATAATAATATATGCTTAAAAATATATGCAACTAATCTCATCAACCCTTTCAACTGCGTTGATTCTTTCAGGTTTGATTTATAATTACTCCAAGGCTTTAGCAACTGTTAAATGCTTTAGATCTCCCCTCTGTAATTATTCGCTATTGTAATTTGTGTTGGTTCTGTTGTTTCTCTAGTAAACGTGTCTGTCTGGGACTAAGCTTCCACAAACCGTACCAATACTAATATATGCAACTAAGTTCGTTGTAGTCTTTTTTTTTTGAAGTACCAACGACAGTGGAAATGAAATTTGATTCTTTAAAGAAGAAACTTACGCAAGCATATATATTTAAAAAACTGGAAAAATCAAAAATTATGTTTTTAATAAAATAGACCTCCATTCACAAGCATGTAGTTTTTGGTAATAGTGATCTTAGGAAAAGAGCTTGGCGTTTAAGGTGATAGGGATCAACCGCGGGAGATTTTGTCAAGTTTTATTTATAATTATTTCAAGGCTTGAGTGACCGTTGAACTCTGTAAGATTCTGCCCCGCTCTCTAATTATTAATTTCAGTAATCTGTCTTGGTCCTGGTCCGTGTAGTAAGCGTATTCATCTTGGACTAAGGTTCGATACATCATGCCAATGCCGTTATCAAAATCTAAGTTCATCATAGCCTTTTCTTAGAAAACAATAAAAAGCCATTTGAACTTCAGTTAATGTGGGTGATGTCTCATTCCTTTGAATTGTAGATTTTGATTCTAACTTTACTCGAAGTGGCACCCACAAGAACGTTAGCTGTTCTATTCAAATTAGATTTGGCTTGTAAGTTAGACTTAGGCATATATGCTAAATCTTATCTTCGAGAGGACTTTTATTTTGGAGTGGGGCACAGCTTCAAAAATTACGGACAATATAGGATATTGGAAGACAATTAGGAGAAATCCTGACATTCCTTTGGCCTCTTGCCTGAACATTTCCTTCATGTTTGCAGGTCTCATATAAGCTACAAATACCAAAGCCTGGTGAAAGTTTGGGTATACCAATAAACTAGCTATGGAAGGAAGTGTTGGCGAGGAACGTCTATTCTTCCACCTTTATTTTTTATTTCTAACGCCACCATTGCCACCACTAGCGGTGCTGATAGAGTATAGTTCCGCAATCGAGGGGCTACAAGGCTTCTACAATTTCTTTCCCGCACTGATATTACAACCACTGTGGGCTAGAAAAGTGTTCTTCCCACTGTATGAAAGTGCCACACCAATTGGCCCAAACGTCACGCTAAGGGTCACAGGCGTCAAGCTCCAAAAATCTCCTTCCTTTCCCTCAAGCAAGATATCTCGCTTAGCATAGGACTCCTTTCCTATAGCCAACCAATATATTCTCGGTCTGTAGACTTCAGACCCTAGTCTCTACCTAGGCTAATCAAAGGAAGTCTAAAGTAAGAAAGGAAATAAAGCTTACTAATCACATCAAACTCATAACAAGAACTATACACACAGAAGTGTAAGAACGGACTAACTCCAAGATCATTATCTTCGCAACACGAATCTTGTGTTTGGGTGGACCCAAGGCCGTATACAGAGGGGGGGGGGGTAGAGGTTTGAACCCTAATCCCCGAAAGTTTTGTCCGACTCGTAAAAACGTAACAAAGATGAATACAAATAAACAAATTTTTAATGTTTTTTAAAGTTTTTTTTATAACCCCCCAAAAAATCCTGTTGTAACCCCCCCTCCCCTTGAAAAAAAATCCTTGATACGGACCTGAGTTGCCCCAGAATACCAAAGACCAATCCAATAAGTTAGAGTTCAAATCAACTAGCTTTTTTCGCATAACATTATATTTCAATGGCCTAGATCAGGCCGGACCAACATTTTACTTCTTGTGAAGTTACTACCTTGGCAACGAGAATTCAGCTTTTACTTTAAAGTTGTACTATAAGCAAATCCAATTAAAAAGAAAACGGGTGATTTGTCTGAAAAGAAAAATGGGCATAGCCCCAGCAGGGAGAAATCAATAATTACGAAAATTTTTTGTTTTTCTTTTATAAAAAAGCTATGCTATACTACAACTTGGGAAGTTTCCTTATTCTTATATTTTTATTCAAGGAAGATTGACGTAGAAAAGCCTGTAAAACAAGGCTCAAAAATTGTTAATTTTCCAATGATTTTGGCTGCACTAGGAAAACTCTTCGGAGCAAAGAGCTTGAATATTAAACTCAAGTTTTTTATTTTTGTCTCCAAAAGTCAATTTAAACTCATAAGCGAAACTTTTCTAAAAGACCTTACCTTATACTTTAGTTCTTCTAGTGTTAAGATGGTGTCAGTGAGTAGTCTTCAATCTCTTATCCAGTAGGCTGCTGCATATGCATCCTCCCGCTTCAGGGTGAGGCTCGTCTGAAGGACTCTTCTGTCACGTCCGTGCCTCCTACGGAGCGTGTTCTATAGTGTTCCTCGGTGAGAGGTGCCTTTTGGTTGTCAGTGGAGAAGTATTTTTGAAAATGTGTTGTCTGGCATGCTGATGATGTCTCCAAGGTATTGCCACCTTTTTTGTCTCACAGCGGAGGCGATCTCCGTTTGGCCTGTGCGGGTGTTAACACAATTCCAAATTTGAGTTAGGGAAATCAGAAAAATTAGTCCAGCAAAACCTATAAAGATTTTTCTCTAACTTCACTGATAGACTTTTGAAAGGGAGCTTTTGATAGACTTTTGAAAGGGAGCTTTTAAAGTACCAAGGACATTAAAATAAAATTTGAAAGAACTCAATTTTTAAAGAAGAAGACCTTTCATATCCAGTTATGTAGTTTTACATTTAGTGGAGCCAAGTTAGAAAATAAAGAGTGTGTATGCGTAATCAGCGAAAAATGAGCGAAAAAATATATCATCATGTAGCTCTAGAAATTATAACTTTCCTAGTTGTTGTAGCAAAAGAAAAACACAGCCATACATCTAAGCTCTGCTTTAGTATAGATATTATCAAATTTTAAGATTAAATCTTCAAATTATTAGTTAATTGACTTATTTACAAAGGAAGCTTTTTGGAAGGACCGATTGGGCTATCCAATCCCTGGTACCTCGGTACAATCCCTGGTATCCTAATCCGATACCTCGGATTAGTATCCCTCAGAGTTTCAACTTAATACCCTCAGCTGTTCTTAAAATATTGCTGATGCTGTAGAATCCTTATTGTCTTTTCAATTCCAAAATATAATTTTTGTTATTTAATTATTGTATATTTTCTCTAGTCTATGTTTGTTCAATAGCCCGGGTAAACATAACGGTTGTACCGTTCTATTGATCGTCGTGTTGCTTGAAGATCGGATGTAGATAAATTGTTTGTTGCAACCGTTTGGTTGGGCTTGTTTGTAAATAAAACAGTTTCCGCCTGTTGCTTTTTACGATTCTGTGTGGCAACAAGGGACAGAGCTCACGGAATGAAAAAATAGTAATAGACGTTTAACAATCAAAGGAAAAATCATAGAAAGTCCCGATTTTCAGGTATAAATAGACCGAAGATGGAGCTAGGACGCAAAAATTATTTTCGTTGTTATGTCCCTGGTACGTTAAAAATATATTAAATATTGAATTTCAAGATTTGCAGCTGAAGCCTCCAATTGGAAAAACAACCGTCAAAAACAAATATGTCAATCAATAGCAATCATTTTCTCATTGTTTCATCGGTATGTTTCATAATAAGGTGGCTAATTAAGCAGTATCGCTACATGGAAATTAAATTATCCAGTCTCTTAGAGTTCAAACACTTTTTTTATCTGAATTAAAAAAAGTAAATGTCCTTTACAAAAAGCGGAATTTCACATTTGAATCGTTTTAAGACCCGGAAATATATTCGATTCCTGATTCTATTTAAGTCTTTTGAAAACCTATGATTATCACTATTCTTTGTTCTAGTTCTGGCTCATCGACCCTTCAATACAGCCTATCCTCGCAAAAGTAATATTTAAAAAAAAATAGTCACACTAATATTGCCAAAAATAACATATGCCGCAAGGGAGCGCTTTTTATCAGCATTCTGAGGTGCGAGTTTATGCATGGGTTGGGTTTGGTGGTCTAAGATCCATTAGCGTCATAATGGCAACGATCAGATAAAAAGGTTCATTTTCTATATATTTTGTTTTAATTTTGTTATAAAGTAGAAGTAACTTTTCACCGATAGGTGGTAAAAGTTTAATTGTTTTTTATATTCTAAGTTAAGGATGGCTTAGTTTCTTTAGACATTTGTTTCGCTTTCATTTGACTATAATATTTTACTTTTTATGACACTTGGTATTAACCAAGTGACATATAGCGATCGCAAATTCTATCGGTCTGTCGGTCTGTCTGTCCTGGATTTGCTAGTTTAGGCACTTCCAGATAAGCTAGGACGATGAAATTTGGCGGGCATATCAGGGACCGGACCAGATTAAATTAGAAATAGTCGTTTCCCCGATTCGACCATATGGGGTTGACGGTTAATTCGGAAAAATTAGAAAAAATGAAGTATTTTTAATTTAGGAACGATTGATCGGATCTTAATGAAATTTAATTTTTAGATTGATATTGTGTCTCAGAGCTCTTGTTTTAAATCCCGACCGGATCCAGTGACATTGGGGGGGGGGAGTTGGGGGTAAAAAGCTAAAATCTTGGAAAACGCTTAGAGTGGAGGGATCGGGATGAAACTTGGTGAGAAAAATAAACATAAGTCCTAGATACGCTCTCTTTGCGGGAACCTAAAATCCTGGAAAACGCTTAGAGTGGAGGTATCGGGATGAAACTTGGTGAGAAAAATAAACACAAGTCCTAGATACGTGATTGACATAATCAAAACGAATCTGCTCTCTTTGGGGGAGTTGGGGGGAGGGCTAATTCTGAAAAATTAGAAAAAATAAGGTGTTTTTAACTTACGAAGGAGTGATCGTATCTTAATGATATTCCATATTTAGAAGGACCTCGTAACTCAGATCTCTTATTCTAAATCCCGATCGGATCTAGTATCATTGGGGGAAGTTGGGGGGAACTGGAAATCTTGGAAAACGCTTAAAGCGGAATGATCAGGATGAAACTTGTTGGGAAGAATAAGCACAAATCAAAGATATGTGACTGATATAACTGGACTGGATCCGCTCTCTTTGGGGGAGTTGGGGGAAGGGTAATAATTCAGAAAAGTTACAAAAAATGAGGTATTTTCAACTTAAGAACGGGTGAAATTTGATATTTAGAAGGATATTGTGCTTTTGAGCTTTCATTTTAAATGCCAACCAGATCCAGTGACATTGGGGGGACTTGAAGGGGGAAACCGGAAATCTTGGAAAGCGTGAAAATTGAGGTATCTTTATCTTACGAATGGGTGATCGGATCTTAATGAAACTTAATATATAGAAAGATCTTACGTCTCAGATGCTCTATTTTCAATATGAATCGGATCTGGGGACATGGGGGTTGGAGGGGAAACAGAAATCTCAGAAACCGGGAATCTTGGAAAATGTTTAGAATGGAGGGATTGGGATGAAACTTGATGAGAAGAATAAGCATAAGTTATAGATACGTGATTGACATAATTGAAACGAATCCGCTCTCTTTGGGGGAGTTGGGGGGGATTTCCAGTTCTTTGGCGAGTTCGCTGCTTCTGGACCTCCTAGGACGATGAATACTCGTTGGCGTGTCAGGGACTGCACAAATTGACTTGATAACAGTCGTTTCCCCGATTCGACCATTTGGGGGGCTGGAGGGAGAGGAAAAATTAAAAAAAATTAGAGGTATTTTAACTTACGAATGGGTGATCGGATCTTAATGAAATTTGATATTTAGAAGGACCTCATGTCTCAGAGCTCTTATTTTGAATCCTGACCTTATTCGGTGATATTGGGGGATTAGGAGGGGGAACGGGAAATTCTGGAAAACGCTTAGAGTGGAGAGATCGGTATGAAACTTAGTGGGAAGAATAAGCACAAGTCCTAGATACGTAATTGACATAATTGGACTGAATTCGCTCTCTTTGGGGGAGTTGGTGGGGGGGATGTTAATTCGGAAAAATGAGAAAAATTGAGGTATTTTAATTTAAGAACGGGTGACCTGATCTTAATGAAATTTGATTTTAGAAGGAACTCATGTCTCAGAGGTCTTATTTTAAATGCCGACCAGATCTGATGACATTGGGGGAGTCGGAGGGGGAAACCGGAAATCTAGGAAATGCTTAGAGTGGAGAGATAGGGATGAAACTTGGTGGGTAGGATAAGCAAATGGCGTAAATACATGATTGACGTAACCGGACTGGATCCACTCTCTTTGGGGGAGTTAGGGGGTCCAGTGCTTTGGTGAGTTCGGTGCTTCTGGACGTATTAGGACGACGTCAATTGGTAGGTGTGTCAGGAACCTGCACAGATTGACTTGATAAAGTTTTTTTCCCTGATTCGATTATCTGGGGGGCTGAAGGAGAGGAAAAATTAGAAAAAATGAGGTATTTTTAACTTACGAGTGGGCGATTGGATCTTAATGAACTTTGAAATTTAGAAGGACCTCGTGTTTCAGAGCTCTTATTTTAAATCCCGACTGGCATTAAGCCTCTGATTTTCCTTTTAAATCAATCTGTTGATTCTTATAATTTTGCTAGAGCTCATGCCATATGAGCTCTTGGCTCTTTCGATTTCGTCACAAGTGCCATATGAGCTCTTAGCTCTTGTTACTAATATTATTGCGAGAGCAGTACTTTGGTTTTGTCGTGTTTTTTTTCCTAGCATCCCGATTTCAGCTTATATCTAGAAAGTGGTAAGGGTTGAACCTCTGCAGTTTTTACGGAAAGCGTGGACCTTAGGCTGGATTGATGAATATGACTTTAAATTTTGGAAAGCTTTGTTGAACTCTTGCTTGGGGCTAAAAAGGATGGTTTTTGCTTGTCTTTGAGCCAGAGCCTATGGTGTGTGAAGTGACTTGGAGTTTTATAGCATATGTCAGAAAGAAGATCTGAAATTATGCAGTCAAGCTTTCGTTTCATCAAACCATGTTTCTGCTTTCGAGTGGAAAGTTTTGTTCTAGCAGGCAAGCAGGCAGGCACCAGTTTCAAATTGCAGATGGACTAAAATCTATAAGCGTTAAATATATACGGCAGTTACCCGGCCCCACAGCTAGTTTATCTTCTTTGAGTCATAAATAGAAAAATTTACAGAAACAAAAAGTGGCATTTTCCCACGGGACCAAGAGTGCTGCCATCTATTGTTTCTACCCATTTCTGTTCGTGATTTCAGCTGAGTTTATCATTCGGTTTTTCGCACTTGGGATTGCGGCAGAGAAATGGTATAGATGTGCCTCTTAAACTTTAAAAGTTCTCTCATTTCTAAAGAAATTAGAGTTTATCCTTTGCTCCTTTCTAAGTGATAAAGTTAGAAACTTGGCCTACGGCAAAAACGTCAACTTTTGAACTTAGACAGATAGATTTTTGCTTCGATGACAGTCGATAGCTCTTGATAAGCAGATCAAAGTATATGTCACCCAATTTTTGGTAGAAAAATTCCTTTATGAGATATACCAGTTTGAAAGTATAAAGGGGTTGACAACTTCAGTAGCAAGTTACACACTAAGACCAAAAATAGGCCGATACCAATTGTGGGACATATAGGGGAGTTTTAAGCAACAGTCGGCTTTTAGCTCATAATCATCTTCGGTAATGAAGGGTTCACAACTTTTGCCTGTTGGTATACCTATTATTTGTTTCCTGTATATTTGATGGTAAGACCAATTTAGTTCCAGTGGTAAGACATGTAAGGGATTTGTTATTAATAATCGGCTGCTAGGCTATAATCATCTTCAGAGATGAGGGGTTTGCAACTTTTGCTAGTTGCAATGAGGGGTTTGTGAGTTGGTTTACCTAGTATTTATTTTAAGATCCTTACAGATTAACAACTTCAGCGTTTAATCGAAGCGAGGAAAAAAAAACAAAGTGTTGCTCTCGCAACACTTTACTCGGCGAAGCCGAACAAAGGTCGCCGCAACACCTCACGTTGCCTATGCAACGTAGATCTAGTTTGTTATGTTTTCAGTCCATCATATGTGCACCGTAAGTCTGCTCAAAGACAAATGCCATAACATATACGCACTATTGTGTTATGCATCCAACATAATCATATACTCTTTTTGTGTACTTACAAATACTTTACCTTATGTACACTAACTTAAAGTACAGAAATGAATCATGTGTTCTATGATATCATATATTATGTTGGTAAAAATAGTCACAAATGCTACTAGCACTGTAACATAATGCTTGCCATTATGTTGCTCACTGAACTCTATCATTTCATTTGTTTTTCTCCACTATTATAAATAACATGTCATAGTGTACCTTTTATGTACATAATATGCACAATTATATAATAGTGACATAATTTGCACTATTAGTTTATGGAATCAACGCAATTGTATGAGACTATCTCTAATCATCCTGGGAAAGCATTGACTACTCCCGTGTAAATTTTGGGTGGTTTGCGCTGAAATGAATTCTCGACAACCTGTTTGATTTTCTTTTATGGGTTGACGGTTTCTTCACTTTGTGAGGATTTTGAGGAAAAGAAAGTTGGTAGTCTTACGGAGAAAGGTTCAGGGAGTAGGGTGTGAGTTTCTCTTTTCTTTGTCTTTTTTTTTAATCTTCGATGGTTAGGATAAAAAAAAAAAGAAGAAAAGAGTAAGAATAATAAAAACCTCTGGAGACTGCGATAGAACAACGAGAAAATTGCAAAAAACAAATTGTCGTTGAAACGCTTGACTCAATATAAAAAGCTGCATTAAAAGAAAATTTTAAGCAAAGATATTGAATATTAAGCTCAAATTGTTTATTTTAAACTCAAAAACTCAAATTTAAATTTATGAGCTCAACTTTTGTAAAAGACCCTACCTTATATCTTAGTTCTTCTAGTTTTAAGAGGCATACATGGCGTTTGTGAGTAGCCTTTAATCTTTCCTCAAGTAGGCTGATGCATAGACATCCTCCCACTCTGGGATGAGGCTCATCTGAAGGGCTCTTCTGTCACATTCGTTCGCCCTACAGAGCGTGTTCTATGATCTCTCGTGGGTGACGGGTGCCTTTCAGTTGCCAGTGGAGGGGTATTTTGGAAAATCTAATGTCTGTCATGCGAACGATATTTCCACGGTATTGCCACCTTTGTTGTCTCTCAACGGAGGTGTGTGGTTCGCCGGTGCGGGTGCGAATCCAGTCGTTTTGACATGATTTCTCCAGCTGATCTCTAGGATCTATGTAAGACAACTATTCTCAAAGGCAGTAATGCGTTTATTTTTTTTCGCATTTAGCTTTGGGCATTCCACAGAGTAACTGAGAACAGACAAAATATTGCTCTGGAATAGCATGAATTTCAGATTCTGAGAGTAGACTGCGGATTTCCATACTGATTTTTCTTTGAACGAGTGAAATTAATAGATAGATGCGTAAAAAACGAGGATAATAAATAAAAATTGATTCTGTTTTTTCAAATTTTTCATATTGTTTTTCAAATGAAAAGTTGTTCTTAAAGTATAATCAAAGTTTGTCTTAGGACAAAAGTATGTTCAACAATACAATCAGCCAAAAAAGGGTAAATCTTAAGTTTTTAATGACTCAACTGTATTTATTTAGTAATACTATTTATTCAGTATTACTGTTGTAGAAAACTGGACCAGCCAATACCTTGGGTTATTTGGTGGCTGACATTCGACCACATATGCCGAGAAACTATCACTTCACACTGCTCGACATTGGATTGGTCATAAACCAGCTAATGGGCGGTACATATAAGAGTTCATACTCAAGTCGTAAGTTTCGAGAAGTCTATCATCAAGTGATGAAACAGCAATATGCCCATCATTTAATTAAATCCAGTGTTAGGACTCCCAACACCTCTTTGAAGGCCGTTGAAACACTCACGGAAGATTTGGAGAGTGAGGATGTCATTTTCACCTTCCCTTTTAATGAACTCCTCGTAAGTTTTTTTTTCTAATTTTCAATAGATTTGAAAATCAGAATTTTAGAGGCAAATAGCAATTAGTCGAGAATCTGCCCACAGACTTATTGCTTATATATATATATATATATATATATATATATATATATATATATATATATATATATATATATATATCACTATATATATATATACATATATATATATATATATATATATATATATATATATATATATATATCACTATATATATATATATATATATATATATATATATATATATATATATATATATATATGTATATATATATAGTGATATATATATATATACAGTGATATATATATATATATATATATATATATATATATATATATATATATATATATATATATATATATATATATATATATATATATATATATATATATATATATATATATATATATATATATATATAAGCAATAAGTCTGTGGGCAGATTCTCGACTATATATATATATATATATATATATATATATATATATATATATATATATATATATATATATATATATATATATATATATATATATATATATATATATATATATTATATATATATATATATATATATATATATATATATATATATATATATATATATATATATATATATATATATATATATATATATATATATATATATATATATATATATATATATATATATATATATATATATATATATATATATATATATATATATATATATATTAAAAAATAGCCACATGGTAAAGATGAATTCTATAATTGTTTAGTTCATTCAGGTTTTTTGCAATGTGTTAATATTTGTGATTTGGTAAAATTTATCATATTTAGTTTACCTATTGTTGCTAAAAAGAGGGATATATTAACAGGATAAGCTTGTTTTGGTGTTAATTGGTTGTTTTACATTTCCTTTTTTTTCATAGGCATGTATTTTGGGGGTGATACCTGACACGGGGATGCCATGGATATTCTGTGGTAGCCACAACACTTGGCTGGGTAGAGAATTTAATGTGGCGAAACCCTATAGGCAAGTGTATTCTCCTGATGAGCCCTTGTGTTGGGTTGTTGCCTCTGAATTATTTGTCTTTATTGTTTCTATTGTTTGGTAAATGACGACTTATACTTATTGACGACATGACTGCCTGTCCATGGATTATTCTTTATGGTTGATTGTGTATTTCCTTTTCTCCTTCTGTCTCTTTCATTGTGCTGTTGCATTGGTGATTTCTCTTTTCATGATATATATATATATATATATATATATATATATATATATATATATATATATATATATATATATATATATATATATATATATATATATATATATATATATATATCACTATATATATATATATATAATCATGAAATATATATATATATATATATATATATATATATATATATATATATATATATATATATATATATCATAAAAAGAGAAATCACCAATGCAACAGCACAAACACATAACAAAAAAAAAAAAAATATATATATATATATATATATATATATATATATATATATATATATATATATATATATATATATATATATAAAAATAAGTTGTCTGTCTATGTGTCTGTCTGTCAGGTGACGTCATGTTTCTGTGTCGACTGACGTCATGAAGTTAGTTGTCGTCATTTTTGCTATGACGGTGACGTCATTAAAGATATTTAATCATGAAGTTAGTTGTCGTCATTTTTGCTATGACGGTGACATCATTAAAGATATTTAAGACATATATGTTCACGTAGAAATCTATTAATGTTTAAGTTTAAAATGACTGATGAACTTACAATGGCAAAAGCCGATGAAGATGCTCAAAGAGTCTATGCCAAAAAACTTGCTGCTGATAGAGAAAGTCAGAAAAGAAAGCGTGCCGAGGAATCAAAAGAACAGCAAGGAAACAGGCCTGAGGCTGATAGAGAAAGAAAGAACAGAAAGCGTGCCGAGGAATCAAAAGAACAGCAAGGAAACAGGCTTGAGACTGATAGAGAAAGAAAGAACAGAAAGCGTGCCGAGGAACTACCAGAGCAACGCGAAAGCAGACTTGCTGCTAAAAGAGAAAGTGAAAAAAGAAGACGTGCCGAGGAATCACAAGAACAGCAAGAAATCAGGCTTGCTGCTGATAGAGAAAGTAAGAAAAGAAAGCGTGCCGAGGAATCACAAGAACAGCAAGAAATCAGGCTTGCTGCTGATAGAGAAAGTAAGAAAAGAAAGCGTGCCGAGGAATCAGAGCAACCTGAAAGTTATCGCCTGGCATTCAGGTACAGCCCAGTCGATGATTATAGCTTGAGTAGATGTGTTCAAATCGGGACAATGTCTAAAATTTGTCCCTATTGCAAGGCCTTGAAATTCAATGGTGAAACAATGGGAATGTGTTGCGCCTCAGGAAAAGTTAAACTTCCTCTATTGGCTGCACTACCAGAGCCATTGAAGACGAATGAATGCTTGCCTGAAAAATTCTAATTTATGGGCACACGTAAAAATATTAAAATTAACTACAAATATGCGTGTCCGATTGCAAAACGATGACTCTGGTCAAACATTTTCATATCAATTGCTGGCAATTGGAAACGGAAAGCTCCCAGTAGACTCAATTTCAGGACGTATACAACTACCTGCTGATTTCTGTAATTTAGTGACGTCCAAATATGAATTGATTGAAAAAGTATTTCCGAATATTCTAAAAAAATTATAAAAATAATAAATGGCTAAGTGAAAGAGCGATTCTCGCACCCAAAAATATAGACGTCCACGAAATCAACAATATTGTTTTGACCAAGATTCGAGACCAGGCAGTCCTTTACAAGTCAGTCGACACAGTTTTGGAACCAAATGAAGCGGTTAATTATCCATCTGAATTTTTAAATTCCATAGATCTTTCAGGGTTTCCAACACACGTGCTACAACTAAAAATAGGCGTACCAATAATACTTTTAAGAAATATCAACCCACCAAAGCTTTGCAATGGCACGCGACTTGCCGTAAAAAAAAACAATGGAAAACCTAATAGAGGCCACAATCTTGACAGGGCCTTTTGAGGGTGAGGCTGTTCTTATTCCTCGCATTCCCATGATTCCAACGGATCTGCCTTTTCAATTTAAAAGATTGCAATTCCCAATTCGATTAGCATTTGCAATCACCATTAACAAAGCTCAAGGTCAATCATTAGAAAATGTGGTATAGATCTTAATACTGATTGTTTTTCCCATGGACAATTGTACGTTG